>NC_092749.1:9371832-9671832 GCF_047496795.1 Chiloscyllium punctatum | reverse complement strand
TCGTAAGATACAGAATTTATAGCAAAAGATAATTGTCGTGCAATTAAAAAATATTGAGCAAACCTAGGTGTGATCAATATTTCGAGACACAGCGATCTTTAGCTCTAAATTCTGTGTCTTATGATCTTACCCCACTGTGATGAAAGAGCAGCGCTCTGAAAGCTAGTGCTTCCAAATAAACCTGTTGGAACACAACCTGGCGTTGTGTGATTTTAACTTCAATCAATGTGTTGGCAGTCCGTTTTAACCCATTGCTGTTCAGTGTAGAACCAAAACAAGTCCAGAGAAAATAATAAATCAATCTTTATTTTAACGTCGCAGGCTGCTTACAGTAATATTGAGAGAATAAGCCTTAGATTCCTGGAAAATCTGCAGCATTCCGAGAGGTGGTGGTGGTAAACCTGCTCCTTTAGGGAAGGGAATGTACCTCGGTCTGAGCTGCTTGTAATTCTAGATCCAAGGCAACATGGCTAGTCTTTATATGTCTGCAAAGGCCCAGCAAGATTCTCATGTGTATCTGAAGGAGCAGTTTATTACCACCTTCACCAGGGCAATTATGCAGGGTTAAGAAATGCTGGTGTTTGCAGCAACACCCACTTCTCAAGATTCTTTAAAAATGGTTGCCTGCCTCTTGCTATTACAAAGCTGACAAAAAATAGTCACTACTGGAAACAAGTCCCAAAGAAAGGACTTAGGACATTTATCTGAGGTGTCAGGCCATTTGAGCAATGGCAGAAAGTTATTACCGACCACATCAGGCCTTCATTCTCTGAATTACCGCAATGCACTGTACAGCAGAGGAGAAAAAAAATCCCCGCAATGCCCTGAAATACCAGTGAACTCTGATGATTTCCTCGTACATTAGACCCAGCAAAGCAACCAGAGGTTTCTCTCCACCAATGTTTGTTTCCTGCATCCACACGCTCGGTGCGGCACAGGGCCTTTCTGGTAAGGGAGATGGTGTGGGAAGGTGAAGGAATATACACACACACACAGCTCCCTGTCTCAAACAATATGAGAAGTGGTACTAGTTAAATGACAAGATCGTGGAAAAGGCCTGCAGTTTGAATTTTAAAATGTTTTCCTGGAGCTCACTTGTATTAGTTACAATCAGTGGATGATGATATTCAACTGTGCATTACCCTTCCTTGCTGCACTCGCTACACATCAGGAGAGGCAACAAAGACAGAAGTTGCACATCTCACAGCACACAGGGAAACATCACAACTACGGTCTGGAGAAAGAGCTGAATGCTAGGTTGAAGTACCATAAATTACACAGGAGGGAAGGCCACTCAGCCCATGTGCACTTGTGCTGGCTCTTTGAAAAATCTATTTGATTAGTTTCATTCATCTTCTCTTTGCCAATAAACCTTGAAACGTTTCCCCATTGAAGAATTCATCCAATTTCCTTTTGAAAGTGATTATTGAATTCACTTCATTACTCTTTCAAGTAGCACATTCAGGACATATCTCACTACATTTCTCATCTCCCATTCTGCATCTTTTGGTAATCATAAATTTGTGTCCCCCATCCTGGTACTGTCACTCCAGCCAATAGAAGCAGCTTTGCAATTAGTTCACAAAATCTCAATTTTGCATTGCATCATTCCAATATCTCATTCAAGGAACAGTATCTCGGCAGTGCTGCACCATCTGAACAACAGGTTATGGCATCACACTTTCCAGAGTGCCGCTGACCCGATCCTAAAGGTCAAGAGCCCAGCTCCCACGCAGACTGTCTGCAGCTGCATGGACTAGTCACTGAAGCGAACGGTAAAGTTACCACAGTCTTACCAGACCACAGAGCTGCTCTTTCATCAGACTGTGAAGGCTGGTAGTGGTTTAACCTGAGGGTCACTGCACCTCAAGCGAGGGGAGAGGTTGAAGAGGAAAGTCTGACATGGTAACCTCAGCTGGTGTGGGAATTGAATACATGGCCTTGTTGTCTCGAGCCAGCTGTCCAGTCAACGGAACAGACACAGCCAATAGAACTTCACTGTGAAAAGTCACATCAATTAAATTGATCTCCCCAGTTGCTGAGAAAACTCAAGCATTCCACAAATAAGTCGAGGCACAGGCCTGTTTTTTATGACCTGTCTTTTGTGGGATAAAGGTCCACCAATGAGAGTGTCTTTCCACACTGAAGATGATCAGAGTTAAGGAGAACATTCCGCAGACATCCCAAAGAAACTTCGGCCTCAAGTTTCTCTTGAGGAAAAATGCAGGTCCATGCTGCAATCGCTGCAAGAAGGGCCAAAGCTTTGGGAATCTTGGTAAGGAATCAAGTCTATTGCTTTGGCTGATGGTCAGAGGCAGCAGAGGGGTTAGTTTGAACTCTTCATTTGAACTGTCA
Source organism: Chiloscyllium punctatum (assembly GCF_047496795.1). Classification (NCBI taxonomy): domain Eukaryota; kingdom Metazoa; phylum Chordata; class Chondrichthyes; order Orectolobiformes; family Hemiscylliidae; genus Chiloscyllium; species Chiloscyllium punctatum. The sequence continues at coordinate 9,669,477 of NC_092749.1, read as the reverse complement.
GTCAGTGAGTGAACCTCCAACAAATTCCCTCCTTTATCCAATGTCCGGTGGGAGAGGGAGACCCTTATGTACTATAACTCTAGTCTGATTCCCTGCAAGTTCTGTCTCAGGTTCAGTATCACTTGTTCCTGTCTTACTTTCTCGATTTTAAATGCATTTCTGTTGGCTTTTTTCTCCAGTCTTCTCTCCTATATGTGGCGGGTGGAGGGGGAGAGAGACAGAGAGAGGATTAGAAAAGGCAGCATATTTTCCAATAATCACCAAATTAATTAATAATCCAAACATTAATGGAGAGACTGAATAGACTAGGCTTTGCTTTCTTACAGCAGAGACGGTTAGGATTTGGTGGTTTATAGGTTTACAAAATCATTCCAGGTTTGACAAAATGAGAAGAAACTTTCCACAGTACATTTATGAATCAGAGGACTGTGACTTAATGGAACGGGTAAAAGTCCAGCATTGGGTTTGAAAATGCATTACCTACAAGGATGGCAGAAAAAAAAAAATCTGCTCTAACATGAATTGGAAAAGAGTAAGTTGCAGGACCATGATAGAACATTTGTATGGGGGTGGGGGGGGGGGGTGGAATTACTGCAGTAATTACATTATTTCAAAAAGCTAGCCCAGTGGGTTAATTGACCTCCTTTGGTGCTGTATCACTCTTCGTTTCCTAATATGGTGACATGTTGTGGAAAGGAGAAGAGAGGAGAGCAGAACTGACACAATCTGGGACCAGGTACCAAGCTCAGTTGAGTCGCCCATTAAGCTTGAACCTTTGTGCAGCTGTAGTGTCATCCAAATGAAAATGGACACTCTGTCTGGACAGATAGCCAACAGCAGCTTCAATAACAACCATTAAATACTGCAACCAGTGATTGCATAGATTCAGACATTGCAAAGTGAATCTTTTACAACATAATAATAAATATCATCCAATAGTTAATACGGGAATAAACACCCAAACCAATCAGAGCAATGGCTTTACTGAGTCACCAGTGCTTATTACGGCAATCCTCATGAACTGTCACAAGTAATTAAATACTTCTTAAACCAAGGAATAAAAGGTTATTTTACAATAGACAAGATTTCCACATTGCAGCTTAGCATCCGTGTACAGCATGAACCTGCTGCATGATGGGACACTTGATACTCTCCAAGGAGGGTACACTTTGCGACCCTGTTCCACAATAGCTCCAGCCTCATCAGACAGCATCCTGAGTTTATCTTCTGGCCGCATTACACAGCACAGGATTTTCCTCACCTTCCTTTCTTCTTTGATTTTCTGTTTCCGGACTTTCTTGTCCTCTTTGCTCTCATTCGGTGGCCGTGTCTGCGTCGAGGCTCTGGGAATGTCACTGCCATTAATCATTCCCATCCGCTCCAATTGTTTAGTGGTCAGACTCCTTTTCTGTAAAACATCCAAGGGAATTCCAGTTTTCCTGGACACCTTGACTGGATTGAGCTGAAAAAGAGTCGAGTGATGACAATTTACAACTTGGACTATGTGTGCTTATAAAATCAACAATATGGGCACTGTTGCCAAAGCCAGTACTTGTTGCCCATTCCCCTGGAACAAGTGGAGCTATTTCAGAGGACAGTTAAGAGTCAATCACATTGCTGTAAGCCTGGAGTCACATCGAGGTCATACCAAACAAGGAACGATCTCCTTCCCTAAAGGACAGTGAACGAAGTGGGTTTCTATACCAATCAAGTCACCATTACCAAGACTAGCTTTCAACTCCAGTGTTATTCATTTAATTCAAATTTAATCAGCTGCTGTGGGATTTGAACCTATGCCCCCTCAAGGCCTTTGGCATTCCGGATACCAATGGCATTATCACCATGTTACCCTCTCCCTCTTTAACACTTCAAAAATGTTCCTTGGCACTTTACCAGAGCATTGTTTGGCAACATCCGTCTTTGCATTCCAGAATGAGAAATGAAGACAGATGTTTAATAGCTTGCCCAAACTGGTAGGAGTGTGAGGTACAGAGGGCGAGAGGTTTCAGGTGGGAATCTCAGAATCTTGGACCAAGACAACTGAAAGCATAGTCACCACCAGCACAGTGACAAACCAACAAATACGGACAAGTGTCAAATGAACAGATAAACAGATGTCTCTCTAAACCATCGCTGCACATACAATGAGGAGATTGCTGTGGAGTATTTGCTGCGTTACATTGCCTTATAGAAATGCAGGTCCTACAGAACTGGCATGCTAAACATAAAGCAATCATGAATAAATCCAACAGCAAATCGCATGGGGGATAGAACGTAGACCTTGGAGGAAACCTATTTTAAACACTTCCTAAAACCAAACCATGGAATGCCACTGGCACAGGTTCAGCTGCTACCCAGTTAGGGTGAAAGTCTACTGTCCTCACCCCACAGTCTGAGAGGTCTCTCAGAGGGAGATACACAACAGGAGGTTGGGTGAGAGGGACCATGATCTTCTGTGATGTGAGTGGGTACAGGCTGCATAAAGAGTAGCAAGGGTCATTGGGAAGTGGAGTCAGACACTGACCAATACTGGGAAGTGACTGATACTGAACTCAGCTATTTGTTATACATCACTCCCCAATTAATGGATATTATCCATACTACACCATAACCCAAAATCCAAAGTACCCCAAATACTGTAACCGTATGGAGACCATTTGCAAGAACTACAAGTTCCCTTTGCTGAACGACATTACTGAACCAGCCTAAAGAAATCACCAAATTGTTTTGTTCACTTTCACAGCCCATCACTGGGTGTGAACTCTTGGCCTCTGCATTTTATTCTTCCAGAACTGAAGGTCCAAATGCAGTTGAGATGAATAGGGAGACAAAGCTGGTCTTGACTGTGCTCCGGCCTCAGGCCACTCTGCCCAAGACAGACAAACCTCCCAGCTGCAGTCTCACTGGGTGAGGAAATCCAGTATCAAAGGGTGAACACCAGCCACTTCCCATAACCCCAACCTTATTGAGAAGTAGGAACTCAGTCACAAACACTTCCGGCAGCAGCCCCTGCTCATACCTTAGGTGGGTCAGTTATCAGCTTCGGGTGGTTGTATAAATTTGAATAGGTGCCTGTAAAAACAAAAGATTCAAACTGAGGATTTGAAATGTATCATTACAATTCCACCAGCTCCGCCTCCGGTACTGGGATGGATGCGGAACTTGAGCACGCTCTCAAACTGCACAAATGATCAGCTTCATCATAATGACATTGATTGAAGAGTAAATGTTAGCTAGGATGTCAGCAAGAACCTTCTCATCTCCCTCCACATAGTGTCCTTGGTACGTTTTACATCTGCCTGGGAGAGTAGACCCCTCTTAATGTCTCATCAGAAAAATCGCACTTCCAAAGGTGCAGCACTCCCTCAGTATTGCTCTGGGAGCATCAGTCTGGATGTTGCGCTCAATTTTCAGGAGCAAGATTTGACCCATAACCTTCTGACAAGAGGCAGGTGTGTCACGCCTAAACTACAAAAGAAACAGTAGAAGATTTTGATGGTGCACAGAGCCATCTAACAGTCAGTACTTACTCAGGATGGATTCACAGTCCCATTGCTCGGTTGGTTCCTCAATGACGAGAACTTCAATCTCCTCGTTTTCCTCTTCCTCATCTCCTTTTAATAGAACATCTCCCCTTGGTCCCAGCTCATCGGGCATTTGACAGCTGCAGGTGGGATTGAAAGAAGTTGAAAAGTTTGTTAAAAAACAATTAAAGTGACACAGCCCCCACACTCCCACCTCGAGCTAATAAAACTGAGTATCTCTGTGGGACTTATCCCATTGAACACAAGGGTACGGTTAAGTTTATTGAAGATTCACATTTTCCGAGATTGGGGATGAGTGATTTCTATGATTGTGAAGAGGTTGGGATTGCCTCCTTCAAAGAGAGAGGTTCACCTGGGATTGAGCAGCAGCAGTCAAATCTATCAGGAGGGAGAGTAACCAACAGTCACAGATTTAAGATATTTAGAAAAATAACCAAGGTTTGAGAGGGAGTTACAGGGGATTAGGTGGAGAAGACTGTTTTCCAATTTGAATGCTTAGAATCAAACAGCTGCCTGAAAAGGCAGTGGAAGCAGATTCAACAAAAGTTTTCGACTGGATATTGCAAAAACACACCAAAAACAGGTTGTAGAACTATAGGTAAACTTTAGAGAAGGACAAGTTATAGATATGCTGTTTAAAAAAGGTTTCATTGGCCAAAAGGCTACACATGCAGAACCATTCTGTGATTTACTCATTAAAAACCACCTACTCTTTTGCTTTCTGAGTGTGGTAATCACTGATAACTTCATCTAGTCGTGCACTGTCCACCTGAATCGATCCCTCAAGTTCGTGGTGATCCAGAGCTCCAATCTCCTCATCATCGTACTCTGCGTACAACTGAAGCAGACAAAAAAAAACACAGGGTTACTGCAAACAGAGCAATACCTGAAGGGATCCATCTACTTTCAACACCTTTGGAGAGGTGCAGCATTTCAGAATTATCAACTCCAACCCAGAGTAGCACCACCTTTCCCACTGCTTACTACACTGGAGAGAAACCCAACAGAGAGTGGGAGAAAAGAGAGAAAGGAAATTTTAGAAAAGCACTTGTCATAAATAATGAAGAAAGTCTGAAAGGTAGGCACTGTTACAATGTAAAAAAACGCAGCAGCCAACTTGTCGACTGCAAATCTCACAAACAATACGATGATAACATTGAGGCAACCCATTTCTCTCGTGATGCTGAGAGAGGGATAAGCAGTGAGCAGGACAAACTCCCCTGCTCTTCTTACAACAGTGGCCTTGGTATTTCTTACATCCACAAGAACACACAGCCCTGGTCTCAGTTTAATGGCAGCCCTGAAAATGCAGCATTCCCTGGCGCTGAACTAGCCTGTCAAATGGGACTTGACCCTGTGACTCAGAGGAGTGTGCTACCCATGATGGACAGCATGGATTTTGCCCTGTGTATTGCTCTGGTACCTCGGAAAGTAAACTGACCTTCTCAAACCGATCGTCCAATAGGGTGAGCTGCTCATTTCGTCTCATCACAGATGATGTCATGGAGTAGGCAGTGAAGCGACTCCTGGTTTCCTCGTCCATGAAGGAGAATTCCCTCATCCCGCCTTCAAAGCGAACAATCTTTGAACCATCGTTATCATCATCAGAGAGAGCACCGGCCGAGTCAAAGTCTTCATCCTCTGTATCCTCCCATTCCTCATCATCAGAATCCCTGAAGGGCACACCAACAAATCATTCATTTGGGCATCTCAGGCAAAAGTTCCAATTAGAAGCATATAATAGACAAAGAGGAAACATCAGGAGCACCATCATAACTCCAGAAGCAGCAAGTAGACAAAGACAGCAATCAGGTAGGTAAAAACAATGACTTCAGATGCTGGAAACCAGACTCTGGATTAGTGGAAGAGCACAGCAGTTCAGGCAGCATCCGAGGAGCAGTAAAATCAACATTTCGGGCAAAAGCAGTCAATTTGTGTACAGCAAGATTCCTCGGAGAGTGAATCAGATAAGTTACCAGTAAAGCTCAGGTTGGAAAGAGGAATGCTGCATGGGAAATCCCTTTCATTCAAAAGCAGTATCACAGGGCCTTTTAGTGTCAATGTTAACATCAGTGTGGTGGTGATAATGGTGATGGTGGGGAAGTACAGATAAATGGGGCTCTCGCTTTAGCTGCTGCAGCAAGGGAGGTTCTGTCCTAGCACGGAGAGGTTAGGTTCAGATGTTGCAGCGTTTCTGAAAGAAATTGACGGAGACCTTTCAGCCATTTCACAGGTGTCAGCACAACTGGCGCCTGGGGCAAATCAGCCATGATCTTACAGAATGGCAGGGCAACCTTGAAAGGCTGAATCTCCACCCAGACTTATTTCTTATGTTCTGTGATTACTGCCGAGATTGTGCAGTGACACGGAGAGGGATAGCATTGTGTCAGAACGAAGATCGAGGGGCTGGGAAAGAAGCAAGGAAAACACAATCAGGGTGCATATAGAGTGATGGGAAACAAAACCTACAGGTAGCTGTGCAAATAGTTACATTACAACAAAGCAATGAAACCTTGTGGAAGGGTTACATATGCTTTTGCATTTATAAAGGATAACAATTTGAAGTGCAAGGTAAAATTTGATGTTAGGACTGAAAACTGGAGCAATCTTATATCTTGTGCAGTTAGTAACTATTCATTAAATTCTGTCGAGCGAGAGCAGGTCCTTTCTCTGACTGGGGTGGCCATCATCTCTTAGCTGTGAATGTTATTTAGGCCCTGGGTGATCTCCCATATTGATTTCGATTGACCAAGGCATTCAGAGAAGAAAGTGTTAGATTTTGCCAACTTAATGGGCTTGGAATTTGATCCAGGTTTGCGCCTCTTCCAGCCAATTTCACCACCATGAGGGAGGATTAGTGTCGTGCCCACCTGTCCACAAGTTCACCGACACCTTCTAGTTCCTAACCCCTCCTCTCTGACCCTCCACAGCATGCTAAGTCTCCCCTTTCCCCAGGTTTAAATCACATACACTTCAGCATTCTCCGCACACTCTCTTCCAGCAGCCTTCACCACAAAGTCATCCTCCAGAATGTTGTCTGGATCATCAAAATCAAAATCATCATCGAGAGCAGCAACAATATCTGGATCGAGGTCTGGGCGAGGTCCTGAGGGCAAATGCAAACAAACCCTTAATGTTCCAAACAAGTGTTGACATCAAACTTGCTTCCTCTACTTTGTGTTCAGGAGAAGTCAGCACAGAAATCTGATACATGTCGTGATGTTATGAAACATTGTGATTCACTGTACAACACATGCAACTTGTACAATAGGATTTCTTCAAAGAAAGGAATACTGAAATTATTGTCCTCTTTATCCATTGCCTGCCTGCTCATGACAGGGAACTTAGCTCAGTGGTTAACATTCCTGAGGCAGGAAATCATAGGTTTAGGTCCTACTCTAGGGACTAAAGCACAAAGCCCAGACGGGGACAGCAGATTACTGAGGGAATCTGTGCAAAGAGGGAACCCAGTCTTACCTCGAACAGGAGCTGCTTTGTTCAGCAATCCAGTTTTCTCTTCAAACTCTGAAGCAAAAACTGACGATGGCAGGTTAATGGAGTGAACCTGAAATCAAAAACATCACAGGTTTCCAGTCTCCTCTCCAACAACAGGGTCTAGAAACATCCATTTTTGTGGTGATAGTAGTAGTGCAGTACTGGTTGAAGATAACCCAACATCATCTTATCAGGGCAACACCTCACAGGTAATACATGCAAGCCTCATCAGTACCAACCAGATCCTGAGAATGACTGCAATACATCTGACACCCATCAATTTAATCTTCACCAAGCACAGATGTATTCACAGAAGAGGACGGGGGTGATTAAGAGCATTTACATCTCTTTGCCGCACCCTCCAAACCTATTGCCTATGCATATTTTCTGCTTCTGTTTCACATCAACTCCAAATCACAGACTTGGCCAATATTGCCCATAATTGTGCCCACATGACCCTTACAGGAATCTGTTGCACTTCCTCCCGCAGGTCTCCATCGCCCGTGGTTACGGTGTCTTGGCTCTCCTTCCGGGGTACACTGGAGACCACAAGCTCAGCAACTGGAGATGCCTCTTTCAAATGCTGCAGATAGTTGTAAGTATCATCAAAGAAGATGCCATATTTCCTTTCCTCCTCTTTCCGCTTTTGTAAATCAGTTCTCTGCAAGAAAGGAGTTAAAACTTTTATACCAGCTGCAGATTTTATATTGACTTGAGCTGATCAAACACAAGGAAAGTGGCATAAGAACTGTGCGCCCCTCCTCAGGTCCAACAGTGGCTCAGTGGATAACACTTTGAGTCAGGACTCCAGACGTCTGAGCCCATAGTGCAGACTAACAGTTCAGTACAGTACAGAGGGAGTGCTGCACTGTCAGACATTGTTTCTTACAGGCAACGTTAAAGCAAGCCTTGTCAGGTGAACAAACCATATCCCATGATCACTCTGAAACAAAGATGGCTGAAGGGAGTTGAAGCACAGATCAACAATGATCTATCTCAATGATGGAGCAGACTTGAGGGGCTCAGTTATCTCCTACAAATCTATCTGGATCCAAAGAACAAAGGGCGAATGTAAATTCAATTCACATGGAAGCTGCTCCCATATAGTGCTGAGCCCTACCATATTCACACACAACTTGTAACTATATGTCAAAGTAAACCACCTCTGCCGGCAGTAGAACTCTCTGTGGGGCAGTCTCGTCTGCGACCAGTGGGTCCTTCTGGCTTCTGTGCACCAAGTGAAAGGTCACCGCCGACTTCTTCTGAATGAAGGGCTTCTTCTTCCGGTGAGGCTGAAGAATAAAATGGAAAAACGGGTTAGAGCAGAGGAATAAGGCAGTAATCCCAGTTCATTCAGAAATCAGAGGGATAACTCTAGGAGCAGGTGTGTCAGCTTCACACAGACTGATTTTTCACTGTTTATAAGCCCAGCTAATATAATGCCACACCATGCCAAAAGTGTCAAGACCTTGGAAAGGGAGAACAGCAGAGAATGCCATGAAATCACAGCACAGAATCTGGCTATTCAGTCTAACTGGTCTTTGTGATCACCTCTGATCCATAACCGTCTGCTCCCATTATATTTCATTTCAGTTTGTACAAGGATCCAAGGAAAATTATGGAAATGGTCGAAGGGGAGGAGAGCTCAGGAGAGATTATTAAAGTTTCCAGATGTAATGGAATCAGATGTAATGGTATTAGATTATTTTATTAGATTTCCCACAGTGTGGAAACAGGTCCTTCGGCCCAACCAGTCCACACCGACCCTCCGAAGAGTAACCCTCCAAGACCCATTGCCTCTGACTAATGCACCTAACACTATGGGCAATTTAAAATGGCCAATTCACCTGACCTGCACATCTTTGGATTGCGGGAGGAAACCGGAGCACCCGGAGGAAACCCACGCAGACATGGGGAGAATGTGCAAACTCCACATCGACAGTCACCCAAGGCTGGAATCGAACCTGGGACCCTGGTGCTGTGAGGTGCTAAACACTGTGCCATCACGCCGCCCCACAATTACAACAGAGTAAACTCAACTACCAAGACATGAGGGAGGAACTGGCCAGAGTTAATTGGATGTGGTGATATTCTACATGGAAATTCTTGAGTTACCAAGTAGAAGGCCTTGGATCTAAGCTTGAAAAAGGAACAGTTTGGAAGACTCTCCATGGATCCCCAATGATCTGGCATGCACAGATCAAAACAGTCTCTGGTATTACTGAACACACAGCACCCATGACCCGCACAACCTTCCCCCTTTGAGGCAAGTACCACTCCAGGGCGTGAGCCCAGGATCCAAGGCGCTACACTGATGCAGGCACTATCCTTCAATGAGGCAGAGTGGGACTAGGACACTGTCTACTATCCCAGGTGGGCTGAAAGGCCCTCACTGTACAAAGTGAAGGACGGGGGAGATCCCACAGTATCCCTAGTATCTATCCCTCAGCCCAGGACAGGCACAGAATGGCCGAAGTGGGATCTTGCTGTGCACGCGAGGCCGTGCCTCCTTGCGGCGCTCCCTCAGAGAGGGTCGGCAGGTCGGTAAAGGGCGCTACAAAAATTCAGCTCCAGCCCGAGACTCCGCACCATCGTCACTGGAAGATGTCGCCCGCCTCCACGATCCAAACACCGGCTTCAGGAGCGCACCCTCGATCCCCAGGCGCGGGCGAAGCTCCGAAATGGAGAGCAGCCTCAGAAACAACAAACTCTCTCTAGGCCGCCATGCGGCCGCGCTGCTAACTTGGATTGGCTGGAACCATAAAGGACTCTGGGATACTGGAGGACCATCTGCTGGGCTCCGGGTTCTGATTGGCTGGAGTAGTAAAGCACCCTGGGATTCTGGAGGACCGCCTGCAGAGTCCTGGGCTCTGATTGGCTAGAATAGTGAAGCATGTTGGGATACTGGAGGACCGCCTGCAGAGTTCTGGGCTCTGATTGGCTAGAATAGTGAAGCATGTTGGGATACTGGAGGAGTGTCTCTTTGACCTCCGAGCTTCTTAGTCGTTTTCACTGAGTCCCTGGTGTTGAAGAATGTGTCCTCTCCTGTTTTTAATCTTGTTTAAAATTCAGCAAACAACTGATTATATTTATTCGCTGTTTCCGTTTGCGGTTTTCCAGGAAAGGGACAACACGGGGTTCAAAACAGAATCTTCTGGAATTCGGGGGAGGGAGGAGCTCCAGAAACTTACAATTATCAGGGAACTGGTAGGAGCAAAGTGAAGAAGAGTGATAATCGTTAAGTACGATTGAAGTGATTGTTCACAGCCTTTGGGGAATCCTGTTCATAGAATCTCTACAGACTGGAAGCAAGCCATTTGGCCCACCAGGTCAATACTGACCCTCTGAAGGGAACCCCCCCCTCCCCCCAAAAAAATAGCCCTGCAGCCCTGCATTTCCTATGTTTATTCCACCTAACCTACACATCCCTGAACGTTATGCACAATTTAGCTTGGCCAACCCACCTAACTTGCACATCTTTGGGACTGTGAGAGGAAACCCGAGCACCCAGAGGAAACCCATACAGACACTGGGAGAATGTGCAAACTCCACACAGTTAGTCACCTGAGGGTGAAATCAAATGTGGGTCCCTAGTGCTGTGAAGCAGCTGTGCTAACCACTGAGCCACCATGCCATCCATGGTACAGAGTAAAGTTCTAGAACTGAGATAAGTCCCTGGGTCCTGATGGCCCGAAACGTCGATTTCGAAGCTACTTGGATGCTGCCTGAACTGCTGTGCTCTTCCAGCACCACTAATCCAGAATCTGGTTTCCAGCATCTGCAGTCATTGTTTTTACCTCGTTGATTTTAACCCTGATGGATTTCATCCTAGGATCTTAAAAGAAGCAGGTGTTCAGGTTGTTAATGTGTGGTTTTAATTATTCAAAATTCAGTAGATTTGGGGAAGGTTCCTTTCATTTATAAATTAACTAATGTAACTCATTTATTTAAAAAGGGAGAGAGGAAGAAAGCAGGTAACAGGCCAGTTAGCTTAACATTGGTCATAGGGAAAATGTTAATGGCAATGATAATAGTGCTTTTGGATAAGTTCAAGGTAATCAGACCGGGGCCAGTATGGTTTTGTCAACGGGAAAATATTTGTTTTATTACATTTCTTTGAAGAACTAACTTGTGGTTCAAAGGGAATGTATTGTATTGTGTTGAAACTTTGAGAAGACATTTGACAATGTAATATATCAAAAGTTATTGCAGAAATTAAAAGCTCCTGCTGTAGAAAGGTAACCTTGGCAAAGGTAGAAGATTAGAAACAAAACAGAACTCTAACTACTGGAATCCAAAGTAGACAGGCAGGAGGCTGGAAGAATACAGCAAGCCACGCAGCATCAGGAGGTAGAGAAGTCAACATTTTGGGTATAACCTTCTTCAGGACTGGGGGTGGGTGTAGGGAGAGCTACAGATAAAAGGAGTGGCAGAGGCACGGTGGTGAAATGGGAATACGTTAAGACAAACAGGAAGCTGACAGTAGGAATAAATTGGTCTCTTTCAGGCTGGCAGGTTATCACAAGTGGTGTGCATTGGGACCAGTGCTCTTTTTTACATTTTATATAAATGATTTGCATTAAGGGACTGAAGGCTTGGCTGCTAAATTTGCTGTTGACACAAAGGTAGGAAAGTGTGTTGTGAAGGAGAAAGTGAGGACTGCAGATGCTGGAGATCAGAGCTGAAAAATGTGTTGCTGGAAAAGCGCAGCAGGTCAGGCAGCATCCGAGGAGCAGGCGAATCGACGTATGTTGTGAAGAGGAAATGAGCTTACAAAGGGATATGCATTGATTTAGTGGGCAAAGATCTGCAAATGGGAAAGCATGAAATTGTCAAATTTTGGCAGAAAATAAGCACTTAAAATAAATTGTGAGATGTTGCAGAGCTCTGATGTGCAGAGAAATCTGGGTGTCCTAGAGCTTGAGTCACAGAAGGATTCCATGCAGGTGCAGAAAATAATCCAGAAAGCTGATGGAACGTTATAGTTTATTGCAAGGGGAATTGAATGCAAGAGTAAGGAGATTATGCTTCAGTTATACAGAGCATTGGTGAGACTATATCTGCAGTAGTGTACAATAATAGTCACTGTACTTAGGGAGGAAGTTAATGCATTGTCAGCAGTTCGTATTTACTGGACTAATATCTGGAATGAGTGGATTGCTTTATGAAAGGCTAGACAAACCAGGCCTGAATCCTTTGGAACAAAAAGAAAACGTGCTAGAAAATACCAGCAGGTCTGACAGAATCTGCGGAGTAAAATCAATGTTAACATTTCAAGTTCAGTGATGCTTCTGATGGTAGCTAGGAAAATGTTTTTTATGCAGAAGATAGGGTTTGGGGAGGGGGTAAGGAGCAAACAAAAGGTGGGGATAGAACCCAGAAAGAGAGAAGAACAGTTGCACAGACAAAGGAAAGGACAACGGTCAGCAAAGGTGATTGAATGGTTGCTAATGGCGACAATTAGTGGCTAACAATGGGTAGTGTGTAATAGCAGACCATGTGATAACAAGGCCTGGTGTGTTGGGGTAAGGACGTGGAAGAAGGTGCCTCCAGTCCTAAAATTGTTGAACTTGATATTGAGTCCTGAAGGCTGTAGAGTTCCCAAATGGAAAATGTGATGTTGTTCTTTCACATGTACTGAGCTTCGCTGGAGCACTTCAGCAAACCTGAGACAACATCGTTGTCTGGGTAACATGGTGGTGTGTTGAAGTGGCAGACAACTAGAAGCACAGTGTCTTTTTTGCAGACAGAACTTAGATGTTCTGTGAAGTGGTCACCCAGTCTATGCTTCGTTTCCCCAATGTAGAGGAGACAATATTGTGAGCCGTGCAGGTAAAGTGCTGATTTACTGGGAATGTGTGTTTGGGCCCTTGGATACTGAGGAGGGAGTCTAAATGTGTGGTACTGGAAAAGCACAGCAGGTCAGGCAGCGTCAGAAGAGCAGGAGAGTTGATGTTTCAGGTACTAACTCCATACTGAGGAAGGAGAAAGTAAATGGGCAGATGTTGCGCCTTCAGCGGTTGCAGAGGAAGGTGCCATGGGGCTGGTGGGGTGTGTTGGTGATGAAAGAGGAGTGGACCAGAGTGTCCTGGGGGGTGCGATCCTTGCAGAAGGCTGACAAGGGAAGGAAGGGCTCTATTTATCTGATGGTGGCATTCTGTTGGAGGTGGTGGAAATGGTGGTTAATGATCCTTTGGATGTGAATACTGGTGGGAATGGCAGGTGAAAACAAGGGGAACCCTAACACTGCTGCGGGAGGAAGGGAGTTAGTGAGGGCTGCAGTGCAGGAGATCAGTCGGATGTGGCTGAGGGCCCTGTCAACTACAGTGCTGAGGAATCTTTGGTTGAAGAAGAAGGCAGAGATTTCGGAGCCCCCTTGTCGAAGTTGGCATCAACAGAACAGATGCAATGTAGACAGAGAAACTGGGAGAACGGGAGAGAGTCGTCACAGGAAGCAGGGTGCGAGGATGTATACTCCAGATAGCTGTGGAAGTCTGTTGGTTTGTAGTAAATATTAGTGGCCAGTCTATCCCCAGAAATAGAAATATAGATGTCGAGGGAGGGCGAAGTCAGAGATGGGCCGGGTGAAGATGACAGCAGTGTGAAAATTGGAAGTGATATTGATAAACTTTTCCAATTCCAGGCTAGAGAGGGAAACTGCACTGATGATATAACTCACTGATCATAAAAAGGATTGTAGGTTGGGGCTAGAATAGGACTGGAACAAGAATATTCCACGTACACCTCATAAAGACAGGCACATCTGGAGTCCATGCGGAGACCTGTGGCCGTTCCTCTGACTGGAAGAAAGTGAGAGGAATCAAAAGAGAAGTTGTTGAGGGTGAGGACAAACTCAGCCAAGCGGAGGAGGCTGGTGGTGGGCGCGGACATTTCAGGCCTTTGTTCCAGGAAGAAGCAGAGAGCCCTGAGACCATTCTGATGGGGGATAGATGTGTAAAGGGATTGCCTGTCCATGCTAACAGGGAGGCAGCTGGAGCCCACAAACTGGAAATTCTGAAACCGGTGTAAAGTCTCAGAGGAATCGCAGATGTAAGTGGGCCGGGACTGGAGAAGGGGTGAAAAAACCGAGTTGAGGTCGGAGGAGATGAGTTCTGTGTGGCAGGAGCACGCAGAAACACTGGGTCTGTCCCCGCAGCCTTGTTTGTAGATTTTGGCTGGAAAGTAGAAGTGAAGGACTGGGGTCTATCAGTGACAGGAGATCACCAGATGAAATGGGGTTAGTGGCCATTGTGGATATGGTAGCCTGATGTATAACTGCGGAACCGTGGTCTGGGGAAGATAGAAGGAGATATCAGAGAGCTGGAGCTCAGTCTCTACAATGTAGCGGTCAGTATGCCAGACTACAATAGTACCACCCTTATTGGCAGGTTTAATGACAAAGTCAGGGTTGGATCTGAGAGCATGGAGTGCAGTCAGTTCGGAGGGAGACAGGTTGCATTGGGTAAGGATTGGGGGATGGGGGTAGAGAAACTGAGGCGACCAATGTCATGTCAACAGTTCTCAATGAACAGGTCGAGTGCAGGTAAAAGGCCAGAGGGAAGGGTCCAGGTGAAGGGAGAGAGTTGGAGTTGAGTGAAGGGGTCTATGGGACAGGGAGAGGACTCTTGTCCAAAGAAATGGGTACCAAGGCAATGGAAGAAGAGTTCAACATCATGTTGTACCCTTAATTCATTAAGGTGGGGACACAGAGGGATAAAACTAAGGCCTCTGCTGAGGACAGAGTATTTAGCACCTGAGAGCAGAAGGTCAGATGTAAGGTAATAAATACACCACAGGAGGTGGGGTTGAGGGAGTCATAGGGGATGAAGTCAGAGGGAAGGGGAGGAAGGTTCCAGAGGTTCCAGATGCCTGAAAGGAAAAGAAAAGGTTTCTTGTTCGTGCGGTGAATGAGCCGGAGGATGAAGTGGAACTGGGGGACAGGGCAGTTCCAAATCCACAGTGTGAAACAGTGTTGTTGGAGAGAGAGCTTGAGGATGTGCACGTGACAACCTGTGGCAGTGATTGTGGATCTCATGGTGTGGCGAGAGCAGCTGAATCCTTTGAAACAAATTAAATCCTAAGGAGACTTTACTGGGTGGATGTTGAAAGGATGTTTCCTCTTTTGGAAAAGTCTAGAATTAGGGGGTCATGGTTTACAAACAAGGGGTTACCCAGTGAAAATAGAGAAGCAACAAAAAAAAGCATTTCTCTCAGAATTATGAGTTTTTATAATTTCCTTCCTGAAAACTTAGTGGATGCAGAATCTTGAAATATTTTTAAGGCAAACATAGATTCTTGATGACCCAGGGATGAAAGATTATTGAGGATATGCAGGAATGTGGAATTGAGGTTAAATTCAGATCAGCTCTGGTTTTATTAAATGAAACCAGACTCGAAGGACTGAAAAGCCTACTCCTGTCCCTTGTCTGTCCCCTTGTTTGTCTGTCTGTTTCCTGAAGTTTGAGCATCTCTGAGGTTATTGTTGGGGTCAAATGTTTGAATCTCCCCTGATATTTGCAATGAATTAATTTTGTAGTTTTTGTATGCTTTCATACAGCTAATGGTTTATCCCCAATTGGACAATTACTTTTTTATGCTCATTGTTAAAAGTACATTGGCAGCCTCTTGTAAATTTGTTCAATGATTGACCACAATGGTGAATAAAACACATAGTTTACCAAGATAATATCAACCAAAGAGCTGCAGATGCTGGAGATGTGAAACTAAAGCAGAAATTGTTGAAGCGACTCAGCAGGTCTGGCATCTTCTGTGGAGAGAAAACAATTAAAAGTTTTGAGTCTAGTGATTCTTCTTCAGAACATCATAATCAGTCAGGTCTCACTCTTGAGATGTGACTTGTCCAGTATGACCATCATGGAACATAATACTCCATACTGTCCAATCAAACACTCCATGCCAAATATTGCACTGTTTACATAAAGGCTGTACTTATATGGCGAAAGTTTGCGACTTGCTGATGCAATGTCCGATTAAAAGATATTGGTGGAGAGAGAATTACGATATTGGCAGCTTGACTACTCTTTGCAATGTAGGTTTCTGACACCAGGGGGTAGTATAAGCTCAGCACCGGGAGCATAAGCTGTCAGTGCAGTCAATATAAGACAAAGTGGATTCTGGATTAGTGGTGCTGGAAGAGCACAGCAGTTCAGGCAGCATCCGAGGAGCAGTAAAATCAACATTTCGGGCAAAAGCCTTTCATCCTGTATTTCTGATGAAGGGCTTTTGCCCGAAACGTTGATTTTACTGCTCCTCGGATGCTGCCTGAACTGCTGTGCTCTTCCAGCACCACTAATCCAGAATCTGGTTTCCAGCATCTGCAGTCATTGTTTTTACCTACAAGACAGAGTGGAAGCTAGTGCCTAGCTACAAAGATATAAACAAAGTCTAGCTTTTAATTCTACATAATGTGTGATGATGAAACATAATAGTTACTGACTCAGATCTAATGTTTGTTCATTAAGCTGAGTCAGAATGATCTGGCTGTGGCTTCCAGCAGCTGATTTAAGATGGCATTTCGATATTGCACTGAAGACAACACACTGAGTTCCACATCATCAGACTTGAAATCTCTCAGGTTAGTTGTTAACTTCTCCAACAAGGACCCATATGCTTTTTTTTCTGATGAAAGATGCATTAGCATACCTTGAAGGACAGAGCAAAGATGTCTTAGTCTTGATCTCTCTCAAGTGCAAAGCCACCAATACTGATTAACTAGCTCGTTGTTCTTTGTGGAATCTTGCTGGGTACAGATTGGCTGTCAGCCTTCCCAACGTTACCACAGTGACTGCATTCAAAAACTTAATTGGCTCTGGAGTGTCTTGCAGTGTTCTGAGGACACTAGGGTTATTAAAATGCAATTTATTTTGATTATAGAACAATCAGGCTTGTGATATTGCATGTAATTAATGAATACTTTCAAAGAGGAGTGGCATTAGAGGAAAAGAATTCACAGAGTACTGAATGTGGGTGTTATTCAATCCTTAGTGTAAAGAGAAATATTCCTGTGAATGTTTATATTTCCTCTTTGTAAATTCTGACATCCACATTTACACGTGGAAACATGCCACATTGTCACTACACCCATCCACCAGTGGTGGTATGATAGTGTCTCTGCTGGACAGTGACTCTCAATGGGGATGCATCTTTAATGTTGCTCATGTACAAGAACGTTAGTAGGGATAGTCCAGGTAACTACAGACCAGTGAGCCTGATGTCAGTGGTGGGAAAGTTTCTGGAGAAGGTAGTGAGGGATAAAATATATTTATATTTGGAAAAGAATGGGTTTATCAGTGAAAGGTACCATGGTTTTGTGCAGGGTAGATCATGCCTCACGAACTTAATAGAGCTCTTTGAGGAAGACACCAAGTTGATAGATGAAGGAAAGGCTGTAGATGTCATATACATGGACTTTAGTCAGCCATTTGATAAGGTTCCCCATGGTAAACTAATGAAGAAAGTGAAGTCACATGGTGTTCTAGCTAGGTGGTTAAAGAACTAGTTGAGCAACAGGAGACAGAGAGCAATAGTAGAAGGGAGTTTCTCGAAATGAAGAAAGGTGACCAGTGGTGTTCCACAGGAAACTGTGTTTGTAATATACATGAATGTTGTTTGTAATGTACATAAGTGATCTGGAGTAGGACATTATTGGTCTGATCAGTAAGTTTGAAGATGACACAAAGATTGGTGGAGTAGCAGAAAGCATAGGGGACTGTCAAAGAATACAGGAGGGTACAGATAGACTGGAGAGTTGGGCGGAGAAGTGGCAGATGGAGTTCAATCCAGGCAGATATGAGGTGATGCATTTTGGGAAGTCTAATTCTAGAGGCAACTATACTGTAAATGGAAGAGCCTTGGGAAAAGGTGATGGGCAAAGAGATCTGGGAGTTCAGGTCCATTGTACCCTGAAGGTGGCTGCACAGGTGGATAGAGTGGTCAAGAAGGCATATGGTATGCTTACCTTCATTGGATGGGGTATTGAGTATAAGAGCTGGCAGGTCACGTTAAAATTGTACAAGACTTTGGTTCAGCTGCATTTAGAATACTGTGTACAATTCTGGTCGCCACATTACCAAAAGGATGTGGACGCTTTGGAGAGGGTGCAGAGAAGGTTTACAAGGATGTTGCCTGGTATGGAAAGTGCTAGCTATGAAGAAAGGTTGAGTAGGTTAGGACTGTTTTCAATGGAAAAGAGGAGATTGAGAGGGGACCTGATTGAGGTCTACAAAATCATGAAGGGTGTGGAAAGGGTAGATAAAGATAAGCTTTTTCCTGGATAAGGGATTCAATAATGAGAGGTCACGCATTCAAGGCAAGAGGTGGAAAGTTTAAGGGGCATATACGCAGCAAGTACTTTAACAGAGGGTGGTGGGTGCCTAGAACGCATTGCAGTATAGGCAGGCACGGTAGATTCATTTAAGGTGTGTCTGTACAGATGCATGAGTAGTTGGGGAGCAGAGGGATACAGATGCTTAGGAATTGGGCGATAGATTTAGACAGTGGATTTGGATCACCTCAGGCTTGGAAGGCCGAAGGGCCTGTTCCTGGGCTGTAAATCTTCTTTGTTTTTTGTTAATGCATTAGTGGTCAATTTCTTGCAGCATGGTATATAATCAGAGATCGGAGCCACATTCTTATTTGTCTCCATGTTGTTTATTTCTCTGACTCTTTACTCTGCTTTGTCTCTCTCCCTCCCTCTCACACACACACAGTGTATTTTTCTTTCTTTGTGGTTAAAAGGAGGTAGGTAGTATAGAGTGGGGTGTCCCAGGCTAATAACTGCATTTAGTGTGAAGGGCGCAGTGACAATATGGTCACTGGAGCTTCCTAAACTATTCCAGTCTTGGATCTCACTATCTTCTTAACTTTATGTCTCCTAGTGCAATCACAGCAGTAACAACATTCAAAACATACTTTGTTGGCTCGAAAATATATTGGGATGTACTGAGGCTGGAAGATACAGTGGACATGTTGTAAGAGATCACAACTGGGAGTATCAACTGAAATGTAAGTTAGACAGCTGCAGTGCAGCGAGAGTTGAGAAACTTATGAAAATGAAGTACTGGATATTTATTTGAGTTGCCCAGTATAATATCATCTTTTGAAGCAGTGAGGGAGAGAATTTGAGACCCAGCAACACTGAGGATCTTTTTGAGTGAAGGTATTTTCGCCTCATCACTGCCCTCTCGTTGAGCTGTGGAATTGTTTGAAAGCTATAAGCGCCAAAGCAGCAAGGTGATAAAGGCATCCAGAACCTGCAGATAAAAAGGATCCTTCTTGCTCTCTCTCTCTCTCTCTCTCTCTCTCTCTCTCTCTCTCTCTCTCTCTCTCTCTCTCTCCCTAACTCACTGTAGTACCCTGAGTGGGGCAAACACAGAAAAACTGATAAATCTTACAAGAAAGAATTTTAAGAACAACAGAGCCAAGTCTACCCATCAACCGTTGAATTAAGATCAACTCTCAGCCTGCAGTCAACAGCATGTCTTCATTGATAAAACTGGACCACAAGAACTCAGAGCACAAATGGGTCATTCAGCTTTTCACATTTGCTCTGCCATTCAGTTAGATCAGGGCTGATCTGATAACCCTCAACTCTACTTTCCTACCGTTTCTCCTTAATTCTTGAATCCTTTCCTGTTTAATAAACTATCTCAGTCTTCAATATGTTCAATGACCCAGCCTCCACAGTAAAGAATTCCACAGATTCACTACCGTCTGAGAGAGGAAAATCCTCCTCATCAAAATAAAAGGACAGAGAAAATAACTTCCCACTTCTTCATCTGAGGCTTTGGTCTTTAGAATTTTGTTTCCCAGCTCTATATTATTTTTGCAGCCATAGTATTGATGTTAATCTTTTTGTCTGTCTTTATCCCAATTTACTGAATGTATTTGGGGTTTTGCAGGGGTGTAGTTTAAGTAGCATAGCAGTAGATTAGAAATCACTTTCTCTTTTCTCATTAAAGTTAACTGCATTACAATAAATAAAGTTATTTTTCTGTTAGTGACGAAACCTGGTGTGAATTGCTTTTATTCTAAATAGTTGTCGGTCATACAAATTAGTGAGTTCACTGGGGTTTTACATATTCATACATTTTGTGATGGTTTGTGGAGCAATGGGGTAAGACTATCAGTGCACTCTTCCCACTTAAATTACCACACTATGAATTCTCAATCAGAGCCTGTTGAAGTCTTGCTAATCATGGACACATCATTCAGACAATCTGCTGTCACTCAGTCCACAACTCCACTTGTGATTCAGTGTGTAGCCCACGGAATTGGCAAGTGTAGGTCTGGTCGACCCTGGCCTCAATCTCAAGTCTGTCATATATAAATCACGGGAGCAACTCATCACAACTCCTCGAACACCAACTCCCAAACCCATGTTGTGCACGAGCTACAAACAAGTGAGGACATCACCACCTTTAAGTTCTTCCCGAGGTCACACAGCATTCTTGCTGAAAACGATATCACTGCCTCTCCATTATTACTAAATAACAGTTCTGGAAGTGCTTAGTAACTCAGTGTGCTTATCTACAGTACACCATTATGACTGTAGTAGTTCAAGAATGAAGCTCACCACCACCTTCTCAAAGACCATAAGAGACAAGTCATAAATGCTCTGTCTACTGTCAATGTCCCAAACATAAATGAATAGGAAAGGCTGAACAGCAATAAGATAGTTAAGAAAGATAAAGAACTTTTCTTTGCTGGGCACTGTAATGTGTCTGGAATAATGAGAAAGGTTGCAGCTGAAAGGAACCCAGTGATGAGCCACTAATTTATACTTGATCAAAGTGTTAACTACGATCAAAGTGTTAACTACATTTCTGGGTTATCCCTATGCATTCAGGGCCAGATTTTCAGCTTCCACCATTTTCCCTCCATGAACTTGAACTCATCCAAAATTCTGCTATTGTTGTCGTATCTTGCTCAAACTCTGAATCACCCTCTGCTCACTGGCTCACACCATCTCCTACCCCTGCATTGCCTCAACTTTAAAACTTGCT
Organism: Chiloscyllium punctatum; assembly: GCF_047496795.1. Classification (NCBI taxonomy): domain Eukaryota; kingdom Metazoa; phylum Chordata; class Chondrichthyes; order Orectolobiformes; family Hemiscylliidae; genus Chiloscyllium; species Chiloscyllium punctatum. The sequence continues at coordinate 9,648,413 of NC_092749.1, read as the reverse complement.
TCCTCAAAGCTTGTTGAAAAGAACGATGTGCTGCTGAAGGTTTTAATCTTTCACCCATCAGGACAAACACAATAGTGACAATTTTCAATCAATTACATTGAACTTTCCATTGCTACAATCTCAGCTGGCGGTGATACTGGACAAGTCAGATTTCAGAGTGAAACTTGGCTTTGTCGAAAGATAATCTGGTTGCCTTTTAATACCCCTTTATTTTGAAAAAGGAACTGATGCTGTAAATCAGAAACAAAAACAGAAATTGCTGTAAAGGTTCAGCAGTGCTGGCAGCATCTGTGAAGAGAAGTCAAGAGTTAAAGTTTCACATCTGGTGACCCTTCCTCAAACCCAAAACATTAACTCTGAATTCTCTGCACAGATGCTGCCAGACCTCCTGAGCTTTTCTAGCAACTTCTGTTTCTTCTATATGTGTTGCTAAATCATTGGACTCATCAGCTCGAAGATTTTCTTTTTAAAAATTGAATTTAGAAGAATATTAACAAAACTTAAGACAGCCTGGCATTAGAATTTCCTTTTTTAACTCATACAACATAGAAACACAACTCAAACATAAAGCGATACATGGTTCAGTTGACTTTAGAACCCAAGTTTTGAATTAATATTTCATGAATTTGCACCACACCAGCAAGAAAGCAACAGGGAACTATAGGCTCACTTGTAATTCAAAAAAGATGCAAAGTTTGAACAGGATCATTTAGTGTTCAGAGAAAATGCCTTTAGATCCATCTTCATTCTTGCTTTCAAAGCTACCATGCCCCTCTCTATCTCTGTAATAGCCCTAGAACAATCCAATATCAAAGCTTTTCTGTAATCCTAGTCTGTATCTCTACTTTTCATTGGTGACTGTATCTTCCTCTGCTTGAGACACACACTCAGAATTCTAATGAGCTCTCTATCCTTCTCCACCACTCTGTTGTGTCTTATGCTTCCCTCATTAACCATGATCTTGATTATAATTGCCACTGTTTCTTTAAGTGGGACAACGTAATTTTTTTTTGGTAATGTTTGTGAATAGCACATAGATGAATGTTTTCATGAAGGTGTTGCATAAATACAAATTATTATTGTTCGTTGTGTACTTAGGGATTGTCAGTTTCTCATTAGAAAATCAAATGAAACAAAAGGCAACAAGTCCTGAACAAATTTCTCATTGCAGACAAAACGTCCAGACTCTAAAGTAATTAATATTTTAAAAATTTGTGTGGAACGAAGTCTTCTCCCAGATCTGGGCAGATTGTTGTGCAGTGCCAAGGAAGAGGATTAGGGGTTTTGGAAATTGCTGTTTGATTACGGAAGTTCAGTTTTCCGTGAACTACTGAAGTGAGTCCCTGAAAGACCTTCACTTTTAGGTTAAAAGTGTAGTAATCTGAGACTAACATTGTTGTGAGTGAACAGCAATAGGTGTATTGAATGTACCTGTTTACAGAGGATGGTGAGATTCATCCTCCTTTGAATCCTACAGACTCTGACTCCACATGCATATGAGCTGACGTCAGGATGGTGAGTGGCTTGGAAGGCAACTTGCAGCTGGTGATGTCCCTGTGTATCTACTGCCCTGGTCCTTCTAGATGGAAGTGATTGTGGATTTGAGGATCTTTGGTGAATTTTTGCAGTGCACCTTGTGGTTGGTACGCACTGCTGCTGTTGAGTGTTGATGTTAGAGGGAATGGATGCTTGGGGATGTGGTGCCAATCAAATGGGCTACTTTGTCCTGGATGGTGTCAAGCCTCTTGAGTGTTGTTGGAGCTGCATCCATCCAGGCAAGTGGGGGGTATTCCATCACACTCCTGACATGTGCCTGGTTGATAATGGACAGTCTGAGGAGTTACTCGCGACAGGATTCCGAGCTGTTGACCTGACCTGTGCCAAAATGTCCCTGAAAAGAATGGAGATTCAACAAAATATGATGTTTCGGGTACTGTCCAACCTTGGGTAGACACAATCTGTTGGTTGAGAGTTGGCCATCCTTAAAAGGATGGCCTCCTTTAGTCTGGAGAGCTCAATTTGAGAAGAATCCCTACTTTCACTGACCCAGACTGTCCTTGTGCAGAGACATTCCAGCTTAAAGATCCTTACTGTATGGCAGAGACTCCAACACAATGATTGCCATCTCCCAGGCCACATGGTTACAGTTCTGGTGCTGCCTGATGATGCAATAATGCAGTGGAGGGATGGTGGAGATGATCGAGAAGCTCAGCACCCTTGGGTTCTGAGGGATGGTCACTGAACCCAAAATGTTAACTCTGGTTCAGCAGCGCTGGCAGCATCTGTGAAGAGAAGTCAAGAGTTAAAGTTTCACATCTGGTGACCCTTCCTCAAACCCAAAACATTTACTCTGAATTCTCTGCACAGATGTTGCCAGGCCTGCTGAGCTTTTCCAGCAATTTCTGTTTTTGTCTCAGCGCCCTTGGGTGCCAATTGATCTGATCGGGCTCTTTCCAGTTGGCACCACCTTAAAACCAGGGAACTTGTTATGGCAGGAGTTTGGGAAGGATCCACAGAGAAATCAGTTTCAACAAGCCAGAGGGAGTGAGAGAGCGGCTATACAGGAAAGGATGGAAAACACCAGTTGCTCCATTGAAATTTACCATCCCACCCTAGTGGCACATCATCTTCAATGTCACTAGCAGTCAGAGAGACAGTGGCGCAGTGAAAATGTCACTGTACCAGATGTCCAGGCTAATGGTTTAGGGACAGAAGCTCACCTGAAAGCTGGGGAACCTAATTTTAATCTGTAATATCTGGAATTGAAACAGTAACCATTAAACCATAATCAGTTGTCATAAAAACCTGTCTGGCTCGCTAATGTCCTCTACAGAAAGTCATTCTACAGTCCTCACATGGTCATAGAGTCATACAGCATAGAAACAGACTCTTCGGTCCAACTAGCCGGTGTCAAACATAATCCCAAACTAAACTAATCTCACATGCCTGCTCCTGGCCCATATCCTTCCAAACCTTTCCTGTTCATGTATCTTTGCAAATGTCTATTAAACATTGTAATTGTACCCACATCCACCACTTTCTCAGGAAGTTCATTCCACATACGAATCACACTCTATGTAAAAAAAATTGCCCCTCATGTCTTTTATAAATCTCTCTCCTCTCACCTTAAGAATGTGCCTCCTTTACTTAAAATCCCCCATCCTAGAAAAAAGGCAATTACCAGCCTGTCAGAAGATTACCTATCATTCCCTGCACCCTTAAGTTTGCAAATAATCTTTCACATGACACCTTTTCAAATGCCTTCCAGAATCCATATGGACAATATCCAACAACAGTCATGGAGTCATAGAGATATACAGCATGGAAATAGACTCTTCGGTACAACTCATCCATGTTGATCAGATATCCGAAATTAATCTAGTCCTATTTGCCAGCATTTGGCCCGTATCCCTCTACACCCTTCCTATTCACATACTCATCCAGATGCCTTTTAAATCTTGCAATTGTACCAGCCTTCACCACTTCCTCTGGCAGCTCATTCCATACACGCACCACCCTCTGTGTGAAAATGTTGCCCCTTAGGTCTTTTTTATATCTTTCTCCTCTCACCCGAAACCTATGCCCTCTAGTTCTGGACTCCCCCACCCCAGGGAAAAGACTGTGTATTTATCCTATTCATACCCCTCATGATTTTGTAAACCTCTATAAGGTGACCCCACAACCTCCGATGCACGAGGGAAAACAACCCCAGCCTATTCAGCCTCTCCCTGTAGCTCAAATCCTCCAATCCTGGCAACATCCTTGTAAATCTTTTCTGAACCCCTTCAAGTTTCACAACATCCTTCCTAGAGCAGGGAGATGAGAATTGAACAGTCTGCCAATAGTGGCCTAACCAATGTCCTGTACAGCTGCAACGTGACCTCCCAATCCTATACTCAATGAACTGACAATAATGGCAAGCATACCAAATGCCTTCTTCACTAACCTATCTACCTGAGACTCCACTTTCAAGGATCTATCAACCTGCACTTCAAAGTCTCTTTTTTCAGCAACACTCCCTAGGATCTTACCATTAAGTGTATAAGTCCTGCTAAGATTTGCTTTCCCAAAATGCAGCACCTCGCATTTATCTAAATTAAACTCCATCTGCCACCCCTCAGCCCATTGGCCCATCTGGTCAAGATCCTGTTGCAATCTGAGGTAACCCTCTTCACTGTCCACTACACCTCCAATTTTTGTGTCAACTGCAAACTTAGTAACTATACCTCTTACGCTTACATCCAAATCATTTATATAAATGAAGAAAAGTCGTGGACCCAGCACCGATCCTTGTGACACTCCACTGGTCACAGGCCTCCAATCTGAAAAACAACCCTCCACCACCACCTTTGTTTTCTACTTTTGAGCCAGTTTTGTATCCAAGAGGCTAGTTCTCCCTGTATCCCATAAGACCTAACCTTGCTCACCAGTCTCCCATGGAGTACCTTGTCAAAAGCCTTACTGATGTCCATATAGATCACATCTACTACTCTGCCCTCATCAGTCCTCTTTGTTACTTTTTCAAAAAACTCAATCAGTTTGTGAGACATGATTTCCCATGCACAAAGCTATGTTAATTATCCCTAATCCGTCCTTGCCTTTCCAAATAAGTGTACCTCCTCTCCCTTAGGATTCCCTCCAACAACTTGTCCACCACCGCCATCAAGGTTGCCGGTCTATAGTTCCTTGGCTTGTCCTTACCATCCTTCTGAAATAGTGGCACCTCATGGATCCCTTTGTAATCTTAGGAAACCTTCTTCTCTCTCTACTCTGTCACCAATTTTGGTGTCATCTGCAAATGTATTAATCATGCCTTCTGTATTCTCATCCAAATCATTAAATACATGACAAACAAAAGAGGACCCAGAGCAGATCCCTGTGGAACACTACTGGTCACAGGCCCTCAGTCCAAAAAGCAACCCTCTGCCATTACTCTCTGCCTCCTGATGTTAAGCCAATTTTGTATTCAATTGGCAAACTCACCCTGAATCCTATGTGACCTAACTTTACGAATTAGTCTACAATGCAGAACATTGTCAAAGCCTTTACTAAAATCCAAATAAACACCATCCACCACCCTGCCAATAACAATCTTCTTTGTAACTTTCTCAAAAAACTCAGTCAAGTTTATGAGAAACAATTTTCCTTGCACAACCAAGCTGACTATCCCTAATCAATTTTTGCCACACTAAATGTCCATATCTTTTAGAATCACCTCCAACAATTTACCCACAACCGAAGTCAGACTCACAGGTCTATAGTTCCCCGATTTCTCCTTACAACTTTCCTTGAAATGAATTGAATTTATTGAATTGAATTGAATCTTAACCAAAGGTACAACATTTGCCACCCTCCAGTCATTGGGCACCTCACCCATAGTTATAGATGATGCAAATATTTCTGCAAGGGGTCTCATAGTTTCCTCCCTTATTTCCCACAATGTTCTGGGATACATTAGATCAGGTCCCAGAGATTTATTCACCTTTATATTCTCTAAGACAAGACACACACGATCATGTTTATGTTACTGACAAGGGAGTGGAGTAAATCGAACTCTACTTTTCTTACCTTTTGTACATAGACAAAGGTGTATTGATTTGTGTTTCCACCTTCTGAAACAGCGTTTGGTGTGCTTCCTGTAAACCCCGGTTTGTGGAATGAAATCAGAAATACGGTGTAATGCTGCATTCAGTCCCAGGGAATGGTTCTCATCACACATGCAAACCCACAGGCATACGAGGAAGGCAAAGACCTCTGTGGTGCAGTGGTAGGGTCTCTACATTTGAGCCATGATCACTGAATTCAAGCACCAGAGGTGTGTAATAATGTTACTGAAAAGGGTGATGATATTTACAAAGGGGAAAAAAAGAATAACTTCGACAACAAAGATATGGCTTTGAATTCACATGATTGTCAGATCCCAGAAAGCTGATGTCTAAAAGCAGGTTGTTGCAAAATTTCTTCAAGGTTGGTGCTGACAGAGCAAGATGATGTTTATAGACAGGAATGGGTCCACTTCTTTGGGAATATGTGGCTTTTCTATCGATATTAGGTTTCAAGAAGGCTTATTCAGCATTGAGGCAGATCAAGCTATTGATCCGAAGTCTGACTGTCTCTGTTCCGATGTTACATTCAGGCTAGACTACGAGCAAGGATGTACTGCTGAGACTGTTTAAGGCTCCAGTCAGATCGCATTTGGAATATTGTGAACAGTTTTGACCCCATATCTAAGGAAGGATGTGCTGGTGTTTTGGTGGAGAAGGGGGTCCAGAGGAGGTTTACAAGAATGATCCTGGAGATGAAGGGGTTGTCACGTAAGGAGCAGTTGAGGAGTTTAGAAGGATAAGGGGGCGGGGGGATCTGATTGAAACTTACAGAATACCAAGAGGCCTGGATAAAGATGATGAGGAGATATTTTCATTTGTAGGAGAGACGAGGATCCAAGGGCACAGCCTCATTGTGAAGGGATGACCCTTTGGAACTGAGAGGCAAAGAAATTTCTTTAGCCAGAGGATGGTGATTCTATGGAACCATTACCGCAGAGGACAATGGAGGCCAAGTCATTGAGTATGTTTAAGACAAAGGTAGATCAGTTCTTGATTAATAAGGGAATCTATGGTAACAGGGAGAAGACAAGACAATGGGTCGAAGAACAGATCAGCCATGGCCAAATGGCAGAGCAAACTCAATGGGCCCAATGGCTTAATTCTGCTCCTATGGGGTCTTTCGATGTTATGGTCTAAATTGATCCAGACTAAGGTCTGCAACCTGGCTGTTGTATTAAACCCTTAGCACATTGTGGCAAGGTGTCAGATATATATCAAGCTTTTCAAAGATGAGAGGAGTTCTGGTCATGGAGTCAATTTCAAATGATCAATTAGTTCTACCCTTCTGACCAAGGATCCAATCTTCGCCCTTAGAGCTAGATAGGGTTATTTAGCACCTCCACAAGTATAACATGGGTCAATGACTTTTTCTTTGTTACAAACTCTACAGGAGAGACATACTGTTTACAGTTCATTTGAATTTGTTAACTTTTGGAAGGATGTTGTGAAACTTGAAAGGGTTCAGAAAAGGTTTACAATGACATTGCCAGGGCTGGAGAGGTTGAGCTGCAGGGAAAGGCTGAATAGGCTGGGACAGTCAATTGTGTTCAAACTTTGGACAGTGGTGAGCAGAGTTAGAATCGTGAGCCATGTTGGTACATTGGTGAACACTACTGTTGTGTAATGTTACTGGTGAACACTGCTGCTGTTGTGAGCAATGTTGGTACAGTCATGATCTCTGTAGAGTTGATCCAGGTTTAAATTTCCAGTACTCACACAAAGTCACAGGTGTGCTCTATGGGACATTTACTCCAAGTGAGGAGAAGTGCAGAAAAAAAACATATGTGCTCATTCTAACTCCAGGGCTGTGCAATCTTACCTTTAGTGGAATGCAGAACTGCCTGATTGCAGGCATGTGTCTTTCAGACACAGGCCATTGCGCCTGTAGGACTAGAAGATAACAGATTCATTCAAAGAAGGGGAAATGTGGGAGCTCAGACAGCCCTTAACCCAAAATACCTGGTGGTTTATCATGTAACCCTTTTTGGGATCTTGCTATGCATTGATTAGCTGCTCTATTTTCCTGTGTTCCAAAAGGGACTACACTTGAAATGCATTTCATTGCCTGTAAAGCTCTGGGGTGTGCTGAATGTCAATGTCAATTTGTTCTTAAACACGTACTCTGGACTTATGATCAGTCCACCAGACCGCTCAAGTACCGGCATCAAAATAAAAAGATAATTGCTGAATGAGGCAAGGGGCATGAGCACTTGATGGAATTTTATTAAAGAAATTTTGACAGGTTACAGAACGAGTCAGCCAAAACATGTAACTAAGGCACTTCAGAACTGTGCTCAGTGATGAAAAACAAGTTAGCTAATAACAATGTCACATTAAATACTCCTAAAAGAGAGATTGTATAATGTAGGAACTTTTAAGAACATAGAAACACACACAAGTAACCTGGGTTCGCTGTAGAAATATTACAGGAACAAAGCACAGCATTTAAAACAAAAGCGAGACTTGGGGATACTTTTTTGAAAATATATAGAATATATATTGCAACACTTTACAAAATAAAACAGAGTTTGTAGAATTACTTGCCGATTCTAGACAGCATACATTCTTTTTTTTCCAGTTATTTACAACCAATAGAATTTATAAATCAAATTTACATTCAGGTGTTGTACAACCGTAGAGATCCCTCCGTCTATAAGACGAAGGACAGAACAAAATTTGAGAACAATAAAAATTTCTTTAGCAGCTGCCAGTCTTGTCTGTTGTGCAGGACAACTGGGGGAAAACAAAACTGTCTAGTTTTCCTGGAACTTCTGTTTAGACATCGCCATACAGTCTTCTTGCCTGAAACACCGCCTCAAATGAAATGAGAGGTTAATTTGGGTGGTTAAGTAAGGTAAAGTCATCAGAGGCTGTTATCTCAGAGAGGGATGGGTCATGGTGGTTTTACCCTGAGGATCACTGTGCCTCAGGTAAGGGGAGAGGTTGTGAAGGAGGATCCTTCATGGTAACCTCAGCCAGTGATGGGAACTGAACTTATGCTGTTGCCATCACAAACCAGCCAACTGAGCTAACCAACCCAAGTATTCTGGGAACTAAAAAACATAGGGTTGGGGGGGCAGGGGGGAAGAAAGGGGGTTGCAAGAGAGAGAAATGTTGATCAGGTAATCTTCAAACTAAAATGGGTGGGTGATTTCATCCTTGCAGAATAGGTTGCAACCTTCTGCAAGTAAAACATTCAGAATTAAGTTGGAGCATTGTTTTCGCTTACATTTTAGTTTGCTTTTCAAACCTCTTAATAATAAAAAAAAGGTATTCCAGGATATGGCAGGAGGCTGCTGCCATTCTTCTAGCCGTGCTTCCCTACAGGGAAGGAGGGTAATAGTAAACATGAAAGAATGGGTCTCCATCTCCTCTGGCAACATAAGGAGGAGCCGATAGCTGAGGGCAGGGGATAAAGGAGTTACTGTTCCCAGAGTCAGCAGGTTGTAATGAAGAGAGTGGACAAGCACGGCAGATATTGGAGGCAAGATCAAATAGCTCTGGATGTAGTACAACATAGGACAGTTCATCTGGCAGCGTACTAGATGTCCACAGCATCATGTACCAACATGTGACAGCATACTGGGTATAAACTTCATCATATATCAACGTTTCCTCTTTTCCAGCTCTCAGTTTACATAAGTATTTTAAATTCACAATCAGTTTACACTCTTTCAATGATGTGGAATCGTTTACTCTCTTACTTCTCTTCAGTGGATTCACAGGAAAGTTGCATTTCAACAGCAGATAGCCAATTGCCATCCCCATTGTAACTCTGGTATCCCACTACAACTGATTAAAATAAACATTCTCCTGAGCAGTCTCCCCAGTCAACCCTTGTTAGCAAAGCCTTTGCCCTTTTTCACATTTGTCCCTCCTGCCTGACCACAAATCACCATGGTTTCTCCTGTACTGAACATGAATCTTCGTGTTCTAATAAAAAAAAAGGCTGAATATCACAAGCCATTTGGGGAAAAAAAAAATTCGGTCCTTCTCAATTCCAAGTCTTCCGTCCAGGGTTAGAAATAACAAATGCAAGAGTGGAGACAGAAAGTACAAAGCAGATACCAAATCTCTCCCCTCTCCATTTTGATAAAACTTGACAGACTAAATTGATGAACTAACGAGAAAGCGAGTCAATTGGATGGACAATGGCTGGAGTGTGCTTTGGTACAATGGCAAGGTTTGAGAATAGCCAGCTCCCCACTCTGTAGTAAGACATGGTGAGTTTTGATTGTAGCTCATTAACTGTCTTTCTATCAGCCTTTCACCTGAAGGCTCTCCAACTTTGTTTCCCCAGATCAAAAGCCTTCATTTTCAGGCATGAGTGTCTTGGGGTGATTTCTGGTTCAAAGATCACCGTCATTTACTACCCTGTAATCTGGGGCAGTGAGTGAAGACACCCTGGGGAAGTGAGGGGAGTGGGGAAACGTGACCAGTCAGGCCATTGCAAAACAATGAGAGGACATGGTTACACGTTTTGTCAAGGTGCCCTTAAGGTCTCAATAAAAAAGACTACCAAACGCTCTGCAGGAGCAAGGGCAACTTGTCCAGCTAGCCCCCAACCCCTTTCCAATTGAATAAGTACATTTTGGAGGCAGAGGGAGCTAAGGTGAAAGTTGGGTTGAGGGTGAAAAGAAAAAAATCTATGGCCAATGGCTCTAATCCACTTGAATCTAGTCTGATCTCCATCATTCAAAGTTAAATATGTGGTTAGAATCTAGGTTCCATTTCCTGTGGTCCCAGTGCCAGCTCGCCTTCCTCCCCCAGTGAGAAAGAGTTACTGACCATCATTGACCTGCCTCTCTACAGCTCCATTCTTGTCTGCATCAGGCCTCGCTCTCATTAAGCTCATTGAGCAGTCAATTCATGCCCATCTTAAAATGTCCCACTTGACACAATAAAATAGAGATTTTCTTCTGTTACAGACATTGGCAACTAAAGCGGTCACCGCACATCCCACAAATAAGTATTACCGGCTTAGAAAATTAGCAGAGGGTTGGGGGGGGTGGAGTGGAGGGGAGGGGAGGGGAGGGGAGAGGGGAGGGGGGGGTGTAAGAGGAGAAACCAGTAACACCACAGACACACAATAGAGGCTTCTTTTTAGTTCAATGTGTTTTTTTTTATGCAGAATATGAGCGGTGTATGGTTTGGAGCTACCATCAGGACAGCTTTCTGTGCAGTTTTGAACAGCTAATAGCAGTCATTTGCTGTAGTTACATGAAGGAATAGGTTCCCCCTTTACAGAATCAGTTTGCCTCCTCCAGAACAAGAGGGTAGCAGAGAACAGCTTGTTAATGGCAGGGAGACAACACCCTGACCATAGTTCTGGACACAGGAGAACACAACAACAAAGCACCACAGTACTGACTGGTCAGCTGCCTGACACATTGGCAGCAAGGAGGGAATGACATTCGTTTTGCTGGAAAGCTTTAAAAAACGTTCCCCTTTATCTGGGATTCATTTCCCCCACCATCACCGACTCTCTACCTAACCCCCAATCGCCATTACATCAACATAGTCCTCATTTCTTCTCACCTCAACAAAAGAAGCCAGCCTGCCTCCACAGAGAAAGAATCTTTTTAAAAAAATTACTTAGATATTAAAACTTTTTTTGTGTGTGTGATGGTTTTGTTGTTGTTGCATGGTCAGCCCTCTGTTGAACATCTGCCTCTTGGCAGGGAAGGTGCACAGAACACATCTGGTGTAGCCTCATGCACCGTCTTCAATCCTCGACAATTTCAGTCTCTCTCCCTGAGCCTTGGTTACTTCATGGCCGGTGGAACCTGCAGGCAGGAAACAGGGTCCAAATTTCAATTGGCATCGACAGCAGCAATTCGCAATTACACAGCACCCGCTAGTGTTGCAAAATCTTTTAAAAGCTTGCAAAAATAAGCAAATTGACACCCAGAACTACAGAGGACAGATGTTCTAGAGAGAGAGAAGGTGGTGACGAAGGGACTACTATTTATTTTGTTTTTATTCTAGTTGGTTCCTGCTTGTTATAGCTCAGTGCTGTATGACCTGAGTAATTCAGTTAGTGCTCCCAAACAGCAGAGGGTACAAAGCCTGACATTTGGGAGAAGACTGAGCTCACTGTAGGATGCTCAAGTACTCTGTAAGTGACTCATGTCCTCAGGGGCTCAGAGTGAGGGGGAGGTGGTAATTGCTGCCTGAGCGGTGCTGGGGAATATCAGCAGCTGCACCTCCCGTGGCTGACCGAGGGAGGGAGTCGGGGGAACGTGGGAGGGATCCAATGTCATAATGCAGCATTTACAACAGCAACGCCAGGCATTCGGAACAACAGCAGAATTTATGACAGAGTCAGGCGGGGGGGTGAGGCGGTAGGACAAGAGGAAGAGGCTAGGAACAGATCAAACAGGGAGAGAGAGAGAGAGAGAGAGATGAGGGGATGGGGTGACAGGGGAGAGAGAGACAGAGAGAGAGAGATGAGGGGATGGGGTGACAGGGGAGAGAGAGAGAGAGAGATGGAGCGAAAGCGAGCTTACCTCGTTAGATGTCGGCTTTCTTCATGCACTTCCATTTCCCGGCTTTTGAATTCATTCAGTTCTTTCCGTATTGCAGCCTTTGTAAGCCGAAGGAGGAAATACAGAGAGAGAGAGAGAGAGAGAGAGATGTCACACGACTGACCATCATCAGATCAACAATTCAATCAAAACAAAAAGAACTGTGGATGCTGAAGATCTGAAACAAAACCAGAAATTGCTGGAGAAACTCAGTTCTGGACCGGAAACGTCGGCGCTGTTCCCCCGCCCCCAACTCTCTCCAGTGGATGAGTTTCTCCAGCACTAGGTTTTTGTTGGAGGTTAACAATTCAGCTGTTTTTCTGTGACTGGCAGCTCTCCACCCACTCTCCGGCCCCCGGGTGGAGAGCGGTCTGACAGTGTTAACCTGCAGCGATTAGAACCACCAACCCACATGCTGGGCTATGGTTTATCCCTGCTTCTGCAGTAAGGCAGGCTACACAAGCCAAACGCCAACTTTGATGGCTTGTGTCCTGTTACCGGACCCTGGCCACCACGGACAGATTTGGGATCTTGCTCTGCAGTCTTCCTTGTGCTGGGGAATCTACAATTGACGAAGATTAATTCCCTGTGCACTAAGCGACAGCCAGAATTAAACTACGAGCTCTGCCTACCCCCCCCCCCCCCCATAGATTTCCCATTCAGTGGAGCACATTCAAAGGGTAGTCACTGCCATACCAGCCAGATATTTGAGGGAGATATCTATATAATCAAACAGAACACTGGGAGAACTGTCATCCTTTTTCAAAATAAAGTGCTTTTCCATCTCTTATGTTCACCCAGGAAGAGCCTCTATCTCATATCTGGAAGGTGGGGTCTCCAATGCTGCAGTGCTCACTCCTCAGTAAAACACCAGAATGCCAGCCTGGATTAGGAACTGCAATGTCTGGAGCAGGTCTTGAATTTAGAGGGTTAAGTGGAGTGGAGACAGACAAGAGAGCAGCCCACAGTTTGCAGCAACCTCCTCAATACACCTGGGGAGGTCAAGTCAGTGACATTGAAACCAGGCTTTACTCGGGTTTGTGCAAATGCTCCCCTTAATAAGCATCACCTTGAAATGCCACAGAAACCATGTTAGGAAAGAGCCCCCAAAACAGAGCAGACAATGAGGTGAAATATTGGAGGGGAGTTAGGAGGATACTGAGGCTTTGGAATCTTTATTGGTCCAAAATGGCTCCCAGTTTGGACAGTCTCAATTTTAAATTTCTCATCTGTGATCAAACCCCTCCACGGCCTCCCCCCTACCTCTGGGATGCCCATGCTCCACCAGTTCTGGCAGCTGAACAGTGTCAATTGGGAAAGTGCTGGAGGTTCTCACCTTATCAGCAGGTGTCAGCCGGGTCCAGGGCTTGTCAGCTCGCCGATCATAGTCCTGGGCTTCTGTCACTTCCACATACTCGTTAAAACGCAGAATGCGCCGGGCTTGTAACTCTGCGACCGTTGGCCTGAGGCTAAGCTGTTAGGAAGACAGACCAATCATTAGCCACAGAAGATCTGAAAGTTCCTCTCAATCGAACATTGCATCAGCAAGAGACTGACATGGACTTAAATGTACAGCAGGCACCATGTCAAATGGCACCCTCTGTTATGAGGATGATTACCTAAAAGATCTTTCTGCACTGGTTAATTCTCCACTCACTGGACTCAATGTGATACTGGATGCAATGTCACAGTAACAGAGTGGAGCTTCATACAACAGTTTTATTCCTTGCTCAATGAATAGATCTAGCAGGCAATTGTATCAGGGTAACAGAGTCACAAGGCTGTAAAAATTATTCAGCACAAATGCAAAAATCACAAGATCAGCCGCTTCACATGGTTTAGCTTATGGAAATGAAACTGAAGTTGCAGCAGAGGAGAAATGGGATGTAAGAAGTTGATATGCGTGGGACCTGTTGCCAATTTACTGTCTGATTTGTCCAATACTGGAGGAGAAATGTGTATCCTCAGTGAATTCTGGTTGCACAGTTTCAGCAAAGACCCATGTAAAGTCATAAAGACAACTGACCAGGTTGACATTCACTGCTCTCATTTCTATAACTGTGTAAATAGACTGTGGTCCCTTTTGATATTTGGGATTCAAAATAGGAGGAACTGATTTCTTAATTAAGATTGACGACAGTTAAATTAGCCTTCTGTTGTTTGTCCAGAAGATGTTCTTTTCTGATGAGTCATATTTTTCTCCCCACACACACACAGAAGCCTTGCCTCGAAGTTACCAAACCCATTTAACAATCAGCTCCAGTCTCAGCAGCCCAGGACTGTCTGCAACCCTGCATCTTCTTACGTGGAGACGGGGAATGTTCGAGCACTGAGCAGGGAGCATTCTTAATGGAATTGTATGAATTTCTAGACACTATTCAGGAGCGTTTTGCTTCTATGGAAGATTAATTTATTGAAATACATACTAATTTGTTCTTTTAAAATTAAAACGCCTACTACCAGCTCCTGCTTCAATCCTGTAGCTCAGAGACAGAACCCTTCAGTAGCAACTGAGATCTATTTTGGAGATTGCAGTAAAAATCATTTCAGGTAATGGTAATTGAGGTTTACCTTGCGAGTCAGCCTCCTCCTGATCTCCAGTCTTTCTTCATGTTCCTCCTCTTCATTTCGATCTGTTTATTCGCAAAAGGAAAGAAGGTCAGACAATCGAAAGCAGCTGCAAAAAGCCATAGCAATCATTCAGCACAGGTTCGACGTAGGGAAATCCTCCTCTGCTCTGACTTTCGCTCCTACAGCTGTGACGTGTGTTAAGACACCCCTCACAGCAACGTCACTGTGCGTTATGGTGTCTGTACCCTCCTTTTATGGCCCCACGTGGTGGCGCACACATGTGCAGTGTGTGTAGTTTTGGGGCGGGGGGGGCGGGGGGCAGTGGTTAGGGAAGCTGTGTGACACACAGACTCCATTGGTCGTCCCTCTGAGGACCTCCTGCTCCTGACAGGAGATTTAGGAAAACTGGCCACCTGAAGAGAGACAATACATAGGCTCGGTGTGGTAAATTGGGAAAGTGGAAGTGGAAACGGAGAAGGAACACAATGTCCTTCCCAGATACACACACACCCCACATGCCTTTGATTCTGCTAAAGGGCTGGGTGACCAAGGATCCCACTCACACTGTTGTTGTCCTGGAGCTCCAGGACTGTTAGTAAACTGAAATTGGCATTGGAGACTCATGAGGAGATGTTAGGACAGATGAAAATGAAAAAAACCATTCCTGCTCAAAGCAATGGGTTTTCATGAGCAAGTTAAGACCATATGACATAGGAGCAGCAATAAGACCATTCAGCCCATTGAGTCTGCTCTGCTATTCAAACATGGCTGATAAGTTTCTCAACCCCATTCTCCTGCCTTCTCCCAGTAGGTTCTTGAGTATCAAGAATTATCTCCCTCAGTCTTAAATAGACTTAATGAGTTGATTGGAAAAGAGGGGCAGATGGTTTTTGGGGAAGAGACATGTTAGGGCCTTGCCAGCTCTGGGTGGTGTCTGTGCTAAGAGGCAAAGGGAGGGAGTCAATAATCCAGGAGCACATAGATTCAGAGGCCTGCATGTGAGCATAGAAGCCTCTTTGGTAGCGACTCTCTGAAGAGAATTGCAAGCTGATGAGGAAAGAACATTAACCACTGAACTCAGTATTTGATTCTCATCATCCTGTTTATTACAGAGTCTATTTATTTCTGCAATGATAAAAGTTAAAACCTAACAGGATATTAACTGAAGAACTGGTACAATATTCCTGAATTTCTGCCCTCATTTCTCCCATTTTGAAGTGGGAGTAATAATGCTTTATAATTATACAAGGGATTAATCGCAGCGAGGTGATGAGAAATGACTGTTAGAGCACAGTGGTCAGTCAGTCCATTGTGTGAACAGGTATATAGATTTTCCTGAACAGCTATTCAAGTGGTCTCACTGCTCCTGCTTGTTCCTCCCACCTCTTCAATTTATTCAATTCTGTTTTGAATTCAATTATTAAAACGCTTTGTACTGACCCACAGCTGGCTCATTCCAGATTATTAAAAAAATTGTGTAAAGAATAAAAACTCATCTCTCTTCTGGTTTATTGCTGATTATCTTAAACCCAAGACATCTGCTCCCTGCCAATGAAAATAAATAGCTTCTCCCTGACATCCTTCAGAATTTAAGCTTCACATTAAGCTTCTCTGCTTCAAGGGAAATGATCATTCACAGAACCAAAGCCCTTTGCAGGTCTTCAGTGGTTGTCTATAAGGTGAACTGCTATTGCTTCCCTGCAGTGTGCTGAGAGGCATCAGAACTGTTCTGGAATGAGCAACTATCCATCTGAACTGGTGCCCCTGTTAAAAAACCGAAATTAACCAAAACCACAGTGAAAATGGGCGGTTGGGATAGAAGGAAGATGGGGAGTTGTATTTAGAGATGCTGCAGCATAGCCCTCCCTGAGTAGCTGGGCGGGTGGTGAAAGGGGGCACAAAGTGAAGCCGGAAGTGAAATGCCCCCGGCATTGAAACAGTTACATTTTGCATCAGCTGGCGCCTGACGTCAGAGGGAAGCCTGGCTGACGTGTGGGAGGTGGGCTTTCCCTCTGGTCGCTCCCACGCACCCGGGGGCGGGGGGGAAATGTGGGGGCGGATTCCCCCCTCCCCCCATTCTTCCCCCTCCTCCACACACACACACACAGACACACTGCGGCAGACTCTGGGGCATCTTGCTCGTTATCAAGGGAGATGCAAAATAAAAAGGTATTTTTTGAAACATCAGCTGTCAGGATCCCAAGGTGCATTCACCACTCATTTTCTGCTGCTCAAATCCTTCTGCTCCACTCGGTCCATCATTCTCTCCCTGGGAAGCTCTCGGTTTTGCAATGAACATTCTTTTTAAAGTTTGAATCCACAGGGTTCCACCAGCATTATGTATACATATTCTCTTCATACATCCCCTCCATACTGGAACTCTAAGTCCCATTTGGGCATCTATTCAAATACAGATCCAGACAATTTGCCCTGGTGCAGAAATCCCGCTACAGTTCTCGGGGTGAGGTTTCGAGGGGGGATGGCTGATGTTTGCACAGCCCCATCACTCTTACCCATTCCATCCTCACAGTCTAAAGAAGCGAAAGAGAGAGAGAGAGCAGACTGAATGTTACTTACATCTTAAGATGTTCCTCTGTTCCAGTTCTTCCAGTGAAGGTCTTTGGCTCAGCCTCCTGCCGAATACAATGACAATGGAATAATGCACCATTTTACAATCTATAAGAAATAATTCCTTCTCCTATTCTCTGGGGCGAAATACACAGAGCTGCCGATATCTCCCGACCTCCAATTGCTTGCAGTAGTCAGAACTATTCCACTGTCAGCTTGCAGTGATTCAATGCCAGAGCCTCCACCGGCTTTATATAGGGCTGGAGCTCACTGTTCCGGAAGAGAGGGGCGGGGAAAAGATGAACAGAGAGAGAGAGAAGGAGAGAGAAAGAGGAGGAGGAGCGGAACAAACACAAACCCTGGTCACATTATACATCCACGTGCGTCTCTCATTCTCCATCTCTCTGTTCCTCTTTCTCCAGGGATTGGCAATCATTCAAGAATAATAATAATAATAATAATAATAATCAGGGGTTGTTATCCAGTAAACAGTCAGAGGGAGGCGAGAATTACTCCACACCCTAGAAGTGTCCGGTTAGACCTACCAGGAAGCAGCTTTCCCTGTGTCCGGGGGTCAGGACCAGGCACCTGGTGAGGGTGTCATGCCACAGCCCCACCTGGGTGGATGAAGTGTGGATAGTCCTCCATTGGAGAGGTGGGGAAGTATGGGGGGGGGAGGTTAAACGGATTTTTCTCAAATGTCAGCATACCCAATATTGACAGCCTTTTCTCACTTCATCACACATAGACACATACACATAGAGGGAAACACACCAACACAGACATACACATACAAAGAGAAACAGACAGACACAAATACAGGGAAACATGCACACACACACACACACACACACCCAGGGAAACACACATACAGGGGAACACACACATGTAGATATACACATACAGGGAAACACACCAACACAGACATACACATACAGAGAGAAACACAGACAGACACAAATACAGGGAAACACACACACAGGGGAACACACACATATAGACATACACATACAGGGAAACATCAACACAGACATACACATACAGAGAGAAACACAGACAGACACAAATACAGGGAAACACACATACAGGGGAACACACACATATAGACATACACATACAGGGAAACACACCAACACAGACATACACATACAGAGAGAAACACAGACAGACACAAATACAGGGAAACACACACAGGGAAACACACATACAGGGGAACACACACATATAGACATACACATACAGGGAAACACACTAACACAGACATACACATATAGGGAAACACACACGCACAGGGAAGCACACCCACCCATGTGGAAACACACACATATAGACATACACATACAGGGAAATACACAGACAGAGACACACATACAGAGAGACACACACCTATAGGGTTAGGGTTACATACATACATGTACAACAGATGAAGGATGCAATCAGTAACTAGTGCAGTGCCACAGGGTTCCCCAGTGTTGCTACCACAACCATTTACAATTTGTATTAATGACTTGGATGAAGACAGTGAATATGCAATCATCAAGTCTGTGGATGACATAGAAAAAGCTGGGAAGGCAAACAGTAAGGATGGTACAAGGAGTCTACAGTGGGATACCGTCAGGTTAAGTGAGTGGGCAACAGCTTGTCAGATTAAATATCACATGGGAAAGTGTGAATTTATGCACTTTGGCAGGAAGCATAGAGGAGCTGAATACTTTTTAAATGGGGAAAGACTGTAGAAAGCTACAGACTGCATGGATTTATGGATCCCCGTGCATGAATCACATCCAACTTCAGCGGGTAATAGGGTGCGAATGGAATGTTGGCCTTTATTTCAAAGAGACAGAGTATCAAATTATCAAGGTCTGTATGAGGCACTAGTCAGACCACACCTGGAATACTGTGAAATTTCTGATCCTTATATAAAAGGATGTATATAATCTGGAGTGTCAGAGGCTGAGGGGTCATCTTATAGACATTTATAAAATCATGAGGGGCATGGATAGGGTAAATAGCCAAGGTCTTTTCCCTGTGTGGGGAGTCCAAAACTAAAGGACATAGGTTTAGGGTGAGAGGGGAAAGATATAAAAGGGACCTAAGGGGTAACTGTTTCAAGTAGAGGGTGGGGCGTGTACAGAATGAGCTACTGAAGGAAGTGGTGGAGACTGGTACAATTACAGCATTTAAAAGGCATCTGTATGTGCACATGAATCGGAAGGGTTTAGAGTGATATGGGCCAAATGCTGGCAAATGGCACCACATTAATTTCGGATATCTGGTTGACATTGACGAGTTGTACTGAAGGGTCTGTTTCCATGCGGTACAGCTCTGTGACTCGATAATGGCATTTGAGGTGGGCTAGAGAAAATTCACTGGGATGAACTAGCTGTGTGGGATATTTTCTTATGGGTAAGAGTTGAATCGATTGGGTTTGCACTCATTGGAGTTTAGAGGAATGAGCAGTGACCTTATTGAAAGTCCTTGGTAATTTGATAGGGTAGGTGTGGAGAGACGGTGGGAATGTGGGAGAGTCTGGGACCACAGGGCAGAACCTTAGAATGAGGACATTTCTGACAGAAATGAGGAGGATTTTTTTTCTCTGAGGGTTGTGAATCTGTAGAATTCTTTGGCACAGAGGTAAGATTGAGGCTGGGTCATTAAGTATATTAAAAGCTGAGGCAGATTTCTAATCATTATGGGGTTACAGGAGATTTATGGTACCAGGCAGAGGTGATGGCCTAGTGGTATAATTGCTAGACTATTAATCCGAAAAGCCAAGTAATGTTCTGGGGACCCCGTTCAAACTCTGTCACAGCAGAATTTGAATTCACTCGAAAATATCCGTCATTAAGAGTCTAATGATGACCATGAATCCATTATTGATTGTTTGAAAAACTCATCTGGTTCGCTAATGCCCTTTAGGGAAGGAAACAACCACATTTTGGCCAGAGTGTGGCAAACTCTTAACCGCCCTCTGGGCAATAGGGATGGGCAATAAATGCTGGCCAACGAAAAAGAAAGGAAAAAGGATCAGACGATTATCAAATGAGCTGTGATCTCACGGAATGGCACCGTAGTGTCAGTGGGTTGAATGGCCTACCTCTGTTCCTATGTTTATGGTCTTATGCTGAAAATGACAATGCTCTGCCCAGAGAAGGGTTTTCACACTTGGACGATTTCCCACATTCAAAGACACATTGAGTATGTTCTTGCCTGTGATCTACTCCTGGAGCAGCTTCTACCACTCATGTTATACCGAAGGCTAGAACTTGATTGGTCGTCACTGTAGATCAAGCACAGCTGACCTGGTGTCTCTCGAGCTCTTGGTGCATGTCAGAGGTTTTCGTGAAAGGATTAATAAGCTGAAAATTGGGTTCCCCAGGCACCTGATGAACCCACCTTTCTTGGTCATCATGCCCCAGTATCGGACTTGAACCCAAAGTGATGGGCTGAGAGGGAGGGACTGCTCCACATAATGGGATCAGAGAAATGCAAAGAAAAAGACTGAATAATCAGTGAACACTGGAGTTCGGATGAAAGGTCCTTGAACTGCTGAACATTTCTGACCATTTCTGTTCTCATTTCACAGCAGCTGGAGTGCTGTTGCTCTAACCCGCCCTGTTCTGTACTAGGCAAAAGTGAGGACTGCAGATGCTGGAAATCAGAGTCTAGATTAGAGTGGGGCTGGAATAGCACAGCAGGTCAGGCAGCATCCAAGGAGCAGGAAAAGCCCTTCATCAGGAATAGAGGCAGTCAGTGTATTTCTGAACACTTAAAGCACACACAATTCAAGACAACTGACTTTTTGTCCCAACATATCAGATTAAATCTCAGGACATGGTGTTGTTGATGAGGCTAGTTTCCAGTTACCCTGGGGTGGTGGAGAACCCTCTTAAATCATAGACATTATAACGTGAGTTGGCACTTCCGGGGCAGAATCAACTATATTGGCAAGGGACTGGAGTCACATAGGACCCACATGGGTCAGCCTGGCAAGTTTCCTTCCTGTTTTGTTGATAACATCAGTCCAGAGCTTCAGGGTCTCCAACTATGTTTTTGAATTGCATTCAATCCAACCAGAGTAGGAATGGAAGTCATGTTCACTGCATATCCCCGCTATGGGAAAGATGTTGTTCAACTTGAAAGATTTACAGAAAGAATTTACAAGCATGTTTCTGCGTTTGGAGGATTTGAGGTATAGGGAGAGGCTGAATGGGCCGGGGCTGTTTTCCCTAGCACGTCAGAGGCTGAGGGGTGGCCTTATAGAAGTTTATAAAACCACGAGGGGCATGGCTAGGGCGAATAACCAAGGTCTCTTCCCAAGGCTGAGGGAATCCAAACGGAGACAGCATTGGTTTAAGGTAAGAGGGGAAAGACATAAAAGGGACCGAAGGCGTAACCTTTTCACGCAGACACTGGTGTGTGCATAGAACATGCTGCCAGAGGAAGTGGTGGAGGCTGGAACAATTACAGCATTTAAAAGGCATCTGGGTGGGTATATGAATAGAAAGGGTTTGGAGAGATATGGGCCAAATGTTGGTAAATGGGACTAGATTAATTTAGAATATCCGGTCGGCATGGACGAGTTGGACTGAAGGGTCTGTCTAGGTGCTGTACAGCTCTAGGACTCCATTACTAGTCTAGACCCATGAGTGGACACTAGATCAGAAAGATAACCACACCATTATTGGAACCTGGTAAGGTATGTAACACCGAAGGGAATGACAGATTATTGAGGATCTGCAGAAATGTAAAGTTGAGATGAAAATCAGATCAGACCACATCTCCACGAATGGTAGCATAGGTTTGGAGTGCTGCCTGGTCTGCTCTTGTTCCTTGCTCATAGTTAGCAAAATCGACAAATAAACTAGTGGCCAATCAATGAGCACCCTTTCATCGTGATCCAATTTACTCAAACAGGTGTGAGCAGGAAGTTTGTTTCTCAACCTGCGCAAAGCCGCATTTAAAACCTAAATCTAAACACACTCAGCAGTGCAGAAACAGGTTTCGTGATGAGGTTTAACAAGTGTTTGTGGCATCCATAATACATCAACGTCAGGTTTACCCAAACACATGCAAAAATGTCAAAAGTGGCACCATGTCACTGACAGTAAACCCTGCATCATCAAACCTATAGGAGTCTTAAATGACTTGACAGGGTAAAGACTGAGAGGAGGTTTCTAATAAAGTCTCAGACAAGAGGGCACTGTTTCAGAATAATGGGGTGCCAATTTAAAGCTGAGATGCGGAGGAATGTCTTCTTTCATGGGATTGAGAGTCTTTGCAGCTCCTTGTCACAGACAGCTGTGGGGGTAGTGTCCTTGTATATATTTAAGGCTGAGATCGATGGATTCTTGATCAGTCGGGGAATCAAGGGTTAAGGGGAAAGGGCAGGAAAGTGGATGTGAAGAATGTTGGATCAGCCGTGATCCTATTGAATAGCAGAGTAGAGTCAAGGGTTACATGGCCTATTCCTATTTCTAATGGTCTTTCGATGTCATTACCAATAGAAGCTGGGGAGTAGAAACATACACACAAGGATGAGCAAATAGAAGGATAAGTAATAATTATTGATGAGATACTGAAAAAAACTTTGGATTGATATAGAGTCATCAATTAAGATAATTACCAATTATTGTTAACTAATGCATATAAAAGTAAGCTAGATAGACAAGAGGGAGAAAGGAATAGAAGGATATGTTGATAGGATGGGACAAAAGGGAATGGGACAAGGTACTTATAGAGTGTAGCACAGAGTCATTGGGCCAAATGGCCTGTTGAAAAATTACATGTCAGGGAAATAAATATTACATTTTTCACACTATCATGAGAAAAAATATATATTATAGGAGGGAATTCTATTGACCTCATCACTGGGCCTAGTTTTCCAAAATAAAAATCATTATTTGGTTTTGAAACACAACTGAGGAGTCATTGCCTTGGTTATAGAAGTCAAGTGTGGGCTCATGATCTGATAACATTAAGTGATTTGTCTCTTGCCCTGGCAGATTTACCGAACTGCCCAATGCTTCCAAAAGCATGAGGAAAATGGGGCAAAAGCAACAGAGAACCCTGGCAGTCACAGGTCTGTCCAGATGAAACCTGGTCCCAGATTGTGGAAACTTCACCCTCTACAATTGGCAATGCACCAACCATCAGCGCCAATCACCAACGTGGCACATTACTTAGTCACGGGATACTTGTACAACCAATGCCACGACAGAGAAACAAAGAGGTGCTGATCCATTCAGACAACCAATCCAGGATTATAACCTCTGTTACTTGACCGAACAGCTCACTCCAAGTGTTGGTCCTCTCTCTTAGCAAAGAGCATCAATTTGTAGATTTGTCTTTCATTGGCTTAGACTCCATGTACTTGCACTTTCGCAAACCTCATGACTCCTTCAGTGTCCAAGATCTCTTCATCTCTGTCTTGATTCAATGAATCAATTGATAATTGAGTCCAATGACAGAACATTCATGGTCATCAGGGGCAGCGCATTCCAGAGGTGCACACCATCTGATCGAAGAAATTTCAGAAGATCTCAGGCCTCCATGGCTGACTGCTTATCCCGAGGTTATGGGTCCCTGGGTTTGGACCCTCCGGTCAGAGAGAATGTAGCCACTCAACACGGATCCAGTCAAGCCCTTGGGTAGTTTTGCATTTTTCAAGATTGAGATTACCTCATTTTCTCAACTCTCCGGAATAAAAGAGATTTGCTTTTGATGTACCCTTGAGGTAGGAGAGGGGAGGGAGGGCAGAGATAATCCATGGTAGAGTCATAGAGTCATACAGCACGGAGACAGACCCTTCGGCCCACACTGGTCCATGCCGACCAAAATGTCCACCCATGCTAACCCCATTTCCCTGCACTTGGCCCATATCCTTCTAAACCTTTCCTATCTATGTAATTGTCCAAATGCCTTTAAAATGTTGTAGAGGGTCTTTTGCATGTCATGAGTGAGTTTTGAGAAGATTTGTAGCTCAGGTTGAGGTTCTGGATGTAAGTTTGCTTGTTGAGGTGGAAGGTTCATTTTCAGATGTTTCATCACCCTACTAGGTAACATCTTCAGTGAGCCTTCAGTGAGCAATTCTTTGTTCAGAGGTTCACTGAAGGTGTTAACTAGTATGGTGACGAAATGTCTGAAAATGAACCTTCCAGCTCAGCGAGCAAACCTACATCCAGAATGAGATCATGTAGTATAAAGGCCCCAGAAGTCCAAATCTCCTGCAGCTCCATCAAGACCACGAGCCAGGCTCACGTGTGCTGGGGTAGAGTTTTACACTTTTGATTTTGTCAGCCCTCCGAAAGTCTTCCTCATACATCTCCTCGACTGCACGGTCTAAGCTACCAGCAGTACATATGGTGGCCATTGTAACTTCTGGCAAAATCCAACAGCTAGCTACACACACAAAGACAGCCATGGTTCACCACCAACATCTCAATGGCAATTAGGGATGGACAACAAACACCAATCTTATGGTGACACATACATTAATAACATTTTCTATTGACAGAGAGAAGGTGGCAAGCAGCCTCCCCATTGCTCTACTACATGGGTGGCAGATGAGATGGATGGTGTGAGGTGGCTTAGATACAGGGCGGAGGGTGGGAGGTAGTGAGGACTGCAGATGCTGGAGACCAGAGTTGAAAAATGTGGTGCTGGAAAAACACAGCAGGTCAGGCAGCATCCGAGGAGCAGGAGAATCGACATTTCAGGCATAAACCCTTCTTCAGGAAGGTTGGAGATCCCCTGGCCCTGAAGAAGGGCTTATGCCCGAAACGTCGATTCTTCTGCTCCTCGGATGCTGCCTGGCCTGCTGTGTTTTTCCAGCACCACATTTTTCAACTGAGGGTGGGAGATGACAATGGGGGGGGGGGGGGGGGGGGGGAGATAAAGAGCTTGTCAGGATGGAAGACTATAGGAAGGTCAGTCTCTAATATACGGTCCTGTTCATTCAGAGGATCAGCTTACCCACTCTCATCACAATGGAGACTAATGCAACAGCTTGTGTTTTGGGTGCTGGAGGGTGGTGATGCAAGGCACTCAATGGGGCTCTGTCAGGAGGGCAGGCACTCCCTTTAACCCCAATCAACAGCCCCTACAACGAGATCCCCATCCGAGTCACTGATATTTTGTCTTAAAGTTCTCCTGGCCCACGCCCAGGGGATCTCCAACCTTCCCGAAAAGCACCAGCTTCTCCTGCAGGGGGTGCTGTGATGGCAGAGCTGTCAGCCCTCTGATTGGCCAGACACTTGCAGGAGATTGCTCACACCCAGTAATTGGACAGTGAGTTCAGAGATAGCCAAGGTTATAATTCCGAACAAAGAGCCTGGAAGTGATGGGAGACGTTTGGAATTCCATTTTTTGCTGAGAAGCAACAGAGTCATCTTCTAAAGCTTTATATACAACAAATGGTGAGATGGTAGGGTACTGGGATTTTCACTGGACCAGCAATCCAGTAACTCAGCTGTGAATATGTCCATGCTGCAATTTGAATTTAATATTAAATTCAATCTGGAATTAGAAGCAAAACCATTTTTGATTGCCATAAAAACCCGTCTGGTTCACTAATGTCCTTCGAGGAAGGAAATCTGCAGAACCTGGCATACATGTGACTCAAAACCCACAGCAACATGTCTAACTCTTAATCACAAAATCCCTACAGTACAGAAATAGGCCATTCATCCCATTCAGTCGCACCAACCCTTTGAATGAGACAAAAAGAAATGCTGGAATCCAAAACTGACAAGGCAGGAGGCTGGAAGAACACAGCAAGCCAGGCAGCATCAGGAGGGGGAGAAGTCAATGTTTCGGGTATGACCCTTTCTCAGGACTTGTTGTGTTCTTCAAACAGCATCCCACGCCTCGACCCTATCCCCGTCACTACTATCTCAAATGACTTGGCAAGACTAAAGAGCAACTAGGGATGGGCTAAAGTGCTGGTGTACCAACACATGTACGAGAAATAAGATACGCCTTCACAAAATCATCCACAGAATGAATTAGACCACCAAGGCACATCGGGTGGTATTAGCGGAAGTGACGGCAGGCTTGGGCAAAGAATGAGAGTTTTAAAGAATATTTTAAACAAACAGCGAGATTCTGAGTGATTGAAGAAGGGAATTCCATAGCTTAGCACTGAAGGCTGTCTCACCAGAGAGATTAAAATCAGAGATTCAGACCTTGGCAGCTGGCCCAATACCAAATCTGGTCAATGTTCCCCGCACTCACTTCCTTCCACTTTGCTTCTGATAAAGAGTAGCCTTTGTACCTTCCTCAGCACAGATACAAACAGCTTCTAAAGTGAATACCAGTGAATCATTGCTCTCTGTAGTTACACAGCCTCTTACAAGTTGCACTCAAATGATGCAGTTAACACTGAAAAGGTCAGAAAATTACTGGAAGATAGGAACATGTGAACTGAGGAGCTAATAACCATGACATCAGACATGAAGCCACAGTGTGAAAATTTAAACCCTTCCATCCTTCTCTTCCGAGGTATCACTGGCAGGTAAGGAGATGTACCGGACCAAGAGTTTGATAGGAATTGGGAAAGAAGAGGAGAGGTGGGGAAGGAGATTTGGAAAGGAGAGGGGCTGGAGGATAGAACAGACGGGAGGGGGAGGACAAAGCAAAGGGGAACCAGAGAGAGAGGGGAGAGGGAAAGATATGAGAGGGGAGAGAAGCTGGGAGGGGCAAGAGAAAGGGGTGAGGGCAGAAGGGGTGAAAACAGCAGGAGAGAGACATAGAAAGAAAGAATGAGATAGAGTGGAGAGAGGAGGGGAAGGGGAGAAGGAAATAGTAAGACGGGGGGAAAGGGGATGGGAGGAAAGCAGAGAGGTGAAAAGAGAAGGAAGCAGCAGAAAAGCTTGTTCCTGTGGATACACCACCCAATATAGAGCAGCCCAGCTACAGGTTGTTCTCTTTCTCCCATTCTCTATACTGGGGTAGACAGGGGCTGCTTCTCTCGGTGAGCTATACTTCAAGGCAGGACTGGTCTTTTGTCCCGAGTGAGCAAGATCTCAAAGGGTTAACAAAGAAACGTGTAAATCAACCTCTCCTATTCTAAGGGAGCATCTCAGAATGTCCAGCTAATGAGGGTAAAGATGGAACAGTTCAGTGAGCTTAACCAGAATTAGCCAGAAACTGCATTCCCACTGCAGCTCATTGATTACATTCGATTCATTGGGATACAGAGGGAAGGAGAGATTGAACGAAGGAGAAAGGGATGGAGAGAGGGAAAGACAAGGAGGACTGTGAGAAGAATGGAGGGATGGTGAGAGGTAGGGTAGGAGAGAGAGGGAGATGGAGAGGAGAAGGGAAGGCTAGAATGAGCAATGTAGAGAGGGAGGGACGGAGAGGAGGAGGGAAGGAACGTGGGGGGGGTATGGGAAGGAAGGAAGGTGGAAAGGAGGATTCGAGAAAGGGAGGGAAGGAGAGGGTGTGGAAGTAAAGGAAGGTGGAAAAGAGGGAAGGAGGGAGAGATGTGGAGAGGGAAGGAAGGAGAGGGGTTGGAAAGGAGGGAAGGTGGAAAGGAGGACGGGTGGAGACAGGGCAGGAAGGAGAGAGGGGGAAAACAAAAGGAAGAAGAGGAATTTTGAAAGCCTCTTCATTTGGTTTCCAATGACCCTTGCCTAGACGTTGTATGAACACTGCATGGAAGTGATGTCTCCTGATATATTTACTTTCTTCTGATAGTCAGTGTCCTTGTCTGGATTAGTGGTGCTGGAAGAGCACAACAGTTCAGGCAGCATCCGAGGAGCAGTAAAATCGACGTTTCGGGCAAAAGCCCTTCATGGTAAGAGCTGCCCGAAACGTCGATTTTCCTGCTCCTCGGATGCTGCCTGAACTGCTGTGCTCTTCCAGCACCACTAATCCAGAATCTGGTTTCCAGCATCTGCAGTCATTGTTTTTACCTAGTGTCCTTGTCTGCCCACCCTCCCTCAGACGTCTATGCAGTCAGCATGTACCCTTTGCACTTTAATCTCCACACACACAGTATCACTCGTTGAAAGCTCACGTAATGAGACACCCACACACACACATACAAACACTCACCCACTCACCGGCATCACTCTGATTGCAGCTTTTACAGAATAAATAAAGTGACGGATTGGCTTGAAGGATAACACTGCCTGAGTTCATTCTCTGTTCCATTTTGCTGGGTTTTTTTTCATTTTTTTTAATTAAATAAAGACAGTTCAGATCATCTGAGTCATCTCAATCAAAGCAGTGTGATGAAACAGTCGGTGTAAATGAGTGACAGGAAGTCTGTTTCCAAAAGGATGTCAAGTGATGTTGAAGCACTCCCAGTCATCATGTGAAACAAAATCTGCTCCTCTTTCTCCTTTATGAATATTAACACAATACCCAGCCTTACGCTTGCAAGATGTCACTGAGACTATTACACCTTGGAGGCTAGAAATCACTGTCATCACTTGACATTTTATGTAGGTTAACACCTTGTTAAATCACACAAAAACATGTCTAATTTTTTTTTGGGTGGTACTTTCACTTCTGAGTCAGATGTTCGTAGCTTCAAATCCTCACTCCGGAGAGCCCAGGTATACAAATTCAATGGAGGACCCCAAGATGGGAAGAGCTGCCAGCTTTCAGTCAGAAGTTAAGCTCAGTCCCCTGTCTGCCCAATATCACCATCCCCACTCCATCCCCAACCCTGTTCTGTCTGGTGGATATGAACCATACCTGTAAAGTGGGTCATTTGGCCCATCTTGTCCATGCTGACCCAAAGGCACCCACATGGCACTGTCCTGTGGCCAAACACTTCAACTCCCCCTCCCACTCTGCCAAAGACATGCAGGTGCTGGGCCTCGTCCAACACCAGATTCTAGCCAACCGACGCCTGGAGGAAGAACGCCTCATCTTCTGCCTTGGGACCCCCCCAACCACACGGCATCAATGTGAATTTCACCAGTTCCTCATTTCCCCTCCCCTCACCTTATCCCAGATCCAACCCTCCTACTGAGCAACACCCTCGTGAACTGTCCTACGTGTCCATCTTCCTTCCCACCTATCTGCTCCATCCTCTCCACTGACCTATCACCATTACCCCACCTTCATCTACCATCACCTTCCCAACTACATTCCCCCCAGCTTCACCCCCTCCCATTTATCTCTCAGCCTCCTTGGGCCTCCCTCTCATTCCTAATGAAAAGCTTATGCTCGAAACGTTGACACTCCTGCTCCTTGGATGCTGCCTGACTGGCTGTGCTTTTCCAGCACCACACCTTTTGACTCTGAGCTCTGGCATCTGTAGTCCTCACTTTCCACTATTTCATATCTCTCTATCATGTCACCCCTTCAGCCTTCTCTGTTCCAAAGAAAACCACTGCAATCCCTCCTCGTAGCTACAATTTTCCAGCCCTGGCAACATTCTAGTAAATCTTCCCTCTCTCGGACACTGTCTGGAGGAATTCCATCCTTCCTGTAATGTGGTGACCAGAGCTGCACATGATACACCAGTTGTGTCTTCATTCTTATAGTCTTCATCATTATAGCCCTAATTTTATATTCTATCCCTCTGTCAATGACAGAGAGCATTCTATAGGCTTTCTTTATAACCTTACCTACCTGCCCTGCTACCTATAGGGGTTTGCGCACCTTCACATCACGATCTCTCACTTCATCTCCCCCTCTCAGTATATTCCCTTTCATTGTGTCCTTCCTAAATACATTACCCTACACCTCTCAGAGTTAAACAATGTGGCTATTTCAGTAGGAGTAGACTGGAATGCCTGTCTGATTCCTGATGCAGTGTCGAGAGTATTGGAAAAGCACAGCAGGTCAGGCAGCATCTGAGGAGCAGGCGAATCGACGTTTAGGGCAAAAGCCCTTCATCAGGAACGGTTTCCTGATTCCTGATGCATGATGGTGAACCAGGTGGCTTTTTATAAAACCTGTTAGACATTTACTGAACTGAATTCTGTAACTCACCAGGGGAGACTTAATTTGAGAAACTGGAAGTAACGTCAGTGAGTTAGGAAACTGTGTGGTTGTTGCTTACCGAATGAGTTTGGTCCCAATTTGCTGCCGCAGTTCCATCCGCTCCTCATCGGATTTACGGGGCAGGATGTTCTTCTCTTCCAGCTCCTGCTTAGTTGGGCGGTTCCGGAGTTTAATGGCTAGCGTGTCTCTCCGTCGTATCTTAATGGCGAGAGCACCTGGTGGGCATCACAAACGCAGGGTTAGTGAGCAGCGCGCCCTGTGAGAGGGAGAGCTCAGGCCAAACCGCACTCACTGCACATCAACTACGACGTTTCATTTACGGGAGGTGAGGGGTTCCACATGGTATATGCAGAGATTGCAGACTACACACTGCAAAGGGGCCCAGGGACAGACTCATCCAGCTTGGCCATTCAGGGCCAAAGTTAGGAAGCCCTTCTGCATACAAAGAGGAATGGAAATTTCTAGAACTCACTGTCTCCCTGGGGGTCAACTTGAGTTCATTAGGGCAAGATCAAAGGAGATAGTTACCTCCAAGGGAGTGCAGCATAGATAGAGTCCATCACGATTAAATGGCGGAACAGATTCTCGAGGGAGTTGAACACCTTCCTCTTGAATGTCTACCAATCATTTCACATAGTTCCAGCTACATTTCCATCTTGGTCAGAGAGACCTCGATAGTGAAAGCTAGTATATCGGTGTTAAAGTTCGAGTTAGGGCATCACATTGGACAGAGAGAAAGAACTGTCGATCGTCGAAACTTAGAATCTCTACAGCGTGGAAGCAGGCCATTCGGCCCATCAAGTCCACAATGCCCCCCTGAAAAGCATCCCACCCACCCTACCCTATCACTGTAACCCTGCATTTCCTGTGACTAATCCACCTGGGCACCTAGCATGGCCAATCCACTTAACCTGCATACTCTTGGACTGAGACAGGAAACTGTTGCACCTGGAGGAAAACTCACGCAGATACAGGGAGGATGTGCAAATGCTGGAAATCAGAAACAAAAACAGAAAGTGCTGGAAAAAAAGCAGTGGGATTGGCAGCATCTGCAGACAGAAATCTGAGTTAATTTTTTGGGGCCTGTTCTGATGAAATTAACTCGATTTCTCTCCTCAGATGCTGCCAGATCTGCTGTGGATTTCCAACAATTTCTGTTTTTGTTACAAAATGGAGTTCCTGGTTGATAAATTCATTAACGTTTATTTAAGGAAGTAACCAGCAGAATAGAGAAGGGAAGCCAGCAGATGTAATATGCCTGTATTCCCATGAGATTTTGATAAGCTAGTGGAGTGGTAATGTCACTGGACCGGAGTAATCCAGACTCCCAGGCAAACGTTCAATTGTCATAAAAACCCATTTGGTTCATAGAATCCCTACAGTATGGCAAGATGCCATTCAACCCATCAGGTTCACATTAACCCTCTAATGAGCAACCTACCCAGACCCACACCCCTACCCTATAATCCTGAAGTTCCCATGGCTAACCCATCTTGCCTGCACATCCCTAGACACTATGGGTGATTTAGCATGGCCAATCCACCCTAACCTACATCTTTGGACTTTGGGAGGAAACTGGAGCACCCGGAGGAACCCCATGCAAACACGGGCAGAATGCGCAGACCCCACACAGACAGTCACCCGAGGGTGAAATTATACCCAGGTCCCTGGTACTGAGAGGCAGCGCTGTTAACCACTGAACCACCATGCTGACCTTCATGGAAGAAGAGCTACCACCTTTATTTGGTCTGACCTACAGCAGTATTGCTGATTCTTAATTGCCCTCTGGGCAATTAGTGATGGCCAATAAATACTGGCCCAGCCAATGACACCTCCATCTGGAGTAATGTGTACAGTATTGGTCACCTTACATAAGGAAGGAGGTTAATGATCAGACTATTACCTGGAATGAGTGGGTTGTCTAATGAAGGATGGCCAGATCAGACATGTACCCACTGAGGTTTGGGAGATTAAGAGGAAGCTCAATGTCTCAAATCCTGAGGGGGTCTTTACAGGGCGGGTCACTTAGGATCAGGAAACATGGCTTCATCCCAAAGACCTACAGAAATATGAAACTGTCACTCCTCCTCATCACCACCCTCATCTGCCAGGCCCCTAAAAAAACATCCTTGAGGTTGGCAATCATTTGAAAATATCACCATTAGGTAAATGGTGAATTCACCATTGTCTTACAGGCCATAGTAGACAGGCAAGAGGTTGGAAGAACAGAGCAATCCCAGCAGCATCAGGAGGTGGAGAATTCGATGTTTCGGATGTAACCTTTCTTCAGGACTGGCTTTAAAGAAGGGTTACATCTGAAAGGTCAACTTGCCCGACCTGGCCTTGCTGTGTTCTTCCAGCCTCCTGCCTGTCTACTTTGGATTTCAGCATCTGCGTTTTTTTTGTCTCTTATCAGGCCATAAGACTGTTCTCTCACTACTGAGAAAGGGGGAGAGAGAGATGACTGGGGGTGGTTTAACCTCTGGGTCACCATGTCTCAGATGAGGGGAGAAGTTGAGAAGGAAAGTCCTTCATGGTAACCTCAGCCAATGTAGGAATTGAACTCACTCTGTTGGTATATTACAATCCAGCCAACCGAGCTAACCTAACAACCCTTATCACCATCAAAGATCAACGGGTATTTGTTGGGTGAAGTTGTTAATGGATTGGGTTGAAAGACAAGGAAATGCAGCAAGGAGACAGATTGACCATGATCTCACTGAAAGATGGGGCAGGCAGAAGGAACTGGATGACCACATCCTGTTCCTACGGATACTACACAGCACGAGGTGTTATCGAGAGCCTGATGATCAAAGTTCTTACTGGTTAAACATTCATCATCTTCATCTGACTCATCAGATTCGTTCTTGTCTTGCAGTGAGTTGTCGGAATCAGAGTCGTTCCCCAGAGATTCCCGATAGGCTATGCTGGGAATGACAATGACCGGGGAGGAGCTGTCTAACTGAACATGGCTCTTCTTGGTGAGAGGGATGGCAGCCGTCTCACTCCGGTCAACGTCCTCACAGCCACTGCTGGAAAGAGAGCGTGGGAGATGTGGTTAACATGAGACAAGGCACCCAGCGCGGACATCATGTTCCTGTGTGCACCAACGCACATAACCCTGACCGCACTCAGAATGTCAATCCCACCGCTCAAACACACACCTCCACTTTAGGGTCCTCGGCATTTCAGGACATGGCTGGAACCTCCAAGAACTAGAGTTCAATCTTCAGTCCACCCAGCTGTTCACAGTCTGCATCAATGCTTGGTTGTGGGGGGGGGGGGAGGGAAGGTGCAATATTTCCAAGTTTGTATATGGCACAAAACATGTGATTTGTAAGAACAATGTAAACTTCTAAAGGATTTAGACAGGCTAAGTGAGTGGGCAAGACTATGGAAGGTAATCGGGGTAATTGTCAGGTAGGAGTCATTGTAGGAGGATCGGAAGGGCAGAGTTTGTCTTAAATGGTGAGAGACTGGAGAGTGTTGCAAATCCAAAGACGCCGACATGTCCTTCTCCATAAACCATTGAAATCTAGCCTTGGAGGTTCAACATGCAATTCAGGAGGTTGAGGAGATGTTAGCATGTATCGTCAAAGGACACAAGTACAGGAGGAAAGGATCCTTGTATTTATGACATCAAGCCTCAGTGACTCAGTACCTGGAGCAGTGTGCAGTTCTGTATCGAATCAGTAAATATGTACATATTCATTATGTACTCACTCTCAACTTTCCTTAAAGAGAGAGAGAAGCAGAGGTTTGCCAGATTAAATCCTGGGATCATGGAACTGTTCTGTGAGGAGAGGTTGAGGAAGCTGGGCCCATATTCTCTGGAGTTTAGGAGAACCAGGTACGACCTCAACAAAAACCTTACAGGATTCTTAATGGCTTTAGTATGGTGGATGCAGGAAGGTGCTTTCCCTGACTGTGGAGTCTCCAATCAGGGCACATAGTCTCAAGATAAGGGGCATGTTCAAGACAGAGATTTTGCACAGTGGAGGCAATGGCCTAATTGTATTGAATCATACAAACCCTACAGTGGGGAAACAGGCCATTCAGCCCAAAAAGTCCACACCGACCCTCTGGAGAGCAACCCACTCAGACCCATTCCCCTACCCAATTACTCTACATTTACCCCACTACTGCACCTAACTGACACATCCCTGAATACTATGGCAATTTCCCATGGCCAATTCACCTAAGCTGTACATCTTTAGACAAGGGGAAGAAACCGGTGCTCCCAGGGAGACACTGGGAGAATGTGCAAACTACACACAGGCAGTTGCCCAAGGGTGGTATTAAACCCAGGTCCCTGGCGCTGTGAGGCAGCAGTGCTAACCACTGAGCTACCATGCCATATTATCGCTGGACTGTCAATCCACAGACCCAGGGAATGTTCTGGTGATCTGGTCTGATTCCTGCCACAGCAGATGGTGGAATTGGCATTGAATAAAAATCTGTAATTAAGAGTCCAATTATGACTGTGAATCCGTTGTCAGAAAAGCCCATCAGGTTCACTAACGCCGTTTAGGGAAGGAAACTGCCACCTTTACCTGGTCTAGCCTAACTCTAAACCTACACGTGACTCCAGTCCCACAGCAATGTGTTTGACTCTTAACGGGCCTCTGGGCAGCCGGGAAGAGCAATAAGTACTGGCCCAGTCATTGTGAATGAAAGTAAAAATACTATCATCATCAAGGGATATTAGGGTAGCATTGAAAGAGGCGATCAACCATATCCAGAAATGGTGCAGCAGGCTTGAGGGGCTGAATGGCCTCCTCTTGATCCTGCCTTCTGGTCTTCCTAACATCTGGAGAAAGTTCTGAAGGTACTGGCGTCCAGAGAATACGGTGTTTCATTGGCTGGATGGGAGACAGGGGCAGTGAAGTGGCGGGAGCTTATGTGATGGACCCTCTGGCGTTATGTTTATTCGAACAGAGTTTGAGCGAGACAAGAGGCCTTAAAAAAATGCACTGAGTTCTAAATTGGGCCAAATTAAGCCACCTCCCAGGTATAAACCTCCTTTCTAATGTGCTGCCTGATGCCTATTGATGGACCCCCTTCACTAAGGATTGTCCCAATTTTCCCTGGAGCCTGAGGCGCCGCTGCACAGGCTGTGGATCTGGCCCAGCGAGCAAAAGCACCACTGAAAGGGGCAGGATAAGACCATTCAGCCCTTCAAGCCTGCTTCACCATTTAATACAATCATGACTGATCGCTCAACTCAGTTCCCTGTTGCCGTTCTCTCTCCCCATACCCTTTGATCCCTTTAGCCCCGAAGCTATTGAAATGTTTCAGTGTCTCGGTGCGGTGCATCCTGGGCTCACCTCTGGTTCACAGTGCGGTCAGCCACCCTGCAGCCTCTGGGGATTCACCATCCACTCCTGGCCTTACTCCACATTGGGATCAAACACCCTCCCCTCCTCACAAGCAGCCAGGAGGTGGAGCGACAAGGCTGAGGGATAACATCCTGGTGGTCATCGGGCTACAGCATGGCTTCCCTGCCGTTATGTGGACTCTCAGCCCATTAGGAGGCCATTCAGCCCTCTGCATCTCTTTTGGAAGAGCTTTCTAACTAGCCCATGCACCCCTGCTCTTTCTCTGCAGCTCTGCAATATATTTTTCAATTTAAAATGTATTCAATTACTTCTTTTATTACAAGTTAGGGTTAAGGCACTAATCCTCCGAATATTTTTTTCCCTTGTACATAAGGAGGGACAAATAAGGAAAGAAATGTGACTAGTATGAAGGTCCCAAAATGTAGTGTAAGCTTTGGGAGACCCCTGGCTGAGATGATAAGGGCTGCAGCTGGTGGCTTAACTCACAGTCACCCTGGGCCACTTCTGCTCAACCATTTCATAGAAACACACAACGGGGAATAAATATTCATTGAATGTATTTAAAAAAAATAAATTCAGGATCTTGAAAAATACAGCAAGACGAAAGGAAAATAGCGCAGGTGCTGTAGATCCGAAATAAAAGCAGAAGTGCTGGAGAATCGCTGCAGGTTACATTTCTCCAGCACATTGAAAAATACAGTGCTGTATTCTATTTGAGTAACAGAATGTGATTTGAACTTCCGTATTTCATTAAAGCTCACTACTAGAAGTTTGCTCCTGATTAAGGTTATTGCTGACATGGTCACAGAACAGAAACATGTTACAAGACTCACAGTCTCCACACACAACCTGTCATCCTCCAGAGAAATGTCTAGTGACAGAGAACAGGGAACAGCCACTAAAGACTGCACCAAATTCTGAGAGAGGACATTCAATATCGTCAGAGGGCCCGCACTTCAGAGTCTACATGGCTCCTTTAGCTCCTTAACTCCCCCATCCTCCCTCTCCATCAACGCACTGCACCTCAGCACTTGGGGAGCTTTCTTCAACAGACCTCCCTTACATTTTCTGCTGAAAATCAACTTCTTTTGGACAAAGTCTGGTCACCTCCCCCGACCCATCAACCAGCCCCCAGTTCCGATTAGCAGAACCCCTCCTACGAGATCTCCTCAGCCCATTTGTTTGGCAGCTCATCCACTGACTTTAGACCTCAGATCAAACCCAAGCTTTTGCAAATGCATCGGTTTAATATTTTTGCATTCTTTTATTTTAGTGGGCTGTGGGCATCACTGGCTGGGCCAGCATTCATTGCCTGTCCCTAGCTGCCATTGAGAAAACGGTGGGGAACTGCCTTCTTGAACTATTGCACCCACAAGCAAGGACTGACATCCTCTAACTTTTGGAAAATTTATAACAGGACAGATTCAATCAGGGGATTATCAGCTCTTCACCCAGGGAAGCTGGGCTCCTATCACTGCTTCCATTGTGCCACTGAAATATCAACAAGAGACCTTCAGGCAATTATTATCTTATTCCTGTCCTCAGAGCAGGGTGCAGCTACCCTTTCTTCTAAATGTGCCTCCAAGCATGGCCCCCTCAGAAGGAGAGACAGCAGACCCCCCCCTTGATACTGTGAGTCTGTTAGTGTGCAGTAGAACTGAAATGGGAAAAGCCTGGGGTCCAATGTTACTCATTTGAGGTTAAAGCCAGTTCCCGGGAACCCTGCGCTGGCAATCAAACACAGTCACGTGGGATACAGGTGTTTCCAATGGAAGCAAGGTTGCCTCTGCCCCCTCAAAGTCCAGTCACTGTATGCACTTCCAAAGAAGCAACGTTTCACTTTGATTTTCTTGTTACTGACAGCTATGAGAACGTCCTGAAGGGGGTGCTGTTTCCAATTTATTAGTTCTTTCACCTGTATCAACATCTTTTACTCGAAGCTGCAAAACCCTTTTCAACATTTATTGGACCTCATGTACATTTCTACATCACTGAGGAATCAGGGAAGATTACATTTTCAAACATCAATAGTTTACCCAGAAATATTACCAACTCTCGGCACTATTACCCACTGTATCTCAGACAATGGACCAGCTTTGGGTCTTTCACTCCCGGTATGTGGAGTTCTGGGTTTGGCAGGAACCTTGGTGAATGTCTGCAGTTCATCTTATAGATAGTACACACTGCTGCTACCGAGCGTCGGTGGTGGAGGGAGTGGATGCTTGTGGATGTGGCGCCAATCAATAGGCTGCTTTGTTCTGGATGGTGTCAAGTTTCTTAAGTTAAAAATCACACAACACCAGGTTATAGTCCAACAGGTTTAATTGGAAGCTAGTGCTTCCAATTAAACATGTTGGACTATAACCTGGTGTTGTGTGATTTTTAACTTTGTACACCCCAGTCCAACACTGGCACCTTCAAGTCAAGTTTCTTCAGTGTTGTTGGAGCTGCACCCATTCAGGAAAGTAGGGAGTGTTCCATCACCATCCTGATTTGTCCCTTCTCGATGGTGGACAAGCTTTGAGGAGTCAGGAGATGAGATCAGTCATTGAAATATATCCAGCCTCTGACCTACCCTAGTCGCTATGACAATTATGGGTTGGGTAGCAAGAGCTGGGCTTGACGTGACACCCACTTCCCATGGGAGAATAAGGAACACAAAATGAGCATGGCTGGTCAAGTTGAGTTTCAGATGTAGCCACTCAAAAGGTTGTGGTGACTGGAGAATGCAGCAGGGGGAAAGCTAATCGCCTCGGCAGATCTCTGTAGGATCTGCTGTGGTATCACTGAGGGTGGCCTTCAGGGACTTGTTTATGTCATGGTGATGGTCATTCCTCGGTAACTATAGAGTGCTACATTGCCAGGCGTGCCATCATTCCAAATATTTGTCCAACCCCTAGTGCCCACCATCCCCGCCCCCGCCATGCCCCTCCAGTGAGGCTCAGCAGCATTAGTTTCAGGTCAAAAATTAAATCACACCAGGTTTATGTGAAATCACAAGCTTTCAGAGCCCTGCCCCTTTGTCAGGTGAAGTCACTGAAAGTCACCAAAAGCTTGTGATTTCAAATAAACCTGTTGGACTATAATCTGGTGCCATGTGACTTCTGACCTTGTCCACCCCAGTCCAACACTGGCTACTCCACGTCATTTATTTACATGTGCCCAGTACATGGGCTCTGACTGGCCAGCTCAGAGCTAGGCCCGAGAATGAAGAGACTCTGAATCTCCTGTTTATATCCATCAGCCAGGGCTCCCCTATTGGCCCGGGTTAACACCAATCAGGGATCTCACAATCAATTAGATCCATCTGGCCCTGTTTCCAATCACTACATTGTTGTTTGTGGGAGCGTCTAGTGTACACATAAGCTATTTCAATGTCTGACATTACAACAGGGGCTGGATTTCAGAAAATACTTTGTTAGATGTCCCAGAGCTTCAGAATTTCCTGAGGTTATGAAAGTGAGAGTGAAGCTGGCTAGTGATTATTTACTTCCCTTGAGGTCATGAGCTCAAATTCCACCATTGCAAACTGTGAAGCTGAAATTACCCCCAAATGTGTCACCAACTGCACCTCCCACTGGAGCTCTGAACAACTGCGGTCTGTCGACCATCTGCTCGAACATTCTCTAAATCCGACTTCAGAGAATCATCATGTTCGGAAGAGGCCCTACAGCCCATCGCGTCTGCACTGGCAAAAATCTACTCAAAATCTCCGACGTTTGAACACTTGGCCCACAGCGTTGAACGCTCTGACTTTTCAATGTTCATCTGTGAATTACTTTTTAAAGGTTATGAGGTTTCCCACCTCAACTCCCCTCTGGGGCAATATCTTCCAGACACTCACTCACCTCTGGGTGAAAATACATTTCCCCAAATCCCCACTAAACCTTCTGCCCTTCACCTTAATATCAAATTCCCTTGTTAATGGCCCTCCAACCGAGAGGAACTGCTGCTTTCTCTACATCCTGTCCATGCCCTTTATAGTGTCATAAATCTCTATCAGGTCCCTCCTCCTCAATCTTTGTTGCTCGAAAGAAAACAACCTGAGCTTATCCAATCTCTCTTCATCGCTGAAATGTTCCATCCCAGGCAACCTCCTGGTGAATCTCCTCTGCGTCCCATCCCACATCTAACAACCTGCTCCATCTAGGAGTACGCCATGGAAACTCTACGGCTCTGACAAGAAGGTTTTGTGGACTTACCTTTTCTCGGTTTCTTCAGACGCTGTCAGGTCTTTGTCTGCCTGCTGCTTGGACACATTTGCTTCTCCACTGGTAACGTCAGGCTTGCCAGTCAGAATGGGGGAAGCTCCTTTCTGCTGTTGGGATGGCTCAGTCTTACCGATCTTTTGGTCAGCAGCTACCTCGGATTTTCCAGTCCCGCCCTTTCCCTTGTCATTGTGGTCTCCAGGCTCCAGCACCGGGTGCACTACGGCTGGAAGCCCAAAGGAGATGCTTTGACTCTGTTGCAGAGACTGAGGTTGTGTAGGAAAGTCGGAATGTTTACCAGAATCCCTGTGCATGTCCCCCGTGCCTGGGAAGTGTGACGGGTCTTGGGCTTGATCAGTGTCCAACTCGGGATGAAGTAGTACTGGCAATTGAGGTGAAGGCAACATATTGGAGAGTATTGTCAAACTGCAAGTGTTCTCTGGAAGTAAGAGTTGACAAACAAACGAACAAGTTAAACATTCTGCAAAACGGTTTCCTAACCAATTCCAGTAAACACATGGATGAATGGATGTAAAACCATTTGTACGTTGGCCCTGAACCTTTCTCTCATCAGGTAGAGAATGCAGTGGATATACAAGCCCTTGGGTGAGTCACTGTGTTCTGACTGAGCGGCTAGCAATCTTGTTTCAGAGTCAGAATACATCTACAGGCTTTCACAGAGACAAGAAATGTTGAACTGCCAGTATCTTCAACAAGTCTTTAACTGAGACTCAGTGTGAAAAGTCCAAGGTGCAGAGACGCTTTCCCCCAACGTTGTGGCCATTATTTGTTTCTGACTGAATGTCAGGAGAAACAGATTATTTAGCCATTTATCTCAACATCCTCTGTGGCAGTCTACCCTGTGAAAATCGCCTGATGTGTTTCTCTACTCCTGGGGTTCTCAATCGAGGGCTTGGGTGGGTGGGGGGGATTGCAGGTGGCAGCAAAAATACTCAGGGGCCTCACCAAAAGTAGAGAAAGGCTGACCAGTTGATTGCCCGACCAGAATTGGAGTCGGGATAAGCGAGGGCTGAGATATCTTGTCAGTGAAGAGCTTCTATGCGATGGATGTCATTTTGAGTTTGAACAGGCTTTGGGTGAAGTGCAGAGACAGACTGAAAGACAGAAGTTAAATTGGTCCAAAACGTAGTGGTTGGTGGGTGGCGCGATATCAGATGGAAGGGTGATAGATCATGTCCTTGTTTATAAAATGTGTATTTCAAATTTTCCATAAAGCAGCTATCACCCAGAGCCTCTGTTGAATGGTGACAGATACTCCACAAATTTGGAAAATGTTGACATGGATTTGGAGTCTGTGTGCATGCTCCATCTTACTGGAAAAAAGACCAGCCAACTGCAATTGCCACTGAAGGGAATTATTAATAGGGGGCATTACATCCTGTATTGACGTAATCATTCGTAACTTTACATTAATGGAAAAGGGAACAATTGAGTTATCAGTCATTCTATTAGGAATTTTAATTATGCCCGGTATCAATTCTACATAGAGTAGGCTTTTTTTTAAGAAAATGCTGAGATAGAATCCATTGGAATTTCAAAATGTAAGAGGCAACTCGATTGAAAGATCTGAGATCCTGAGGGGTTTTGACTGGGAAGATGTAGACAGGCTGTTTCCTCTTGTGCGTGAATATAAAACGAAGGGTCATTGTTTAAAAATCAGGGATTGCTCACTTAAAACAGATGAGGCCAAACCTGTTCCTCTCAAAGGGTTGTCAGTCTTTGGGATTCTCTTTCTCAAAAAGAGGTGAAGCAGACTGCGAGAATATGATCAAGGCAGAATTGGATAGATTATTGGTAAACAAGGAGGATTCGAAGTTAGCAGGGACTGGCTGGAACGAGTTGAGAGTGGGGTGCTGGAAAAGACCAGCAGATGAGGCAGCATCCGAGGAGCAGGAAAATCAATGTTTCGGGCATAAGCCCTTCATCAGCTTCTACAGTCCTCACTTTCTCCATAGACTGAAATTAGGTTACAGTCAGATCAGGCATGATCTTATTGAAGCAGGTTGGAGGGGCTGAATGGCCACCTTCTCCTCCTTGTTCATATCTCACATGGACAACTTGCAAAGTGTAAGGGTTGCACTGTGAGATTCTCTGGTCAGTTAGAGAGTGGAGAATAAAAGAGAATTGTAGTCCAAGGAGGGAGAGGCAGTCCAGTTATAAATACAACAATAAATAAATATGTTTAATTTGGCAATTACACTTATGCAGAAAAAAATACTTACCTTAAGGGGATCCATGGGAATTTTGTAATAGAAATGTAAGCTTTGAGCGCCTGTGCTCCACATTACCAGGGTCAGTGTCCAGGTTTGAAAAATATGTATGATTGCGTGTGTAAATCTAGGGGAGATCCTGCTGTTGTGAAACATACAAGCTCTTTCTTAATTCATGTGATGCAGTCTTAAAGTGTAACACACTGGGGTACTGAAAACACTTCCAGCAGCACAGGGTAAAAAGGAAACTCCGTTTCTCAGCCAAGTACTTCCAGAGTTTAGCATGGGATAGATGCCAAGTAAAGATCGTTCTCTATTTCCCTCAATCAACATTGTAACAGTTTTAAATAGAAAGTGACCTTCGGCCCAGCGAAACTACCTGCCTGTAATATTATTTTGGTGCATTTCCCATCACCCTTCATCCCATTTGCTGACGGGAATTTGTTTAGTTGCTTCCAGCGACCTACTGCAGCTTCTTGTTCTTCCTCTGGTGTTCCCCTGTATTTACCATCCCTGAAGC
This sequence comes from Chiloscyllium punctatum, assembly GCF_047496795.1. NCBI lineage: Eukaryota > Metazoa > Chordata > Chondrichthyes > Orectolobiformes > Hemiscylliidae > Chiloscyllium > Chiloscyllium punctatum. Next base: position 9,605,874 of record NC_092749.1, on the reverse strand, counting down.
CCAGTGTCGGACATGAAACAACAAGCTGCCTGAAACATACTCCATTTCATTGCTGCAGACCGATGGGGAGCAAGGAGCAGGATTGAGATAACTCAGACTTATCCAAGATAATGAGGTAAAAACAATGACTGCAGATGCTGGAAACCAGATTCTGGATTAGTGCTGGAAGAGCACAGCAGTTCAGGCAGCATCCACGAAGCTACCTGGATGCCGCCTGAACTGCTGTGCTCTTCCAGCACCACTTATCCAAGATAATGGCAGGCTCGTTGTGCAGATGAAAGTTTTGCCTGTGTTTCCAGGGCTAGCTTGCAAAGGAGCTCACCAGATCAAACACAGGACAAACCAACCTATTGTAATTGTCATTCTGTAAAAGTGAAGATGTACCTCACATGTTTGTAAGTGCCCTTCGGCGGGTTGGCACAGACTCAATGGACTGAATGGCCTCTGTCTGTACTGTGGGGATTCTATGTTGCTTAGAACACAGGCTGAACTGAAGAAATTTGAGCGTGCTGAAGGTGTTAGAGGAAGGGATGGGGGGAGCACAGTAAGGAATTATTGAGAAGTTTCTAAGACTGAGGTAAAATATTTAAAGAAGCTATGGAAAGGCAGCCTGTCTTTGTGCTGGTGGATTCCCCTTGGGGCTTGTTGGTTTTGGATAACACCTCTCCAAGCTTCAAAAACTAAGCTTTTAGCTGGGGTCCAAAAACAATGGAGGGAGCAGAGTAACCTGGACAGAAACGCTGAAGAAAATAGAAAGGCAACTTAAAGTGTCAGCAAAGGGGCCAGTGTTGGAAAGCGGGAGGTGATGCCACTGAGTTGGAAAATAGAAGAGCTGAATAAATGATTTAAATGGGACAAGTTGCAGCACAGAGGGGTTTGGGAGCCCTTGTGAATTAATCAAAGAACACTAGCATCTCCAAATTTAGCGGAAGGCAAATGGAATGTTGGCTTTTATTTCAAAGGGAATGGAGTATGAAAATAGGGAGATTTGTTAAAACGAGACAAAGCAGTTCTCAGACAGCAGCAGGAATACTGTGAACAATTTGGTCCCCTTATCGAATTGCCATTGGAGAATGTTCACTCTGTTCATCTGGAGGGAATGCCTTATGAGAACAGCTGAAGTAGATTGAGCATATACTCATTGGAATATAGGAGAATCAGAGCAGAACTTACTGAAATGTACAAGATTTTTAGGGGGGGGGCTCAAGAGATAGATGCAGAAAGGTCTCTTCCATTTATAGGAGAGTCTAGGACCAGAGGTCATCATTTCAGAGTAAGGAGTCACCAAGTTTAGACAGCGAAAAGGACAAACTTTTCCTCTCAGAGAGTAGTCCTCTGTGGAATTCTTTATCACAGAGGGCTGTCGAAGCTGGGTTGTTAAGTTAGGGCTGAGACAGAGATTTTTAAGCAAGGATTACAGGGGAAAAGGCAGAAAAGTGGAGTTGAGGATTCTTGGTCTTAATGTATGATGGCGCACACCTGAAGGGCCAACTGGCCTCCTTCTGCTGGTCTGTTAAATAGATTGCACAATCAACCAAAACCAAACAAACTCAAAACAAGGTAAAACAAAGATGGTTTTGTGCTAATTTAAATGCTTTAATCACATCTATCAAAAGCAGAAGCTGAGGATGTTTACTGAGGGGAATATTATTCATTCTCTGTAATATAGACCTTGCCTTTTTTTAAAACAAGTTCAACCTTCGTGCATAATTGGGATTAGTTGTCATTCATGTAGACACATTGTTAAACATTTTTCTTTGGAATATGGCTGTCAATGATGTTGATTATTACTTATCCATAGTTGCCCTTGAGAAGGTGACACTGAGGAGCAGCTGTCTGTGTAGTGAAGATGCTCCTACAGGAGTGTAGGACAGGGATTATGAGGTGGTGACAATTAAGGGATGTGATAACGTTGTGATCTGGAATGCCTGGTCTGAAAGTGTGGTGGAAGCCAAGTCAATTGTAACTTTGCAAAGGGAGAGGGATAGATACTTGGATTAAAAAAAAACACTGTGAGGTCAGAACAGATGAATGCAGACTAATTGGATTACCAGCACATGAATGATGGACTGAATGGCCTCCATCAATGCTGTACCATTCCTGGCCTGGGTTAGGGTGGCTCTAGGACTTTGAAGGAAAGTCAGAGGAGATTGTATTCATGTGTGATTGGTACTGTCACCCTTCTAGGTGACAGAGTTTAGAGTTCAAAGGGGAGCAATGTGTTGTCAATGTAGTCTCAGTAAGTTCCCACAATGCATGCACTAGGCGCTACAGTCTGGCAGGAGTGGATATTGAATCCAGTGACACGAATCAGGCAAGTCGCTCTTTAAGCTGATGAGCTTTTCCCCCAATATATCAATTGGATAATTTATAACAGGAGGCAGTTTCCGGTTATGTTTGAGCATTGCGGAGAAAGATCTCCGAAATGGGCTTCTTAGAGGTCATTGTCTACCAGGACAGAAGAGCTTAAGGAAAGAATTTCCAGCTGTCCTCTAACTCATAGAAATCTCATGCTGTCGATGATTTGAGTGAGGATCCAATTTGCTCAGTGATTATAGTAGACCTGCACATAATAAAGAGGAACAACAAATGGCTACACTGTATTAACTTAATGGTTAGAAGTTAGACTAGGCGGTTTCCCTCTCTCTCATTCTCTCCTTTGAAAATTGACACAATTGTCCAGGATTCTCAGCATAAAGCAACACATCGTTAGCAACACCAGCATGCAACTTACGCTCCACATTCTGGCTCCAGAAGATTGGCTTTGGGGGCACAGGAGGGTACTTTGACACAGGCTGGGGACTTGATTTAACACCATCGGCTTCTTCAGCAGTAGCAGCAGCGGGGATGAGTGTGGACTCAGTGTGCTGGGGCGCTGGCAATGGTGATGGCTGGGCTTCCTGAGAAAGTTGGACTTCTGGTGTTTCTACAGGATAAGAGAGCAGTTGAAGCAAAGAGAACAAGGCAAGAAAGAGCAAAGCTATAACCTGTGGGCCCTGGAGGAGGCACTAGTCACATCCAGAGCGCAGTTGCTCATAGTGAACGTTGTAATCATTTCCCTTGAAAGACAGAAGCTGCAATAATCCAATACCACCCTCTGACTGTTGCCTATTATAATACAGTCAGAGCTACAGTGAAGGTGCTGGAGAAAGAAACCTTGCTCCTTATGACCATTCTTAGCACTAAGTCTTTCACAAATAGCAGGAAAGATCCAGGATCAGAAAAGCCATCAGACCAACACAGTTCAGTCCCCCATCTCAATAAATGCATTAATTTGTTCAGATGCACCTTAATCCCACTAGTCCACTGTCCCTCCTGATGCTGAAATACAGATTTAGTTTTTCCATTTTTCACATGGACATCCATATGAGGCACCATGGACCTGTCTTATTTTCAGTCAATATTCAGGACATAAAGATATTTTATTCATTTTATTTGCTTAGGAACCATGGAGTGAAGCTCTGGACTCTGGTCTTGTAGTTCCAACCTAAAGCAGGCTGTTACAGAGACGGTTCCAGGAGTCTCACTCAATGACATTGAAGGACATTTCCAAATCAGAACAGGCAGTGGCTTGGAGGGGAACTTGCAAGTGACTGTATTCCCATGCATCTGCTGCCCTTGTCCTTATAGGTGGAAGTGGTCGTGGGTTTGGAAGGCACTATTGAAAGAGCCTTAACCAGGTTGCTGTATTGCACCTTGTAGATGGTACACAATGCTGCCACTGTGTGTCAGTGGTCAAGGAAGTAAAGGGTGAAGGTGGTGTATTGGGTGAACAGACAGCTTCGACCTGGATTGGGTCAAAATTCTTGAGTGTTGTTGGAGTCGCACCCATCCAGGCGAGTGGGGTGTATTCCATCACACTCCTGACTTGTGCCTTGTAGATGGTGGACAGGCTTCAAGGAGTCAAGAGATGGGATACCTACAATATAATTCCCAGACCCCGATCTGTTATTGTAGCTACAGAACTGATATGGCTGGTCCAGTTTACATTCTGGTCAATGGTAACCCCCAGGATGTAACGCCACTGCATGAGGGGGAGTGTGTGAGTGTGAGTATGTCCAGTTGCAGCACACCGTACAGCCTCATGGAACTGTTGGTCTCTGCAATGGCAGGGCCAGGCGGAAGCTCTGGCCAAACATTACTCCATGATAAAAAGCCAAGACAATGGCTTTGTATGATGGACCAAGGTAGAGTCCTAGAGTGATAGAGATGTACAGAACAGAAAGAGACCCTTCGGTCCAACTTGTCCATGCCGACCAGATATTCTACATTAATCTAGCCCCATTTGCCAGCACTTGGCCCATATCTGTCTAAATCCTTCCTATTCATGTACATATTCAGATGCCTTTTCAATGTTGTAACTGTACCAGCTTCCACCACTTGCTCTGGCAGCTCATTCCATTTATGCACCATCCTCTGTATGAAAATGTCACCCCTTAGGTCCCTTTTATATTCTGCCCCTCTCACCCTCAACCTATGCCCTCTAGTCCTGGATTCCCCCACCCCAGGGAAACGGCCTTGTCTATTCACCCTATTCACACCCCTCAAGATTTTATAAATCTCTATAAGGTCACCCCTCAGCTTTCGATGCTCCAGGGAAAAACAACCCCAGCCTATTCAGCCTCTCCCTATAGCTCAAATCCTCCTACCCTGTCAATATCCCTGTAAATACTTTCTGAACCCTTTCAAGTTTCACAACATCCTTCCAATAGGAGGGAGACTAGAATTGCACAGAATATTCCAAAAGTGGCCTAACCAATGTCCTGTACAGCCGCAACATGACCTCCCAACTCAATACTCTGACCAATAAAGGACAGCACATAATTAGGAATGTGTGAGATCCCAGTGGTTGTTGTGGGGGGGAGTGCAGGGATGGAGGTGAGAGGTGTTCCTGATGAAGGGCCTTTGCCCGAAACGTTGATTTTCCTGCTCCTCGGATGCTGCCTGACCTGCTGTGCTATTCCAGCGCCACTCAGACCTAAACTCTGGAGGTGAACGGAGCCTGGTGAAGATGTGAGGGAGATGTGAAGTGAGGGAAAAGCTCCCACGGACTCAGAGACACCTCAACATCTCCCTGTAACCCTCCAAGCCCACAGGTTTGAAGCTGCCAGGCTATATATTAGGGGAAATCCTCTCCTGTTTTCTGTTCAAATCAGGGCAGTGTCAGGATGAGACCTAACTTTGCATTAGGTGCATACTTATGATGGGCAGCCCACCTCACGTGTCCACAGCTGCCCACAAATTGTGGCGGTGATGGGTAGACAAGCAAAGGGCCACCATCATTCAGGCCACACTGAGGCCCGCGTGTCTTCCTGCTTGCTGAGGAAGTGCGAATGGAGCTGAACATTGCACAATCATTGGCAAACATCCCCACTTCAGAACCTATGATGGAGGGAAGGTCATTGATGAAGCAGCTGAAGATGGTTGGGCCTAGGACACTCCCCTGAGGAACTCCTGCAGAGGTGTCCTGGAGCTGAGATGACTGACCTCCAACAACCACAACCATCTTCCTGTGTGCCAAGTATGACTCCAACCAGCAGAAAGATTTCCCCCGATACCCATTGATTCCAGTTTGACGAGGGCTCCCTGATGCCACACTCGGTTGAATGTGGACCTGATGCCACAGAGGATCCTGCCCTCAGCTTTCAAATATCAGTTGGCACCAAGTACGTGAAGAGGTGAGTTTTGTGCTGGCTGTGATAGTTTTGGAAAGCTTGGCAATCGGATTCTGAAGCTGAATCATTCATCTCACACAAACTAAAAATAAAGTGGTTGTCGACTGAAAAGAGTTGATCATAGTTCAACCACCAGGGAACAAATCTGGAATGTTCTAATTTCACGTGTAGGCTGTTTCTTGGATCATTCCAGATTCAACCTGACAATCACGATTTGACAACAAGGATTGCCAGTAACTCGGAGTGTGAGTGATATTTTGCTGACTAATCATAAAACGAGTCACAAGACAACGGGTGGCAGTAGCTCCTTAAATACAGAAACAAAGTCACATCGAACAATATGTGCCTCTTCTTTTAATCACTGGTGGGATCTGCATGGCATCTCCTAAAGGAGCCTTCCACATCCATCAATGTTTTACTTGCACATCCACTAATATCATTTATTGTATCCGTTGCTCCTGATGCGGTCTCCTCTACATTGGGGAGACTGGGCGCCTCCTAGCAGAGCGCTTTAGGGAACATCTCCGGGACACCTGCACCAATCAACCACACCGCCCCGTGGCCCAACATTTCAACTCCACCTCCCACTCTGCCGAGGACATGGAGGTCCTGGGCCTCCTTCATCACCGCTCCCTCACCACCAGACGCCTGGAGGAAGAACGCCTCATCTTCCGCCTCGGAACACTTCAACCCCAGGCCATCAATGTGGACTTCAACAGCTTCCTCATTTCCCCTTCCCCCACCTCACCCTAGTTCTAAACTTCCAGCTCAGTAACTGTCCCCTTGACTTGTCCGGACTTGTCCTACCTGCCTATCTCCTTTTCCACCTATCCACTCCACCCTACTCCCTGACCTATCATCTTCATCCCCTCCCCCACTCACCCATTGTACTCTATGCTACTTTCTCCCCACCCCCCACCCTCCTCTAGCTTATCTCTCCACGCTTCAGGCTCACTGCCTTTATTCCTGATGAAGGGCTTTTGCCCGAAACGTCGATTTCGAAGCTACTTGGATGCTGCCTGAACTGCTGTGCTCTTCCAGCACCACTAATCCAGAATCTGAGCTTCATCAGGGCTTTTGCCTGAAACATTGATTTTCCTGCTCCTCAGATGCTGCCTGACCTGCTGTGCTTTTCCAGCACTACTCTAATCTTGGGTCTTCTTTCACTGGAGTGTAAGAGGTTGACAATGACATTATAGAGGGTTATAACATCATGGGGACCATAGATAAGGTGAACAGCAAAGGTGTTTTCCCTAGGGTGCGGGAGTTCAAAACAAGGGGCATATTTTTAAGGTGAGAGGAGAAAGATATAAAAAGGACACGCAGGGCAACCTTTTACACGGAGAGTGGTTCATGTGTAGAATAAACTTCCAGAGGAAGTGGTGAATGTGGGCACAGTTACAACATTTAAAAAGATATTTGGATAAGTTCATGAATAGGAAAGGTTTAGAGGGATATAGATCAGGTGCAGGCAGGTGGGAGTAGTTTAGTTTGGGATTACAGTCAGCATGGACTGGTTGGACCGAAGGGTCTATTTCCGTGCTGTGTGACTCTATGAAGGTCAATGGAATGTATACAAGAAGCACGAATGTGGATCCTCTATGGAACACAGCCAGCTGTTCTAGACAGCTTCTGTCCTGTGCTCCAGATATCTTCTCATCTACAGTCCACATATGAAGCAACTGATCAAACACCAATATAAACCCACAGATTCCACAAGCAAGGCGCGTGGATACGGTGATTATGTTTAAATATAAAGAGTTACATCCATATAAAATCAAGCACCTTATGGCCTTGTATAGTTTACGCTCTGCCTCATGTTGAACTATGCCTTGTCATGCCTCATCTCAGAGACTGAGGGAGATGAGCACTCTATCCAGTTTTGTTCAATAGGCATTGAGAGACTGTCTCCCTTCTCCCCACAGAGACCCTCCCTCCAACCATGACTGCCACCACTGTTCAAGAGGCTTCAGTCTGACAGCAATAGATGACGAGGTGATGGCACTATGGCAATGTCACTGGAGTGGTAATCTTCCTCCAGTGAACCTCCAATGGTAATCCAGACCTCAAGATAAAGCTCCATGGATATATGGGTTCAAATCCTACCCTGCACAGCAGATGGTGAAATTTGAATTCAATAAAATCTGGAAGATGGAACAGGCCTAACGGCCTAGTGTTAATTGGTGTAGAGAGGATGTGCAGGGACCGAGTTCGACTGGCATGAACAAACGGACGATGGAGCAGCGCTCAGAAAGCTTGTGATTTCAAATAGACCTGTTGGGACTACAATCTGGTGTTGTGTTACTTCTGACCCTGAATTGGTGTAGAAACCCATCTGGTTCACTAATGTCCTTTAGGGAAGGAAATTTGCCATCCTTACCTGGTCAGGTCTACGTGTGACTCCAGACCCTGAGCAACAGGCAATAAATGGTGGCTTAGTCAGTGCTGCTGAGATCCCATAGATGAATTGTAAAAGACTCCGCAGAAGGCACAAGGTAGAGAGGTGAGTTATCCATGGATTACCACATCCAGCATTAGGGGGAATACCTAACGACAGACAGAGAGACCTTCCTTGGGCATCTCTCGATGGTCAACAAGAGACCAAGCTTGAGCAGAATGATAACTTGCTCATCCTCCTGAGTGGAATGCTGGCAAGGTTGGAACTTTAGTATCTTATTGTCTGCTGGACAAAGGCTACTTCAGAAAGTAGAAAAGTGAGTCGAATTGGTCTAAGCTGAGATCACACCATGGGATAGCAGCCTTCCTTCCCTGAAGGAGGTGGGAGAGTTTATAACTTGCAACTGTTCCATTGTCACATCCACTGGTATCTGCAGATTTATTTTTTCCAATATTGATTGTGCAATTTCAATTCATCCTTTCTGGATTTGTATTCTAGGGATTGAAGTACACACCCAGTAACATGATCTGCACACTGTCATTCACAAATGTCCTGCTATTGCACTGATGTGGAGGTGCCAGCGTTGGACTGGGGTGTACAAGGTTAGAACTCACATGACATTAGGTGATAGTCCAACAGGTTTATTTGAAATCACAAGGTTTCGGAGCGCTGCTCTTTCGTCAGGTGAAGGCAAAAGGAGCAGCTTTCCGAAAGCTTGTGATTTCAGATAATCCTGTTGGACTATAACCTGGTGTCATGTGACTTCTGACCTTTTACAGCCCTGACGTGACATACCATCTGACTCCAAAACGCTCGCTGATTTACAGAACAATGTGGTACAGAAGGAGGTCAATTAGTCCAGTGAGCTCTCCACCATAACCCCACTCTCCCCCACCCCACTTTCACTCCACGACCCTACAAATCCTCTTTCAAGTATTTCGGTTTATTCTTTCATGTGATGTGGGTATCAATGGCAGGCCAGTATTTGTTGTTTGTCCCTAATTGCCTTTGAATTGAATGGCTTGCTAGGCATATTGCTGTGTGTCTGGAGTCACGTAGAGGCTAGACTGGGTAAACATGGCAGACTTCCTTCCCTGAATGACTTCAATGAGCCAGACATATCTTTAACAACATTTACTGACAGTCAGTCAGCCTGGTGACCACTAAGAGGGGTCAATTCTTGATTAACTTTCAATTCTTGATTATTTTAATTGAATTTAATTTGCAGCTATTTGTTGTTGTGGACCCAGCCCCCAGAGCATTAGAATCTCAGGATTATTCATCCAGAGTCATTAGCACTCGGCCACCTTCCAATTCTCAGGTTAATGTTCCAATCATGTACATGTGCTTCCACCAGTTATTCACAGTTTCAAACCTATTGCGTAAAAGGAATTCCAATTATCTTTGCCTCACTGGTCCTTTTGCTAATTGTCTTAAAATGGTGCTCCTTTGTTGCTGATCTTCCTGCCATTACAACCAGTTTGTCCTTGTCTAATCTATTAAATCAGCAACACTGAACACCCTGCTCAACTCTCCCTGGTATAACAGCATGCGAATTAGCCCCTCAGTCAATGAGATCATGGTAGAACTTCTTTCTCATTGCTTTTCCTGTCCCAACTCTGCATCCCTACATACCCTTAATATCTAGAAATCTATTGATCTCAGTCTTGAACCTGCTCTATGACTGAGCCTCCATACAGTCGCAGAGATATACAGCACAAAAATAGACTCTTCAGTCCAATTCGTCCATGCCGACCATATATCCTAAATTAATCTAGTTCCATTTGCCAGCATTTAACCTGTATCCCTCCAAACCCTTCCTATTCATATACCCATCCAGATGCCTTTTAAATGTTGTAATTGTACCAGCCTTCACCACTTCCTCTGGCAGCTCATTCCATACACGCACCATCCTCTCACCGTAAACCTGTGCCATCTAGTTCTGGACTCTCCAACCCCAGGAAAAATACCTTGTCTATTTACCCTATCCATGCCCCTCATGATTTTATAAACCTCTACAAGGTCAACCCTCAGCCTCCAATGCTCCAGGGAAAACAGTCCCAGCCTATTCAGCCACTCCCTATAATCCAAACCCTCCAACTCTGGCAGCATCCTTGTAAATCTCTCTGGGCTAAAGGCTTCCAAAGATTCACCAGCCTCGAGTGAAGTAAATCCTCCTCATCTCAATCCTCAGGATCCCAGCCTTTCAGTGTAATTCTCTCTAAAGTGAAGAAATTAATTGTGGATGGGTCTAGGATGAGCTCACACAGGCGGTGAGATACAGCCACTATGCAAAAGCATGTCCAGGTTCAGTTTTGTTGGAACTGAGTAGTTTACCATCGCATCAGTTGAATAAAGAATTACCTGGGGGGTCTTGTGGTGGAGGGGTAGAGTCTGTCGTGCTTTCTGCTGTTGGTTCGAGTGTGATGGGTACCGTATGTCCATTCCTGTATGTTGTCTCAGTATTTCCATCTATCGGAAAGAAGAGAGTTTGAAGAAGGTTACACAGCCTTGTGATGTGTCGGAGCTGAACAGCAGTGTCGATAATCAACAACTTGCCTTTACTTAGCCCCTTCAACATCAGAGAAATATCCCAAAAATCTTCACCAAACGTAATCTGACACTGATTTGCAAGGCCTGTGACTAAAATTTAAGTCAAAGAGTTGTGTTTGAAGGGAGGGGGAGAAGATTTTACTGAGGGTGATCCCTCAAGGCCAAAGGCTCAGGTTCCAGTTAAACCGAGAGCTGGGCAAACGTCCAAATTGAAGGAGTGCAGAGATCTCAGAGGGACGGAATGGGTTACAAAGAAAAGGGAGGGATGAAGTTAGAAAGATTTCAAGGCAAAGATGAGAATCTACCCTTTCAACTCAGAATTCAAAACTTGTTGTTCCAGCTAGTGACGAGCACTGCCTCTTGGTGCTGGGAACTCTTTGTACTGGCAAGTGGAAAACTGCCCTGGTCCCTGGCACGTGTGGCTGGTCCAGGGATGGTCCCATTTTCCTGACAGAGGCTGCTTACACTGCTCCTGACTTCCAGCAGGTACTGAGAAGGGCAGGTCTCCATGCAAGATCAGATTCCTCACGTCCAGTTTTCTGCCCTTGCCCTGTAACTGTTGATTCTCCGACTGATCAAGAATCTGTTGATCTCAAGTTTAAATATACATAAGGACTGTGCCCCCACAGCTCTCTGGGGCAAGGAGTTCCAAAGATTCTCAACTCTTTGAGAGAAGGAATTGCTCCTCATTTCAGTCTTTAAGTGGTGCCCCTTTATTCTGAGACTGTACCCTCTGGTCCTAGAGTCTCCCATGAGGGAAAACATCCTCTCAACATTCTCATTGTTTGTAAAATCCAGTGAGAAAAGACCCAATGTGCTTAGCATTTACTCAAAAGACAATCCCTCCACACTGCATCATCCAATGTGTGGGGGAAGACAGAAAGGGAGAGAGGGTGTAGGGGAGAAGGAGAAGAGGGGGAGAGAGGTGGGTTCAATTCCCACCTTGGGAACTGTTTCTGTGGAACTTGCATACTCTCTTCATGTCTGCATGTGTTTCCTCAAATAGTCCAAAGATGTGCAGGTTAGGTGGATTGGCTGTATTAAATTGCCCACAGAATCCAGGGATTTGCCAGGGGAAATAGAGAGATGGGGTGGGATTGAGTGGAATGCTCGTCAGAGGGTTAGTGCGGACTCGATGGGCTGAGTAGCCTGCTCCCTCACTGTAGGGATTCTATGAACATTGAACAGAGCAAAGCACCTCTGAAGCACAGTCATGATGTGATGGCTAGCTTTACCACAAGCAAGTAAAAGGTAAAGTTGCCATAGCGCCAGAGGACTTTGGCATTGCTCTCTCATTGGAGATGGTAGTGGTTTAACCTGAGGGTCACCCATCTCAGGAGAGGGGAGAGTTCTCCATGATAACTTCAGCCAGTGCTGGAGTTGAACGCACACTGTTAGTGTCACTCTTACCTGAGTAAGATACTACAGACAGCAATTGCTCCAGAGCTGTTGCCTGGGACACAAACAGTGGCCAGGCTACAAGGAAGGTGGCGCCTGCTCTGTTTTCAATGGTACATTTTACTTGCATCCATCTGCAAAGGCAGAAGTGACTTCTGTTTAACATCTCAGCAGGAAGACAGCATCCCCTGTGGAGACATGCTCCCTCTACACTGGGAGTGTCTGCCACAAATGTTTTCTTCAAATGCCTGGAGTGTGCCTTAAAACCGCAACCTCCTGACTCAGAGAGAGAGAGAGAGAGAGATAGCTACCTGCTGAGCTGCGAGTAGCAACTCAAAATTAAAGCCATGAATTCACTTCAATGATTTCAGCAGGGATGGGAAGCTACAATTTTAACTAGAAACTTGACATATTCCTGTTAGAGTAGGGCCGGATCTCTTTTTTCTCTCTCTCTCTCTCTCTCTTTGTGTACCCTAGCCTGGAAAATGGAAGATATTTGGGAAGGCATGGCAGCAGAACGCCATTAACAGCAGGGAAAAATAAAAATAGGTTAGGTTTGTTTTCATTAGAAAAAAGGACATTGAAGGGGGACCTTACTGAGGTTTTCAAAATCATGAAGGGTATAGACAGGGTAGATAGCGATAAACTTTTTCCCAGGGTGAAGGATCCAGTAACGAGAAGTCACGCTTTCAAGGTGAAAGGTGAAAAGTTTAATGGGGGATACACACAGCAAGTACTTTACGCAGAGGGTGGTAGAAGCCTGGAATGCGTTGCCAGCAGAGGTGGTAGAGGCAGGCACGGTAGATTCATTTAAGGTGCGTCTGGGACAGATGCATGACTAGGTGGGGAGCAGAGGGATACAGATGTTTAGGAATTGGGCAATAGATTTGGATCGGCTCAGGCTTGAAGAGCCGAAGGGCCTGTTCCTGGGCTGTAAATTTTCTTTGTTCTTCTTTGAGATTTTAAAGGGTTACTGGACCCGAAACATCAACTCTGCTTTCTCTCTTCACAGAGGCTGCCTGACCCACTGAGATTCTTCAGCAATTCCTGTTTTTGTTTTTAACTTTTGTTTTATTTATTCACAGGATGCAGGCATCCCTGGCTAGGCTAGCATTTATTGCCTGGCCTTAATGGCCCAGAGGGCAGTCAATAGCCAACCATGTTGCTGTGGGTCAGGAGTCACTTGTGGGCCAGACCAGATAAGGATAGCAGATTTCCTCCTAAAAGGACATTTGCGATCCTAAGAAAGGGTCACTTGACCCAATACATTAACTCTGATTTCCACAGATGCTGCCAGACCAGCTGAGCTTTTCCAGCAATTTCTGTTTATGTTTCCCATTGACAGCATCTGCAGTTCTTTCAGTTTTTATAAGAGAAACCAATGGGTTTGCCAACAACAGACAATGGTTTGCTGGTCTCCATTAGACTCCTAATTCCAGAATTTTATTGAATTCAAATTCTACTAGCTGCTGTGGTGGGATTCAAACCCAGGTCCCCAGAATATTACCTGAATCTCTGGTTTAAAGTCAGATAGCAGCACTCCGAAAGCTTGTGATTTCAAATAAACTTGTAGGACTATAACCTGGTGTCATGTGACTTCTGACTTTGTCCACCTCAGTCCAACACCAGCACCTCCACATCCTGACAAATATGTCTGAACTCTTCCTATGCCAAAACTTTCAAAAAGGCATGTCCCAGAACAGGCTGTGGGCTCTTCAAATGGCTGGAGTGTATCTTAAACCCGCAATCTCTGACTCAGAGAGTGAGATAGCTACCCACTGAGCCGCAAGTGACAACTCAAAATTAAAGCCATGAACTCACTTCAGTGATTTCAGCAGGGAGATGGGAAGCTACAATTTTAACTAGAAACTTGAAATATTCCTATTAGAGCAGACAATTAACACTTTAAATTTGAGATTTAAAGTGATGAAAAGGTTTGGTTGGGTAGACAGACAGAAGGTTTCTCTACTCTCGGGAAGGGCTAGAAGTAGGATGGCCTACATATGGAAGCAAGTCACCAGTCAATCTGATATAGATTCACAATAAACAGGGTCTTTGAGAGATTGTTGGGCATGTGGGACTCGATAGGTCAGGGTTTGGAGGGATATGGGCTGGGTGCTGGCAGGTGGGACTGGATTGGGTTGGGATATCTGGTCAGCATGGACAGGTTGGACCGAAGGGTCTGTTTCCATGCTGTACATCTCTATGACTGGTTAAAACAACTTGCTCTCTTTATGGAAAGGCTAGAGTTAAAATAATATGAAGCAGAAAGGAATATGTTCCCTGGGTGGAAGGGAAGAAAATGGAAGGAAGCTGAGGAGGTGCTCACCCACTGGGCTATGTTATTCTACATCTCCAGTGAGCTTGCTCAGCTGCTGGGAAATAGCCTCAACTCTCTCCCCCTTGAATTTAAGGTGAAGACAGCATTTGATTATACCCCCTTGAGCTAGCCAAAGGTGTGATGTATGTTACCATTGAGAAGAAAGTTCCTGCTCCTATCTCTCTCAGTTGGCGGATAGCTTTTCCTGGCCGCTGCTCCCATTCTTCCTTTTCTTCCCAATGCATAGAAGTTTGGCATATTTATTAGCACTCAGGAGCTTCCATCTGCCACCCTCGGGTACGGAGGAGCTAAACTGGGATTGAGCTGGCACATTATATCCAAAGGAGCTGCCTCAGAATCTCACAATGGGATATGTCTGTGCCTTGTCACAATGGCAATGAAGTCAGGTCATTCATGGCTGGGAAGATGATGATGCCATGACACTCCTCATTCCATGTTGCTAAGCAAAGAGTTGTAACGAATTATTTCATCCTACAAAGCCTCATGATCGTGATGATGTCACAAACCTGAACTGGCCAGAAACAAATGAAATCATCGCAACAGATGATTTATTTTAAAAAAGGAGGGGGGGGGGAAATTAATCGGTTCAAGGCATCAGCTACTGAGCTGAGACACCTAGGATGGAAATCTGCCTGGGTGGGGTGGGGGGGGCATCATCGCCCCACTAACCCCCCCACTCTAATTCTGTATCGGATCAGCGCTGAGTCCCAGGTCTCCAACCTTTACCCATCAATGTGTTCAGCATTTCAGACTTTGGGATTTAAAAAAAAATGTTCAAGATCCTCAAACTCTATCCATTGGCTGGGAGTGGAGGGGTGTGTGTGTGTGTGTGTGTGTGTGTGTGTGTGTGTGTGTGTGTGTGTGTGTGTGTGTGTGTGTGTGTGTGTTATATAAATTCTGATAACTAAGATGTGTAGCGCGGGTGCCAGTTGTTGCAGTTTTGGTATGTTCGCTGAGCTGGGAAGTTGATTTGCAGACGTTTATTTGAAATCACAAACTTTCAGAGCACTGCTCCTTCATCAGGTGAAAGCTTGTGACTTCAAATAAAACTGTTGGACTATAACTTGGGTGTCGTGTGACTTCTGACCTTGTCCACCCCCATCCAACACTGGCACCTCTAACCATGGCCCAAGAGAAGGTAGGGGTGAGCTGGCTTCTTGAACCGCTGCAGTTCCTGTGCTGGAGAGAGACTGCAATGCCCTTAGGGAAGGAATTCCAGGGTTTTGACCCAGTGACACTGAAGGAACAGGGATGCATTTGCAAGTCTGGATGGTGAGTGGCTTGGAGGGGAAATGGTAAGGGGTGGTGTTCCCATGTATCTGCTGCTCTTGTTCTTGATCACATCAGGGAGGCGGCTGTGTTGAGCAGGTGCTGCACTCTCAGCGGGGGTCGGATGGGATGTTCATTGAGGTTAGAGTTTCAGGTGAAGATGTAAAAGGTCGTGACTGGGAGAGAAACGGAGGCAGTGTGTTCTGCTCATACCATTCCTCCCCCCACCAATGAAAAGCAATTAAATAGAACTTCTGGTCATGATCACATTGTTGCTTGTGGGAACTTACTGTGCCAAATAAAGGCTCTGCGCATTTCCCATATCAGACTAACAGTTACTTTGCAAACATACATCAATATTGCAATATGCTTTGGTTCACATTGAGGTCATGGAAGGTATGATCGAAACCTTTCTCCATTTCTTCCTGTTTCAGGTTTTCATTGACTCTGTTAATTTGACTGAAATAATTGCTGGGGTCCGGAGATGATAGAGGGTTTGTTCATGGTTTCACTTCAAGCTTCTGAGGGTGTAATTAATTTGTCTTTACACGAGAAGAATAGCAATTTCCGGGCTACAGATAGCTGCCTGTAAGCCCATTGCTGAGAGAAAACAGGTCCATTAAACTAAACGATAGACTATGGTTGCTATGGCGATAAATAAGCCGGTGCTGATCAGATTCCCATTTTGCTATGACCCTCCTCCAATCATTTTTTTGAGAAAGTGTAAAAAAAATTTCACATGTTTAAGGGGACAGTCAACTTTGGAAGAGGAAATTCAAATGCAAACTGAAAGGGGGATTTTGAAATCTCTGGTTTTAAGGGATGGGGAGCCATTGTTGGACAATTGGACTTCAGTGTGGCCTACAATCAAGGGAGCAGACCTTCAGTTAATTGAAGGTCATGCAGGATGGAAGGTGGGATATCAAACAGTGAAGTGTTAGACCAATCAGAACACAATGACAACACAGACAAGGGAATCAACTCAATATAAGGTGAGGAAGTGGGGACTAGTGATCAAGATGGAAAGAGGCGGTGCATAGGGCATGGCATTGGCAATGGGGGCTAGGATGGCGTGATTGTGAACAGCCTGCTTAATCGTGGCCAGGGTGGACTCATTGTCAAAAGGTTTTATATTAGACTCAGGGGGCCAAAGGTAGTTGACTGAATGGTCCAGGCCCTGTCATGGTGGGTTTGGGAGAAGGGAGGTTTGCAGGAAGGGGGAGCTGTTGTGGGATGACTCCATAATGCACTCCCACGGTCAGGGAGCATTCCCAGGAGAGGGATCATGTGGGGCAGGATTGGCTACACATTGTGTCAAGGTGAACAACGCATAAAGGGTGATGGTGCTCCCCTGTCCTTCAGCACCATCACTGGTTCTGATGGGGTTCATGTCAGAGACTGAATTTGACTCCACTCCCTTGGGTGGTGTCACAAGCACTCAAGTGAGGAAAGGCAGTACGATGTGGGATCTTGAAGGGGACGGGTTTGCTACAGAGTCATCTACAGCACAGAGAAAGCTCATTCAGCCCATCCCAGTCAGAAACAACCACATTCCTTTTCTAATCCCATACTGGCTGAAACATCCAGTCTGGTTGTTATTGTACAGAGGCACCTTTAGTTCTTCTGCGCTTTACCAAGAAACTGTCGGATAATACAGTCATTTACCTCATCCCAGCACCAGGGAAGTCAGCTATCCACAGGCACCAGAAGAGGATGAATTCGTAGGAGAGCTGTTACTTTAATCTCTCCCTCCACCTACACTGACGTAGCCCTAATGTTCCAGGAAAGCTCCCAAGGGTCCTAAGTTCAGGGTAAACAAGGTACTGACATTTAAAAGGTAATAAGTCAAAAGGTCAGGTTCTCTTGTCAGAAGTTAAGACCCCTGCTGCCAACACAAAACTCCAGCTGAAGCTTCCACAGAGGAGGAGATGGGCCATAAGGATCAGATATCAGTACGGGAATTCAGGAAAAACCTGTATTCCCCAAAGAGTGCTGGCAATGTAGAACGTGGAGGTTAAAAGTCCTTTGAAGGGGAAGCTAATTAAACACATGAAGGGGAAGGAAATAAGTGGAGAGGTTGAGATGGGAAAGGGTAGAATGAGGCTTGTGTAACACATGAACACCAGCATAGAACCCTGGGCCAAAGGTTTATTCCTGAGCTGCCCTCAATGTCGTTTCTCTGCTAACAATGTGCCAAAAGAGGATGTGTGGTTAGTAGGATTGCTTGCAGCCCATGTCCATGTTCCCCCTCACACAGCTGACTTCCTTATTTGTAAAGTAAAATCCTGATCTTAATCCCAGTTCCCCAATTCATGCAGAGTCAAAAAACACCGTTTAAATGACTCAGACATGAAGGTGGGTTCAATTGCCAAATCTTTTTCAACTGCAAAACCTGAAATTCTCATTCGGTATTTTAAAATCTTTCATGCCTCATTCTGTCTAAAGTTGGATTCACATCATGTGGAGGAGTTGGAGTTGGACTGAGGTGGACAAAGTCTGAAGGCACAAAGTTATAGTCCAACAGGTTTATTTGAAATCACAAGCTTTCGGACAGCTAGCTACCTGACGAAGGAACAGTGCTCCGAAAGCCTATACCTGGTGTCATGTGACTTCAGACTTTGATGTTGGGTTCCTTAGACAGTTGATGAGGAGGATTGGCCAGCACGTACTACTATTCATTTCCAGAGCATTGGAAGAGTCAGTAATGTGGAGGTGGACATAGACTGGGGGCAGCTTGTGGCTTCATTAGCTCGGTGTAAGGGGAGACACGGGGTAGTTTCCACATCTTAGATTCACGGTTATCATCATGGGCCAGTCACATTATCACAAGATAATCGCCAAACGTTCGTGTTCAGAATGAAACAATACGAGTGAGCCATTCAGCCCATTGTGACTACTGCTGGCTCTTTGAAAGGACTAACCGAGGAAGCCAATTCACTCTGCTGCACAGCTGCTTTTCTGTTGCTTTGCAATTTGTTTCTATTGTAAGAATTTGTCTAAGTCCCTTTGAAAGTCATGATTGAAACTGATTCTGTTGCCCTTCTGGACAGGCCATTCATTGTGTCAACATAATTGCAGCACATTTGATTAATTGGGTATTTGTTTCAAAGCACAGGCTTAGATACGATGGGTCAAAGTGGCAGCCTCCCGTGCTGAAAGATTCCGTTTCTTAACTAACTCAAGTTTTTCGTCTAGTACTTGACTTTTCTCTCTCTCTCTCTCTCTCTCTCTCTCTGTCTGGCCCTCCCTTTGCAATCATTATCCAGCTGCTACTTACAGACACAGGTGAACATATCCCTTTGTCAGATTCATACAGCACGGAAACAAAGCCTCCAGTTCAAACAGTCCATTCAGAACATAATCTCAAACTAAACTTGTCCCACCTGATCTGCTCCTGAACCATATCCCTCCAAATCTTTCATTTCTATGTGTCCATCCAAATGATTTTTAAACATAAAACCCCTACAGTGTGGAAACAGGCCATTGGGCCAACAAATCCACACTAACCCTCCAAACAATAATCCACCCAAAACCCATTCCCCTCCCCTGCTACTCTACATTTACCCCTGTCAATGCACCTAACCTACACATCCCTGAATACTATGGGCAATTTAGCAAGGCCAATTCACCTAACTGCACACCTTTGGATTGTGGGAGGAAACCAGAGCACCTGGAGGAAACGCACGCAGACATGGGAAAAACGTGTAAACTCCACACAGACAGTCGCCCGAGGGTGGAATCGAACCTGGATCCCTGCACTGAGAGGCAGCAGTGCTAACCACTGGTCCACCATGCCGTCCCATTGTGCCTATACTGACCACTTCCTCACGAAGTTCATTCCACACGTAAACCACCCTCTATATAAAAACATTGCCCCTCATTTCTGTTCTAAATCTTTCTCCTCTCACCTTAAAGATGTGTCCCCTAGTCTTCAAACCCCCCCCCCCCCCCCCCCTCCTTGGGAAAAGACAATGACCATTAACTCTCATTACTTTATAAATTTCTCTCAGGTTGCCTCTCAACCTTCAGGCTCCAGTGAAAAAAAAAGCCCGAGCCTCTCTTTATAAGTCTTTCCAGCCTTTCTTTATAACTCAAACCTTCCCTACCTGGCAACATCCAGGTAAAACTCTTCTGAACCCTCTCCAGATTAATAATACCCTTCCTATAACTGGGGGACCAGAACTGGACACTATACTCCAGAAGAGGCCTCACCACACTAAGGTGGAAGAATATTTTCACCAGAACGGAAGGGGTTTGTTACCTGCTCTGCACTGAATGAATGGAGGCTGATATGAGCACTATGTTCTGCCTCGTCCCACTGTGTTTGGACCACGTATATCGCCAACTGTACATTCTACAATTCTGGTAAAGATTGGGATGAAGCCCATGAGGAGAGTCAGGGTGGGACATCACATTACACTGGGCCATTCTGGAACATTATCTGGAAACACTCTCATGCCAAGTGGAGTGGAAATCTGGAATCCTCTCCCCTAAACACTGCTGAGGCTGGGGCTGAGAAAATTCACGGAGAAGGATCTGAGGGTCAACTGGGAAACCAAAGATTAAAAGTGAGATTGGACAGGTTATTGCTGCATAGGAACATGAAGAGCTGGGAAAGCAAAGTGGGGAGTTGGAGTTAAGCTACAGATCAGTCACGATCAACTTGAATGGAATCAGGCTGGATGGGCTGAATGGCCTCTTTTTATTCAACAATCCTATAAATTGTTCGCAACAGACTGACACAAAGCAAGGTACAAACATCATATGTGCATAATTTTCAAAAATGACAATTCAGTATTGGGGCTCTCACTTTTAATAGAAGCACTCTCAGTAAGACCATAAAATCATAAGATATAGGAACAGAATTGGGCCATTCAGCCCATCACATCAATTCAGCCATTCAATCATGGCTGATATGTTTCTCAACCACATTCTCCTGCCTTCTCCCCATAACCTTTGGTCCTTTTACCAATAAGAACGTAACTATTTCTGTCTTAAATGAGTTCCACACCCTCTGGCTGAAGAAATTCCTCCTCATTTCAGTTCTTGAGGGTCATCCCTTCACCCTGAGGCTGTACCCTTGGGTCCAAGTCTCTCCTATTAGTGAAAACAGTTTCTCCACACCCACTCTATCCAGACCTCTCAGTATCCTGGATCAAATCCCCTATCCCCCCCCTCATCCTTCTAAAAGCTTCACAGAACTAACTCAGAAACCGAAGAAGGGTCACAGACCAAAGATTAACGTACTCCTTTTTCCATGTCTTCTGAGGGTTTTCTGCAGATCCTGTGCCTCGATATCTCAAAGACCCACGGTCCACATTGATGGACGAGTGTCAATTATGAAATTCTTAATCCCGCCAGCTTCTTTTATATTAATTCATGGGATGTGGGCCCAGCTCTGACTGTCCCTCTAATAAGTGCAATACTCTGGATAATTCAGAAGGCAGTTGAGAGTCAACCAGACTGCTGTGTGTCTGGAGTTACAGAGACTGGGTATGGATGGCAGAATTCCTTCTCTTAGTGAACCAATTTTTCCAACAATTAACAGTTGTTCCATGGTCTAGTTGTTTTTTTTAATTCAAGATTTTTGGTCTTGTGTTCTAATTTCACCGTCTACCAAGGTGATGTTACAAACTGATGACCACACAGCATTAGTGTGGATCACCAGTACAATAACATTGTCACCCAACCATCGCCTCTCCTCACACCTCCCATCTCCCCAACAACGGTCAACTCCCCAGCCCTATGACCCTCTGAGATCTCTACATGGCTCCGATTCCGGCCTGTTGTAGAGCCCACCTGCTTGAGCACCAATCTCTGAAATTCCCTCTCTACAGCTCTCTCCTTCATTCTCTTCCTTCGTGGCATCTGTTAAAATTTATCTTTGATCTAGCTTTTAATCTCCTATCCCAATGTCTCCTTAGGTAATCTGGTGACATCCTGTTTGATGATTCTCTGACAAAAGTGCTTTGCTAAATAAAAGATACTATATTAACATAAGTTGTCATTGTTAGACCACAAGAAATAGAAATTCGGCCCATTGAGCTGCGCCACATTAAATAGGATCAGGGCTGATTCCACATTCCTCACGTCCAATTTCCTGCCCTTTCCCTGTAACCTTTGATCCCCTGACTGTTCTAGAGTCTCTGGATCTCAGCCTTAAAAGTACACAGGGACTCTAACCCCACAACTCTCTTGTGGTAAGGAGTTGCACAGGCTCTCAACTCTCTGAGAGAGAAAAAAAATCCTCCTCATGTCATTCTTAAATTGGTGCCCCTTTATGCTGAGACTATGCCCTCTGTTCTGAGACTCTCCCAGAAGGGAAACACCCTCTCAGCATTGACCCTGTCAAGCCCCTTAAGAATCCGATATGTTTCAATGAGATCATCTGTCATTCTTCTAAATACCAGTGAGTAAAGACCCAACCTGTTTAGCATTTACTCTAAAGACAATCCCTCCATCCTGGGATCATCCAATGTAATATGCATTTACCCAATTACCATCACTGAAAGAGTATCACGTTGTTGTTTTCAGTGCTGTGTGTGCAAATTGACATTTGTGAGATTACCACTGAGACTTGGCTTCAGCAGCACTGTGATAGCTGTGAAGGGTTCTGGGATGTCTTGAGGTGCTATATAAATGCAAGTATTTCATTTAACACCAACTGGGGTACCTGCTAAAGCAAAAACAGAAATCCCTAGGCTGTATTGCTCTCAGGAAAAAGGAAGGGGATCTAAAGGAATTGATTTATGCAAAGCCCTTTAACTCATTCACTGCTGAAATTCCAACATGCGTTCCACTCATCCTGCAGTTCCTCTCCCAGAGCCAGCTCTTCTACTGACAGGTTCATGAGAATCATTTAATCCGAAGTTCACACGCTCAAGGAGAGGAAAGCTTTGCTGGCGGAGTTTATTTCTCTTCAAAAGGTCGACAAGAAAAGGCACTGCTTCTGACAATCTTAACCATGAAAGGGAGGAAATACAAGCAGGAAACGGTGACCAGAGTTTACACAGAGCTGAAGCTCCACGCAAAGCAGTACAGGGAAGGGGCTGAACTCCGAGGAACACGGAAAATGTGGTCACTGGGGAGAGGGAGAGGCCCTGAAGGAATGTACAATAGTACTTCACTGACTGTTCCCAAAGCATCTATTTCTAGACAACCCTAGAGACCAATCAATGTGGTGAAATGCTACAGAAGGAATCAGATGACTAGTGTTGGTAACATAATCATTATGATGCAGGCAGAGGCCATTTGATCCATCAATCTGCTCGATAATCTCATCCAGTTCTATTTTTTATTCACTCACGGGATGTGGGCATCACAGGCTGGGCCCAGCATTTATTGCCGGTCCTTGGTTCCCCTTGGAAGGTGGGGGTGAGCTGCCTCCTTGAACTGCTGTGGTCTATGTGCTGTAGGTTGACCTACAATGCTCTTAGGGAGGGAATTCCAGGATTTTGACCCAGTGATGGTGAAGGAATGGTGATATATTTCCAAGTCAGGATGGGGAGTGACTTGGAGGAGAACTTGCAGGGGCTGGTGTTCCCATGTGTCTGCTGCTATTGTCCTTCTAGATGGAAGTGGTCATGGGTTTGGAAGGTGCTATCGGAGGATCTTTGGTGAATATCTGCAGTGCGTCTTGTAGATAGTACACACTGCTGCTACTGAGCATTGATGGTGGAGGGAATGGATCTTTGTGGATGTAGTGCCAATCAAGCGGGCTGCTTTGTCCTGGATGGTATCAAGCTTCTTGAGTGTTGTTGGAGCTGGATCTATCCAGGCAAATGGGGAGTATTCCATCACAATCCTGACTTGTACCTTATAGATGGTGGACAGGTTTTCAGGTGTCTGGAGGGGAGTTACGTGCCACTGTATTCCTAATCTCTGACCTGCTCTTGTAGCCACACTGTTTATGTGCTGAGTCCAACTGAATTTCTGGTCAATAGTAATCCTCAGGATGTTGATAGTGGGGGATTCAGTGATAGTAACACCATTGTATGTCAAAAATGTAATACTTAGTTTGTCTCTCATTGGAAATGGTCATAGCCTGGCATTTGAGTGGCATGCATGTTACAAGCCTGGATATTGTTGAATTTGGGCATTGACTGCTTCAGTATCTGAGAAGTTGTGAATGGTGCTGGACATTGTGCAATCATCAGCGAACACCCCCACCTCTGACCTTAGGATGGAAGGAAGGCACTATGATCTATTGCCAATCTCCTTCCTTTTCTCCATATCCCTAAATACATTACAGTCTAAAACCCATCCAGTGCTCTGTTGCCATGTTACATTGTGCTGATGGTGACGGAGGTAACCCATCGCACCTCACTCTCTGTTCAGATAATGGCAGGTTTGGGTTCTAACTGCCATGAAGATGGCCAGATTCCTTTAAGCCAGTTCTCCCAGGGACCATGAAGGTTTATACAGTGATTGGCACCTGAATAATCTGCTGTTGCAATTAGTACAATAATGAAATATCATAATATTGAGACTCCCCCCCTCCAAGGTCATTGTGGGTCTACCTTCAGCATATGGACTGCAGCGGTTCAAGAAGGCACCTCACCCCCACCTTCCCAAGGGGCAACTAGGGACAGGCAATAAATGCTGGTCTGGCCAGTGGTCCCCAAATCCCTTGAGTAAATTAAATGATAAGTACTTGAGTAACATCATAAAAATGTAACATAAACAAAGGAAGAAAAGAATGATGGGAGGAAGGAAATAAAGAAACAAATGGCTTGCATTATTATGGCAACTTCCCCAACCTCTGGATACCCGAAAGGTCTTCAGAGCTCGGCATGAAATAGGGCAGTCACCGTTATAACATGGTTAGCATGACAGACAACTTTGTGCACAGCAAGATCCCACACACCCCCATCAACATGATGAGAAGCAGAGGATCTACGTTTGTGATGCCAGCTGAAGGATAAACATTGGATGCTTCTTCAAAACACGGCTCTGGGACATTTTATAACCCATCTGCAATGGCAGGCACGGCCTTGGTTTAACATCTCATCTGAGAGATAGGTCATGTACACACACTGTACCATACAGTCTTCAGTTTTCAAAGGATACATTATCCATGGAGATTCTTGTTGCAAATACATTTCTACCAGATTTACTGTCACAACAGGAACACCAACACATGAAGATACTCATGACGATGCTGAAATACAGTGAGACCTCAGCTCCACAATGTAAGAGACAACTGAAAGACTCACCCTGCTCGGCAACCTCCTTGAGAACTCCTCTCCTTATCAGCTCTTCCCGACTCTGTCTTGTTGATATCTTCCTCTCCAACACTGTCAACGAACAGGGAGAAAGGGAGAAAGTGAATGGTTTAAATGTAGCAAATTATCGAGCAATTAGAGATATCTTGGGATGGTCTGCATTCAGAGATCTCCCTGAATTTCCAGGACCAGGAAGTACCAGCTGAAAAGTGGATTATCGTAATGACCCGCATGTTGGCAGGAAAACTGCAAGTCCAATTTCACAAAGTGCATCAAGCTGCGATAGTGGTGAATGACATTTTCAAGATCACTGCCCAGTCCATCACGTAAACCAGCCTTGCTTCCACTGACTCCATCTATATTTCCCACTGCCTCAGCAAAGTGACCAACATCATCAAAGACCCCTCCCATCCCAGTAAAACTCTCTTCCACCCTCTTCTGTCAAACAGAACCATATAAAAGTTTGAATACACGTACAAACAGATTCAAGAACAGCTTGCACTGAAAGACTGGAGCGACTAGGCTTGTATACCCTTGAGTTTAGAAGACTGAGAGGGGATCTGATTGAGACATATAAGATTATTAAAGGATTGGACACTCTGGAGGCAGGAAACATGTTTCCGCTGATGGTTGAGTGCCGAACCAGAGGACACAGCTTAAAAATACGGGGTAGATCATTTAGGACAGAGATGAGGAGAAACTTCTTCACCCAGAGAGTGGTGGCTGTGTGGAATGCTCTGCCCCAGAGGGCAGTGGAGGCCCAGTGTCTGGATTCATTTAAGAAAGAGTTGGATAGAGCTCTCAAGGATAGTGGAATCAAGGGTTATGGAGATAAGGCAGGAACAGGATACTGATTAAGGATGATCAGCCATGATCATATTGAATGGTGGTGCAGGCTCGAAGGGCAGAATGGCCTACTCCTGCACCTATTGTCTATTGTCAAGAACAGCTTCTTCCCCACTCTTATCAGACATTTGAACAGATCTCTCAAATGTTAATGTTGATCTCTGTGCACCTTCTCTGTGGCTGTAGCACTGTATTCTGCACTCTCTTCTGTTACCCTGCTGCACTTGATATGGCATGATCTGCCTATAGAGCATGCAAAACAACCCTTTTCACTGTATCTCTATACATGTGACAATAATAAATCAAATCAAAATATCGAAGGACTAACACAGAGGAATTAATTTCTGAAGGAACCAATAGCAGAGTGGGTTAACACCAACCCAGACTGGTACAGTGAGACTACTTTTTACTGATCCATGTGTAATCAGTCCAGGAAACCCCAATTCAGTTTTGGGAAGATGGAAACTGAAAATACAGTCTGACCCTAATCTGGAACAGAATTCTGAATTTCACTCAACAGGAAAAACTGTTTTAGTATTTTAGGGACTAATGTTTCCCACTGGGGCAGTAATAGAGAATGGTCGCAATGACAAAGTCTTCAATTTCATTCTTTCATGGGTCGTGGACATCTCTGACAGCTTCAGCATTTATTGCCCATCTCTAATTGCCCTTGAGAAGATGGGGGTAAGCCGCCTTCTTGAACCACTGCAGTCCACGTGTTGTAGGGAAATCCACAATGCCTTTAGAGAGGGAATTCCAGGACTTTGACCCAGTGACATTGAAGGAACAATGATATATTTCCAAGGCAGGATGTGGATTGGCTTGGAGGAGAACTTGCAGGAAATGATGTTCTCATGTACCTGCTGTCCTTGTCCTTCTACCAGTATTGGTCAGGGGTTTGAACGGTGCTATCAGAGGACCCCACACCAAGTAAACATTGCTTCTACTGAGTGTCAGTGGTGGAGGGAGTGGATGGTTATGGATTTGGTGCCAATCAAGTGGGCTGCTTTGTCCTGGATGGTGTCAAGCTTCTTGAGTGTTGTTGGAGCTGCCCCCATCCAGGCAAGTGGGGAGTATTCCATCACACTCCTGACTTGTGCCTTGTAGATGATGTTCAGGGCTTGGGCAGGCAGAAGGTGAGTTACTTGTTGCAAGATTCATAGCCTCTGACCTACCCTTGTAGCTGCAATATTTATATAGTGAGTCCAATATGATTTCTGATCAATGGTAACCCCAAGAATGTTGACGCTGGGAGCTTCAGTGATGGGAATACCATGAAACCCGAAGGTGCAATGGTTAGATTTTCTCCTTGTAATGATCATTGCCTGATACTGGTGCGGTGCAAAGTTGCTTGCCACGTTTTATCCCAGACGTGGATATCACCCAGGTCTTAGTTCATGTGGGCATGGTATTATTCAATATGTGAGGAATTGTGAACGGTGCTAAATATTGTGGAATCGTCAACGAACATGTCCATTAATGATAGGCAGCAACCTCCCTTCCCCTCTGGAGTTCAGCCCTTCTGCCCATGTTTGAACCAAGGCAGAGGTCAGGAGCCTTGGTGGCACCCAAATGCAATCTTGGTGAACAGATTGTTGCTAAACTGTTGCTGCTCGACAGCGCTGTCAATGACTCCTCCCACCACAATGTAGATAATCGATAGCAGGGTCGGATTTGTCTTGTTTATGTTCATATCAGGATATACCCGGGCAATTTTTCACATTGTCAAGTCGATGCCAGTGTTGTAACTGCACTGGAAGAGCTTGGCTGGGTGAGCAGCAGGTTCTGCAGCACGTGTCTTCAGTACTATTGCCGGAATGTTGTCAGGGCCCGTAGTCTTTGCTGTATCCAGTGCCTTCTTTGATACCATGTGGAGTAAATCCAATTACTTGTATCCAGTCATCTTTGATGCTGGAAGTCCAGGAAATGATGGATCATCCACTCCGCTGACTATAAATAAAATACTTAATTCTGGTTTTCCACATCGATTTCAGAAAGATATGAAAAGACATAGATCTATCTACCCTGGCATGGGCAAGGGTACTGATTGATTTGCAGGGAAACTAACTCTCAGCTGATGGTTCTGTTCTGTTTTGTGAATGACCTGAAAGCACTCGAAGAGATTCAAAAGCACTACGTGCGGATTGTTTAATTTTCCAGACAGCACAGCCACTGTTCTCGTGAATGAATGACTGAATGGACGTGTGAGTGGGTGAGAGACTGAGTGGGAGAGGAAGAGACAGTGAATGGGAGAGGAAGGGGAGGGAAAAAAATAAAGACAGTGAGAAAGGAATATTGAGCAGATGAGAAAGGAAGAATATGGGAGATGGAGTGTGGGAACGAGTGAATGAGAGAGGGAGAGTCAGACAGCACAGAAACAGACCCTTCGGCCCAATGAGTCCCTGCTGACCAGGTTTTCTAAATGAACCAGTCCCATATCCCATCCCTGGGATAATCCTGGGTTCATCTTTGGTTATGTGCAATGCTTTGCACACAGACTGGCAATTTAATAACTCATACTAGATAGACGGTTCCAATAACACAGCACTCCTGCAGCACTGCACTGTGACAGCCTCAGTGTCCTGCTCAGCCCGATGGAGCAAGACTTGAAAGGTAAAATCAATGGCTGCAGATGCTGAAAACCAAATACTGGATTAGTGGTGCTGGAAGAGCACAGCAGTTCAGGCAGCATCCAACGAGCTGATCCTTGGATGCTGCCTGAACTGCTGTGCTCTTCCAGCACCACTAATCCAGTACGAGACTTGAAAGAACAGGCTCCTATGCGGAGACACAGTGCAAGCTCATGATCCATAACCACCACAAACAACCACACACATTGCAACAGTAACTTGAATCTCCAGAGTTTTGCAAACTGACAATCTAACCTCTTTATATCAAACGTGACTCATGAACATGTTAAACTGGCATTGGTATGAGGTGTGTTTATGAAGCTTGGAGTCTGCAATCCAGTTTCCTGGCTCCAGCATCCTCAAATCCCAGAGATCCTTTCAAAGGCCCATGCGCTGGCTCTGCTTAGAGACAGCGAGGGAGCTGGATCAAATTGTATCGGTGCGAGAAGCCGGCTGATCATTTGAGGTTTCCCAGAATCAGGGCTACACTGGTGACGTTGATGTTCCCCAGCAACCGTGGTGTTTAATGGAGCAGTGTGGGATAATCCATCTGCTGAACAAGATTCATTAGCTGAAACCTCACCTGGCCCTTCCAAATGGATGATAAACAATCACATGAAATTATGGCATGAGAATATGCTCTCCTACTGACTCTTCCAAATGCCACCATCCCCCAAGTCATTTTTGGGATCTTGCTGTGCCATGACGCCCCTACAAAGTAATATCTTGAACGTGAAGTATGCTGTAAAGCAATTCACAGATGTAAGATGCTTTTCCTTTGCTGAAATTAACCCTGTGGGCTTGTAATCCTGTTCTTAAGCAGATACTGAAAGCATGCCTTTGTGCGGGCATTAATTAGCACAGTGTTAACAAATGCGCTTTGAAAGGGAGTCTGTTCCATCTTTCCATGACTCTGAGTGGAAAGAAAGTTTCCTCTAATCCCTAGCCCTGCTTGATGATAGCTTTATTTTAAAGCTGTCCAGTTCTGTATGTGGAACAATATCGTTTGCTTCAATTCACATTTTCTGCGTATTTCAAGTGTTTGAAAAATTCCAAAGAGAAAAAGCACAGTACTTTTTCAACAATTCAAGGCTTTAACATAGCACAAGTCACCTTCAGGAAAATGTGAGGCAGAGGACGTAAATCCATCTCGACGTAAACCCATCTCGACGTAAACAAGTGTGAGGTTGGACGAATTACCAAGTCACAATACGGGTCAAAGAAACAAAACTACTCACAAATTAATAAAAGCTACAACAGGTTTTATTCATATGACAGAAAGTCAAAACAAAGCACTGGCGTTTACTTCAAGAATTGAACAGTTACTTTAATTTTCTGCAGAACCTTTGTTAAATTACATCAAAGAATATAGAAATAGGTCTGGTCTCCCACAATATAAAAGGATACACAGACTGTGGAGAAGGTGTAAAATTGATTTATGAGATGATAGGTGAACTGACCAATTATAATTATTAAAGACCAGACTGGGGGCTCTCTCTTTATAGAGTTGATTGAGCTCTTTATAGTTGCAATATGGTTTAGCAAGGTCAACACAAGTAAGACAAAGAGTAGCAGTCCATAAGGTCAGCAACTTTCTTCACTATGAAATAAAAACAAAGTTCTGGAAACTCTCAGTAGCACAGGGTCAGTGCAGAGAGTAATGTTTGTACTCAAGGCACACTGCATCAGAACTGGGTCAGTGGTGGTAGGTCATCAAACTAAAACATTAAGTCTGCACGCTGCATGTCCTGTAGAGAGGTCCCAGAATTTTTATTTTATTTCTCCTATTATTTCTGACCTTCAGCGTCTGCAGTGCTGACTCCACTATCTACGTAACTTCTTTAAAGCAGTAAACATTCCAGTGAGCTTTGCAGGAATGTCAGAAAACTAAATTTGAGGCCAACCACATAAGGCGACATTTTGCAAAGAGACTCAATGGGCGAATGGGTTCAGGAGGTTCTAAAGGAGAACAGAGAGGTTGTGGGTGGGGTGGGGGTGTGGGGGAGTTTAGTAGGGAAGGAATTTCAGAGCTTAGAGGCCAGGCTGCCAGATGGTAGAATGATCAAATCAGTGATGCTCAGCAGACTCAGAATCAGAAGGGGTCTACACATCAGAGGGTTGTAGGGGTGGACAAGACAATACACAAAAGGTGAGGTCACCGAGGGATTCAGAAACGAGAATGAGATTTCAAAACAAGGCATTGCTTAACTGGGATACACTGTCGGTCATGGGTTTAGGGATTACAGATGAATAGGACTTGGTGCAGGTCAAGGTGTGACTATCAGAGCTTTGGTTGGCCTCAGCTTTAAGGGGAATAGAATATGGGAGGTCTGGTCAGTGACAGATTCATCAGCAAGAGGCCATGCAACCCATCGTGTCTCTTCCAGCTCCCAAAAGAACTACCCAGCTAGCCCCATTCTCCAGGCCTAACTTTCTATTTGACTGCTTCCTTCAGGGTTCATGTCCTCAGTGCTGACACCTTTCCATCCCGATGTGGTTTACTGTGTCTGAGTCAACCCATTTTGAGCTCACCTGTATTCTTCAGTGCAGCAACAATATGGAAATATTGCTGCTTCAATTCTTCAAAGATGCTATAATTGAAATCATGCTGTGTTCTTTTAGCAGCAAAAGTGTACATTTTAGGAATCTCCTCCCACAGCTATTTTAATAATTGCATAGATTCATAGAGATTAAATTACTTCCAGTGTGGAAACAGGCCCTTCAGCTCAAGTCCACACCGACCCTCCAAAGAGCAACCCACCCATACCCATTCCCCTATATTTACCCCTTCACCTAACACTATGGGCAATTTAGCATGGCCAATTCACCGAACCTGCACATCTTTGGATTGTGGGAGGAAAGCAGAGCACTGGGAGGAAACTAGAGCACTCAGAGGAAACCCACACAGAAACAGGGAGAATGTGCAAACTCCACACAGACAGTCGCCCGAGGCGGGAATTGAACCCAGGTCTCTGGCACTGTGAGGCAGCAGTGCTAACCACTGTGCCACCGTGCCGCCCGGATGTTGCTGGGATTCAGTGTAATATATATCCGGCTCTCTTTTGAAGCCTCCAAAGGAATCTACCTCTGCCTCTCTCCCAGGCACTACACACCGAATCCCAACAACTCTCTGAGTAAGGAGGTTTCTCCTAATCTCACTCTTAGATGTCTTGCTGACCATCTTGGAATTGTGACCTCCTAGTTAGTGACACACCAACTGATGGGTATAATGGAATGGTCATATCGAGAGGTTATAAGGGCATGGATTTCTGCAGCATCCATGAGTTGAAGCAGAAAGGTGATGGTGTTTGCAATGCCATGGTTATGTGTTTAGAAGCTCACTACAGTACTAACAATAACACCAAGCCTGCTCAGTCTCTGATAACTGCCAAAGAGAGGGATAGGTCATTAGTGAGGGAACCCAGATTATGGTTGGCATCAAAGACAATGGCTTCGATCTTCCCAATGTATAGTTGGAGGAGATTGCTGCTCCTGTAGAAGGGGAGGGGCTGCCAAATTATCTACTCCCAATCCTCTAAAAACCATAAACAGAAGAGAGGCTTGGGAGGTTGTAGGGGTACAGCTAGGTGCTATGTTTTCAAGGGATTTCACAAAAGGGATAGTGTGTAGATAAAGCCATGACAGCACAATTTGAATAAAGAAGAATCACAAGCAAAGGAAGGAGATGAGAGCTCTTATTTTGGCTTCAAAGAAATGAAAACATTGATGTGTTCAAATTGCGTTGTAATTATAAATATGCAATTATTAAAATAGCAGTGGGAGGAGATTCCTAAAATGTACACTTCTGCTGCTAAGAGAACACAGCATGATTATACCATTATACCATCTTTGAAGAATTGAAGCAGCAAGGTTTCCATATAGTTGCTGCACTGAAGAATACATGTGATCTCAAAATGTGTTGACTCAGACACAGTAAACCACATTGGGATAGAAAGGTGTCAGCACTGAGGACATGAACCCTGAAGGAAGCAGTCGAATATAAAATGCACTGTCTACGAGAAAGTAAATAGATGGGAGATGTTTTTCTGTCAAGAAATGGATTTTAGAGCAGACATTTGCAATTTAGTGCAAAGAAGAATTGTTTTTCCCTCTCAGAGTGAGAGGGTAAATCTAAGGCTGACAAATTGCTGAGTTAATGGAAAAAAAGTGCCAAAGGACAAGCACAGAAGGAGCAATTTGCAAATACAAATGTGAATCTATACAGCGACCAATTA
The DNA here is from genome assembly GCF_047496795.1 of Chiloscyllium punctatum. Lineage (NCBI taxonomy): Eukaryota > Metazoa > Chordata > Chondrichthyes > Orectolobiformes > Hemiscylliidae > Chiloscyllium > Chiloscyllium punctatum. The sequence continues at coordinate 9,573,305 of NC_092749.1, read as the reverse complement.
CATTTTCCCAAAGAGTTGCAAATTGCTCTGAATGGATCATTTTAAAGTGCAGCAACAATGTTAGGCAGAGACTCAGTTTGGCACGATAATGAGATGATTGAGCAGTTAAATTGTTTATGGCGATGATTTCTGCAGGAGGTTATTTGAGGTAATCCTTTCATGATCACTGCAACAGGTTCAGTTGGACTCATTGTTTCAGGAGCAGCACTTTGGTCACTGTAAAACCCACAGGGAACTGAAGGTTCATCCCCATACAGGCTGGAAGAGGTGGTCCTGTAAAGGGTGAAGGGAATGATGCTCACAATTATTTCAGAGCAGGTGGCCAAGGGACGGAAGGCTGTGTGACTGAATTGTAAATGAACAGGCAGCTGTCTGAGGTTCAGGCACAGTATTCCACTGTCTGCCTCTCCACAGACCCAAACTGAACTTTATGAAACTTCTGTACTTCTACAAACTAAACTGGCAGAGGACGTTATCAATAGGCTTGCGTATAAGCAGCATCAGACCTCAGTGCAGCTACCATCCTGGCACCTACCCAGTAAATGTGGAAAACAAAACTATCCAGGTATGTCCTGTACACGGAAAACAGGACAAACTTCCTTAGCCAGATACTCACAATGGCTCAGTGGTTAACACTGCTGCCTCACAGCTCTAGGGCTCCAAGTTTGATCCCAAACTCAGGTGACTGCTTATGTGGAACTCTCCCTGTGTCTGCGTGGGTTTTCTCCTGATGCTCTGGTTTCTTCCCACTGTCCAAAGATGTGCACGTTAGGTGGATTCGCCATGCTAAATTGCTCACAGTATCCAGGGAAGAGCAGGATATGTGGATTAGCCATGGACAATGCAGGGTTACAGGAATGGGAGTGGGATGCTCTTTGGAGGGTTAGTGTGGACTCTATGGACTGAATAGTCACTGTAGAGATTCTATTCCATGAAATACCACCCCATCAATCTCCTCACGATCATCAGCAAAGTGCTGGAATGGATCAATGACAGTGCTATCAAGTAGCACTTGCAAAAAATAAACAACTCACCTCCGCTCAATTTGGGTTCAGCCAGGACCAATAGGCCCCTGACCTCATTACAACCATGATCCAAACATGGACAAAACAGCTGATGAGAGTGACTGCCCAAGGCATCAAGGCAGGATTTCACACAGACTGGCATCAAGGAGCCTGGGGATAACTAAGTATCAGAACACACTGGCTGGACTCATACCTGGCTGGTAGTAATATGGAGAAAATGAGGACCGCACTCTCAATAGGAAGATGATTGTGGTTGTTGGAGGTCAGTTATCTCAGCTCCAGGGTATCTCTGCAGGAGTTCCTCAGGGTACTCTACTTGACCCAACCATCTTTAGCTGCTTCATCAATGACCTTCCTCCCATCATAAGGTTAGAAGCAGGGATGCTCTCTGATGATTGCACAATATTCAGCAATGTTTGCGACTTCTCAGGTACTGAAGCAGTCCATGTTCAAATGCAACAAAACTTGGACAAATATCCAGGATTGGGTTAGAGTCATAGAGTCGTAGTGATGCACAGCACGGAAAGAGACCCTTCGGTCCAACCTGTCCATGCCGACCAGATATCCCAACCCAATCTAGTCCCACCTGCCAGCACCCCAGCCCATATCCCTCCAAACTCTTCCTATTCATATACCCATCCAATTGCCTTTTACATGTTGCAATTGTACCAACCTCCACCACTTCCTCTGGCAGCTCATTCCATACACGTACCACCCTTTGTATGAAAAGGTTGCCCCTTAAGTCTCTTTTATATCTTTCCCCTCTCATCCTAAACCTATGCCCTCTAGTTCTGGACTCCCCGACCCCAGGGAAAACTCTTTGCCTATTTACCCTATCCATGCCCCTCATAATTTTGTGAACCTCTATAAGGTCACCCCTCAGCCTCCGACGCTCCAGGGAAAATAGCCCCAGTTGTCAAGTAGCAAGTAACATCCATGGCACATAAGTGCCAGACAATGACTATCAGAAACAAGACAGTTTCTAGCCATTGCCCTTGATATTCAATGCCATTATAATTGTGGAATCCTTCACCACCAAGATCTTGAGGTTACTATTGAGCAGAAACTGAACTGGACTAGCCATACAAATATACAGCTAAAGCAGCAGGTCAGAGGCTAGGTTTACTGCAGTGAGTAACTCCCTCCTGACCCCCGTCCAAAGCCTGTCCACCATTGACAAGGTACAAATCAGGAGTTTGAAATAGGTCCCACTCACCTGGATGGGTGTGACCCTAACAACACTAAAGTTAAAAATCACACAACACTAGGTTATAGTACAACAGGCTTATTTGGAAGCAGTAGCTTTTGGAGCACTGCTCCTTCATCCAAATGAACTTGCTGGACTATAACCTGGAATTGTGTGATTTTTAAATTTGTCCACCCTAGTTCAACACAAGTTCCTCCAAATCAACACTAAAGTACTTTGACACCATCAAGGACGTTAAAGCGGCCCATTTAATTGGCACATCTACCAATTTAAACATTGCCAAAGCACAGTGGTAGCAATACACTCCATCTCCAAGATGCACTCCAGGAATTTGCCAAGGCTCTTCAACTCCAGCTTCCCACCCCTTGGCCTCTACCACCCAGAAGGAGAAGACAGCAGATGATTGGAAGCACTGTCACTGCTAGGTTCCACTCCAGGCCACTCACCATCCTAAATGTCAAAATAATATCGCTGTTCTTTCACTTCAACTGGGTTCAAATCCCTTCCTAAACAGCACTACGGGTGTGTGTAAAGCACATGCACTGCAGCAGTTTAATTAAGTGACTCACCACAATCTTTTCAAGTACAATTAGGGACTGCCAATAAATTCTGCCCTTGCCAGTGATGGCCATATCCTATTAAAACATTCTTGGAAAGCTTTTTAACCTCTGGGATCACTTGCAGTCAACATCTCTGGCTCTGAACATTCACAAATATAAATGTAAGTTTCATTCCCTCTGGATTAAATTGCTGTTGGAGATTTAAAAACAAAATGCTTTTTGTTTATCTATCCGCCCCACTGATCTCTCTTAATGCAATCTTTACTCTCCTTTCTTTATTTTCCATTCTCCACCTGATTCACCTCCTCAAACATACACTATCCCGACTCTAAGCTGCTCAACTTTACAATCCTTCAATCTGATCGCTTCAGGGAATGCACCAGTTACTTGCTGCTCTGAGTCTGGAGGTTCAACAGAGGGCATTGTGCTTTTTCTACTGACCATTGTCAGTGATCTGCATTGCAAACTATCACAGCGACTAAACAGGCAAATGCAAGTTGAACATAAAGTGACTGGTTAGAGGACAATTGGGGGTCAGTGTTTTTTGTTTTGGAGTGGAGCCTGAAACCATATCTGTTATGGCCCAGAGTGATGTGAATGGAGCCAAGGTGGTAAAGAGGCTGGCTGAACCACAATGCAATGTTATTTAAAAGGCGATTCCAACCACCCCCCTCCCCGACAAAGCCAAGGCTACCGACTAACTTACATGCAGATGTCTCTTGGAACTTCTCACTTGCTTTCTTTTTCCGCCACTTCCATGGTTTGAAGATTTTGCCGATGGACGCCAACTTGCTTTTCCGTTTCAGTGGCGGTGTCCCAGACCCAGGGGGCAGTCCTTCTGAGTTTGTGATTGAGTACTTCTCCAGTCCATCAGCTACAACAAGAAAGGGAAACACATAAAGATTTCGTCCTCCTCCATCCCTGCACTATTCACATCATTTTCCCACTGTTATGGTTCCAGTTTATGTTCATATTAGCTCAGTCAGATTCCAGCGTGAAACCTGGCTTGTTAGATCCTAGCTTTGTTTTTTAACCATGGAGGTCAGTTTTGGACTCATTTACAAGAGGCTGCTGGTGTACTTTTAATACAAAGAATAAATACTTATTAAACAAGACAAAAACATGAACTACATTAAACAAGGCAATGGAAAGGTTGGAATAATTTCATTACAGGACTCAAACTCACATTATCCATTTTACCACAGTAAGAAACCCAAAACCTCAGTGATAATTCACCACTCTCTCCAAACCAAACTCTAAACTGAAACAAAGAACTACTGGTGCTGGAAATTTGAAACAAAAGTGGAAATTGTTGGAGAAACTCAGCAGGTCTGGCAGCATCTGTGGAGATAAAACACAGTTAATGCTTTGAGTCCCAGTGATCCTTCTTCAGAACAATTTCTGCTTTTGGAAACCAAATTTTCTATTACTTGTAACCAACTTAATAGAGTTCTTTGAGGAAGTGACCAAGTTGTTAGATAAAGGAAGGGCTGTTGATGTCATATACATGGACTTTAGTAAGGCGTTGGATAAGGTTCCCCATGGTAGACTAATGGAGAAAGTGTAGTCACATGGTGTGCAGGGTGTTCTAGCTAGGTGGATAAAGAACTGGTTTTGCAACAGGAGACAGAGAGTGGTAGTTGAAGGGAGTTTCTCGAAATGGAGAAAGGTGACCAGTGGTGTTCCACAGGGGTCAGTGCTGGGGCCACTGTTGTTTGTAATATACATAAATGATCTGGAAGAGGGCACTGTTGGTATGATCAGCAAGTTTGCAGATGACACAAAGTTTGGTGGAGTAGCAGAAAGCATAAGGGACTGTCAGAGAACACAGGAGGATATAGATAGACTGGAGAGTTGGCTGGAAAAGTGGCAGATGGCTTTCAATCCAGACAAATGTGAGGCGATGCTTTTAGGCAAGTCTAATTATAGAGCGAATTATACAATGAATGGAAGAGCCTTGGGAAAAGTTGGTGGGTAGAGAGATCTGGGAGTGCAGGTCCATTGTAACCTGAAGTTTGCTGCACAGGTGGATAGAGTGGTCAAGGCGGCATATAGTATGCTTGCTTCATTGGACGGGGCATTGGGTATAAGAGCTGGCAAGTCATGTTAACATTGTACAAGACATTGGTTCGGCTGCATTTAGAATACCGTGTACGGTTCTGGTCGCCACATTACCAAAAGGATGTGGACGCTTTGGCGAGGGTGCAGAGAAGGTTTACGAGGATGTTGCCTGGTATGGAAGGTGCTAGCTATGAAGAGAGGTTGAGTAGGTTAGGTTTATTTTCATCAGAAAAAAGGAGATTATGGGGGGACCTGATTGAGGTTTACAAAATCATGAAGGGTATAGACAGGGTGGATAGAGACAAGCTTTTTCCCAGGGTGAAGGATTCAATAACGAGAGGTCATGCTTTGAAGGTGAGAAGTGGAAAGTTTAAGGGGGATACACGTGGCAAGTACTTCACACAGAGGGTGGTGGGCATTTGGAACGCGTTGCCAGCAGAGGTGGTAGAGGCAGGCACGGTAGACTCATTTAAGATGTGTCTGGGCAGATGCATGAGTAGGTGGGGAGCAGAGGGCTACAAATGCTTAGGAATTGACCGACAGATTTAGACAGTATATTTGGATTGGCTCAGGCTTGGAGGGCCGAAGGGCCTATTCTTGGGCTGTAAATTTTCTTTGTTCTTTGTAATTTCGGTGTAAACTCAACCAAGTTCTGTAAACTCAGGTGTCCAGTTGCCTTGCCTCACATGGTCTAACTTTCTGACCTATGCAACCTTTTTTCAGTATCCCTGGGCTGTTTTCATTAGGCAACAGTACAATTAATTTTAATGCTTTAAACTGTTAACCTCCTATCTCTTCATGTCCAGGTTGCAAAACCTCATTAAAATGTACATAAAATAAATAGAATCGCCACACCTCCCAAAATTGAAATTGACCAGCCATCTAAAAGGTTAAGTCGCCACAGTCACAGAGGACTGCTCTCTCATTAGAGGGGGATGACTGGTGGTGGTTTAACCCAAGGGCCACCATGCCTTGGTCGAGGGGAAAGTTTGAGAAGGAGAGTCTTTCATGATCTCCCAGTCAGTACAGGAACTGAACCAACACTGTTAGCAGCACTCTGCATCACAAATCAACCATTTGACCTTGGCTTCCCCTGACACATGATATACATATTGTAATTGGGTATCCTCTCTGAAGTAATTCCAGTGAGGCCAGTATCAGTCACCAAGTCACCCTTAATTTACACATGAACAGTCCTTAACTTTTGTACCTGACTCAGTATGAGGCAGTGCTGAAGTGTCAGTATCTCTGACACTTTGCTTTTTTATCTGTCAGCCAGGGCTCCCTGACTGGGACTGTTATTCTCATATTCTCTGAGGTCCAACTGGCTGACGTCATTCCAATCACTGCAGTCCCATTGCTGCAATATCCTTTCACCATTGCAGTGGTCAGAATTGTACAGTGGAAAGTGTAGATGCCTATATGCAGAACCCCCAGGGACTGTACATCTTTGAAGACTCATTTTTGTTGGCTTTGTATTATCTTGTGAATTTGGCCATGGTTCTTCTGATAGCTGCCTCTCAGCAGTTTACCAAGAGACCAGAAAACAGACACCCAGTGAGACCCAACTGGTAACACACGCCATGCTAGTGACAATCCCTCTAACCACTTGATTACTCATGCATTCGTTGTGAAATATTTCCACTCATTCCCATTTTTCTTCCTATTCCACGCCAGCCTTTTCAAATGAATGGTATCAATGCACTTGCAGAAATCCAAATTTACTTCATCCACTCCTTTACTCCCCTGAAGCTTCTTATGACACAAAAAAAAGCCTTCAGTTAGATTAGAAAGACATCCAGTGGCAAGCTTCCATATTGATTTCTATCCCAATGCTCCCAGATATAGAGCATAGAATATAGAGCATTACAGTGCAGTACAGTCCCTTCAGGCCTCGATGTTGTAACTGATCTGTAGAACCGATCTGAAGGCCACCTAACCTACACCATTCCAATATCATCCATACGTTTATCCAAGGACCATTTAAATGACCTTAAAGTTGGCAAGTTTACTACTGTTGCAAGCAGAGCATTCCACACCCCTACTATTCTCTGAGTAAAGAACCTATCACTAACATCTGTCCTATATCTATCACCCCTCAATTTAAAGCTATGTCCCCCCATGCTAGCCATCGCCATCAGAGGAAAAAGGCTTTCACTTTTCACTTATCTAACCCTCTGATCATCTTGCATGCCTCTATTAAGTCACCTCTCAACTTACTGTGCTCTAACGAAAACCGCCTCAAGTCCCTCAGCCTTTCCTCGTAACACCTTCCCTCCAAAGCAGGCAACATCCTGGTAAATCTCCTCTGCACCCTTTCCAATGCTTCCACATCCTTCCTATAATGCAGCGACCAGAACGCTACACAATACTCCAAGCGTGGCCACACCAGAGTTTTGTACAGCTGCAATACGACCTCTTGGCTCCAAAACTCAATCTCTCAACAAATAAATGCTACCACACCGTACAATACACTGTACAGGACAGTAACTATAAAATTAATTTCTCCATAATACTGTCCACAATGGTCATTAAACTGAACGAATGACTCTCTACCCAGGACACGAGGCAGATCGCCCACGTTGATCTTTTAATGTTGCCATTGCACGATTCACCTGCAGCTAATGGAATACACAGTACCATGGCGTTATGACCGAAGGAAGCTTTAGCATTTCAGTAGTCTCTCAGGTAGCCTCGATCTCGAGTTTGCAGAGTAGGGTTTAAACCCACAACTTTCTGACCCAGAAAGGAAGGTGTGACCCAGTGAGGGGACACCCCGAGCACACCCAACTCTGATTGTACACACTGAAAAGAAAATTAGCAAGGCAAGACTGAAATGTACCAAAGTCACCATCAGGGGAGGAATTACTTGAATGTGACTCTGATATTGAAAAGCCACTTGCACACCTGAACACTTAATGAAATAAACATTAAACCTTTGATTTTTTAAATAATGGTTATTCATGCTTATAATGTATCCAATATAACCAATAACAGCAGCCACCTAGAATGAATTACATCAGTTTTAATTCCCCAAAGCACTACCTGCAGTGTTAATTTGCTGACATTAAAGTTTTGCACTATTTTAACTCCATTGTTAACAGGCTCACTGTGGATATTGTCTCGAAGTTAGCATGTGCTTGCCATTAACAATAGTGCACACAGCATAAGAGTAAACCCTACAGCAGTTTCAGACTGTTCCTGAAATCCTAAATCCGTCCTGAAATTATTAACCTGCTACAACTTGCACTCCTGGTTTGAAACTAGCTTCAGTCATGGAAAGCTGGACCAGAGGGAAAGCAATTCCACCAAAAAAAAGAGTTCATACGATATCTGATAACTTCCCAGTACTCAAGGGTATCCACTGGGTGACCAGAAGCCAGCAGATCAAAGAAAATCGGAAAGGTAACAAGATATGGAAAAGCTTTGACACAGCAAGCTGTTGAGACCTCTACTGTACTGCATTAATAGGTGGCTCAAAGTAGACTCAATAATAGGGTGGCACGGTGGCTCAGTGGTTAGCACTGCTGCCTCACAGCACCACTTTGATTCCAACCTCGGGTGACAGTGCAAATTCCACAGACATTCTCCCCGTGTCTAGGTGGGGACTCCTCTGGGTGCTCCAGTTTCCTCCCACAGTCCAAAGATGCACAGATGAGTTGGATTGGCCAGGCTAAATTGTCCCGGAGGGTGAGCCACAGTTAGTATGGGTTATGACAAGGTGGGATGCTTTTCGGTGGGTCAGGGCAGACTCGGTGGGCTGAACTGCCTCGAAGTGCACTATAAGGATTCTATAATCGCTTCCAAGATGCAATTGGATTATACCTCAAGGGGGGAAAATGGAAAGTGTAAGGCTGCAGGTGAGAGGGATGAATTGGGGAGGGTTTTCCTGTGTTGCACCAATGACTACAACACAAAATTATTTCATTGGTTTGAAAACACGTTGAGCTGTCTCAAGGTTGATTTTCTGTTCCAGCCGAACAGAATCGATATAAACTTGGCAGAATTAGTCACAGAATCCCTACAGGGTAGAAGCATCTGACTCATCGAGTTCATAGGGGCAACGTGGTGGCTCAGTGGTTAGCTTTGCCACCTCTCAGCACCAGGGACCTGGGTTCAATTCCCGCCCTGGGCAACTGTCTGTGTGGAGTTTACACATTCTTCCCGTGTCTGCGTGGATTTCCTCTGGGTGCTCCGGTTTCCTCCCACAGTCCAAAGACGTGCAGGTTAGGGTGAATTGGCCGTGCTAAATTAACTGTAGTGTCAGGTGGATTAATCAGGGATAAATGTAGGGGAATGGGTCCGGATGGGTTGCTCTTCAGAGTGTCAGTGTGGACTTGTTGGGCCGAAGGGCCTGTTTCCACACTGTAAGGAATCTAATCTAATCATACCAACCCTTCAAAGAGCATCCCCCTACCCTATCCCTGTAACCCTGCATTTCCCATGGCACAACCCTGGGCTCGATGGGCAATTTATTATGGTTAATCCACCTACACATCTTTGGACTGTGGGAGAAACTGGAGCACTCAGGGAAAACCATACACCCATGTGAATGTGCAAACTCCACCCAGTCACCCAGGGGTAGACCTGAACCGGGATCCCTGGCGCTGTGAGGCAGTAGTGCTAACCACTGAGCCACCGTGCCACCTTCATCGGAATTATATTTGGTGAGAGAATTTAATAACTTTGTCAACCACCCCCCGCTCATATAAAAATAAATATATGTCTATGCTTATACACAGCACAGCTGTGAGCAATGCTATGTGTCAAGAATCTCGTAGATTAGTGTACAATGTAGTGCAGCATGACTGAAAGCAGCAGACCCTCAAGTGCAACTGAAATATAAAACGAGACAAAGTGGTGACCCATCTGGAACATAAGCTGGGGTGGGGACAATGGTGAACAAATGCACAGTACCCCACCCCCACCCCCCCCCCCCCGCCCCCCCGCCCTACCAAAACAGTAAGATCGACCTGTACTGCCAGATGCCCATGAAATCAGATGGGGGCACAGTGGGCTGGGAGAAAGGGGTGGAAGGACAGCCATTTGCTGTTGTGAGTGGAAACTTTACAGAACTGGACGAGAACACTTAAAGTAATCGTAAATATAGAGAGACCGTGGGCGGCACGGTGGCACAGTGGTTAGCACTGCTGCCTCACAGCGCCTGAGACCCGGGTTCAATTCCCACCTCAGGCGACTGACTGTGTGGAGTTTGCACGTTCTCCCCGTGTCTGCGTGGGTTTCCTCCGGGTGCTCCGGTTTCCTCCCACAGTCCAAAGATGTGCAGGCCAGGTGAATTGGCCATGCTAAATTGCCCATAGTGTTAAGTAAGGGGTAGATGTAGGGGTATGGGTGGGTTACGCTTCGGCGGGTCGGTGTGGACTTGTTGGGCCGAAGGGCCTGTTTCCACACTGTAAGTAATCTAATCTAAAAGCTGCCGACAATCAGAGCCAGGATTGTGGGATCATGTCAGAGGGAACATGGGTGTGTGTGGGTTGGGCAACATTTCAATGTTGGACCATCATTGAGGATGGAATCTCGACATGCAGTGACCACTGAATAGAAAGAAAATCATCAAATGTCACATCATTGGAGCTCTTGCTACTGTGGCTGTGTGTGCTGTTTCAAATTAGTCTTACTTCCCTGGTCTTTAGCCCGGGAGACTGTCTTTGGGTTAGCATAGACAAGATAGGCCAAATGGCCACCACCTGTGCTCTATCATTTCTATGGTTGTATTTCCCATTGACAGTGGACAACATATCCAACTCAAAACTTCAATGTGCTTTTAGGCAGCTTATTTCAGAACCTAATTCACCGTCAAAAATAAACTATTTCCATCTCTTAATGACTTGATCATTTACTTTAACCCACTGCTTACTGACACCAGTCAACAGAGTTTGTCCCTATGCACCCGAACAAACCCCTGCAGCTCTACTCAAATTGCCTATCACCTCCTTTGCATAAGGTGCTCAGTTGGATCCTGGATGATTTATTTTCTGTCAGAGCTAAAGGTGAGCAGGATCTCTGAACATCTGCGACATTTTCTAAGCCTTGCATCGAGAGAGACATCCCTCAGTGCTACAGAACAGCATCACTTGAGAAAATTCGACACAGAGTCACATTACCACTCAGGTCACCAAAGGTTTGATTAAAGAGAGGGTGTTTAAGGAACAGAAGGGAAGAGAGAGAGATAAAGAGAGGAGGGAAGAGATTAAAACAAAAAGCCTGCAGTTCCTGAAATCCAAAGTAGACAGGCAGAAGGCTGGAAGAACACAGCAAGCCAGGCAGCATCAGGAGGGGGAGAAGTCAACAATTCGGGTCGAGATTCTTCATCAGGTTGAGGCAGGTACATTAACAACATTTGAAAGGTATTTGGACAAATACACGGATAGGAAAGGATTAGACGACTATGGGACAAGTGCAAGGAAATGGTGTTAGTGTGGACGGACATTTTGGTTGGCATGGAGCAGTTTGGGCCAAAAGGCCTGTTTCCGTGCTGTAGTACTCCATGGTTCTAACACAAAAGATCTTGCAGGGCTGTGGGGCTCAAGAGGTAATGTGAAGGGTAAAGCCATGGACGGATTTGAAATAAGGCTGGGAACATTAATATTGAGGTGAAGGGCTCAAAGGGGCAAAACACCACGCAGGGTAGGAGTTCGTGATTTACCGTCTGAGAGCTTGGATTTACAAATAAGAGCTGAAGATTTTCAGAGCTGATAAAGGCTGAGGGTCTGTGGGACGTCTGTGTCAAGCATTTATTGCCCATCCCTAGTTGCCCCTTGAGAAGGTGGGGGTGAGCTGCCTTCTTGAACAGCTGCAGTCCATGTGCTGTAGGTTGACCCACAATGCCATTAGGGAGGGAATTCTAGGATTCTGATCCAGCGACAGTGCAGGAAAAAATGACATATTCCTAAGGCAGGATGGGGAGTGTGGCTTGGAGGGAAATTTGCAGGTGGTGGTGTTCCCAAGTATCTGCTACTCTTGTCCTTCTAGATTGAAGTGGTCGTGGGTTTGGAAGGTGCTGTCTGAGGATCTTTGGTAGAGCAATCTGTAGACAGCACACACTGTTGCTACTGAGCGTCAGTAGTGGAGACAGTGGATGCATGTGGATGTGATGCCAATAAAGTCAGCTGCTTTGTGCTGGATGCTGTCAAACATCTCTCGAGTGTTGCTGGAGCTGAACCTATCCAGGTAAATGGGGAGTATTCTATCACACTCCTGACTTGTGCCTTGTAGATGGTGGACAGGCGTTGGGGTGTCAGGAGGTGAGTTATTCACCACAGTATTCCTAGCCTCTGACCTGCTCTAGCAGCTACTGTGTTTATGTGGAGAGTCCAGTGAGTTTCTGGCTAATGCCAATGTTGAAGATGCATGTGAACAACAGAGAGGAAGCAGGGCAGGGGAGTGTGTTGAGTTGAGAGGATGAGGAAGTTGTGATAGTAAGACACACAGACGCATTTCCCACAGGGCAGGACAGGCTCTTACAGTTCACCTGATGGGCTTTGTTCACTAATGTGATAAACAGACAGTTTGGAGTTTAAAGTCGCCCACCATCTTTCTGCAGCACACACACACACACAATAAAAACTAAAGAAAAATACATTGAGTTCTCACAATGCTCAGGAATGTCTCAAAGCACTTCAGCCACAAGATGCTTTGAAATACACCGTGACATTTTGTGAGTCACTTTCACAGTGACACGTCAGATGAGCTGGTGGTTGTATGAAAATCAAGAAAATTTAAGGTGTTGCCAAAGTTGGAAGGTTTTAACACTGAACAATACAGCGCAGAACAGGCCCTTTGGCCCTCGATGTTGCACCAATCTGTGAACTATTCTCAGCTCATCCCCCTACACTATCCCAAAATCATCCATGTGTTTATCTAAGGATTGCTTAAATCTCCCTAATGTGGTTGAGTTGACTACATTAGCAGGTAGGGCATTCCACATCTTTACCGCTCTCTGCATAAAGAACTTGCCTCTGACATCGGTCTTAAATCTATCACCCCTCAATTTGTAGTTATGTCTCTCGTACAAGCTGACATCATCATCCTAGGAAAAAGTCTTTCACTGTCTACCCTATCTAATCTTCTGATCACCTTATATGCCTCTATCAAATCTCCCCTTAGCCTTCTTCTTTCCAATGAGAACTGACCCAAGTCTCTCAGCCTTTCCTCATAAGACCAGGCAACATCCTGGTAAATCTCCTCTGTACCTTTTCCAAAGCTTCCACATTCTTCCCAAAATATGGGGACCAGAACTGTACACAATACCCCAAGTGTGGCTGCACCAGTGTTTTGTCCAGTTGCAGCATGATATTGCAGCTCAGGAATTCAATCCCTCTACCAATGAAACCTAACACACCGTATACGTTCTTAACAGCACTATCCACCTGGGTAGCAACTTTCAGAGATCTATATACATGGACTCCAAGATCCCTCTGCACATCCACACTACTAAGAATCTTTCCATTGACCCAGTACTCTGCCTTCCTGTTATTCTTGCCAAAGTGCATCACCTCACATTTAGCTGCATTGAACTCCATTTGCCACCTCTCAACCCAATTCTGCAGTTTATCCAAGTCCCCCTGCAACCTGTAACATTCTTCCACACTGTCCATTACTCCACCGACTTTAGTGTAGTTTGCAAATTTACTAATCCATCCACCTATGCCTGTGTCTAAGTCATTTATAAAAATGACAAACAGCAGTGGCCACAAAACAGATCCTTGTAGCACACCACTAGTTACTGGACTCCAGACTGAATATTTTCCATCAAGCACCACTCGCTGCCTTCTTCCAGTTTCTAATCCAAACTGCTAAATCACCCTCAATTCCATGCCTCTGCATTTTCTCCATCAGCCTACCATGTGGAACCTTATCAAAGGCTTTACTGAAGTCCATGTATACCATGTCAACTGCCCTACCCTCGTCTACATGCTTGGTCATCTTCTCAAAAAACTCAATGAGGTTTGTGAGACACGACCTTCCCTTGACGAAACCATGTTGACTACCTGAAATCAAATTGTTGCTTGCTAGATGATTATAAATCTTCTCTCTTATACTCCTTTCCAAAACCTTTCCTACAACAGAAGTAAGGCTCACTGGTCTATAATTACCTGGGTCATCTCTGCTGCCCTTCTTGAACAAGGGCACAACATTTGCAATCCTACAGTCCTCTGGTACTAAACCTGTAGACAATGACAACTCAAATATCAAAGCCAAAGGCTCTGTTATCTCCTCCTTAGCTTCCCAGAGAATCCTCAGATAAATCCCATATGGCCCAGAGGACTTGTTTACTTTTACTCCTTCTAGAATTGATAACACCTGTTTGTAACTAACCTCGATCCTTTCTAATCTAATATCGCATACCTCATTCTTCTCCTCTACAATATTCTCCTTTACCTGAGTGAACACCGATGAGAAATGTTCGTTTAGCACCTCTCCGATCTCCACAGGGTCCACACTCAACTTCCCACTTCTGTCTTTGACTGGCCCTATTCCTACCTGAATCATCCTTTTATCCCTCACATACCTATAGAAAGCTTTACGTTCTCCTTTATTCTATTTGCTCAGGACTGCTCGTGCCCTCTCTTTGCTCTTCTTAACTCCTCTCTTTAAATCCTTCCTAGCTGATCTGTAACTCTCCATCGCCTCATCTGAACCATCTTGCCTCATCAACACATAAGCCTCCTTCTTCTTAACAAGAGATGCAATTTCTGTAGAAAACCACGGTTCCCTTACCTTATCACTTCCTCTCTGCCTGACAGGGACATACCTATCAAGGACACGTAACATCTGTTCCTTAAACCAGCTCCACATTTCGATTGTCTGCATCCTCTGCATTTTGCTACACCATTCTATACATCCTAATTCTTGCCTAATCACATTATAATTGCCCTTGCCCCATCGATAACTCTTGACCTGTAGCATGTGCCTATCTCTTTCTGTCCCTAAACTAAACGTAACTGATTTATGGTCACTCTCTCCAAAGTGCTCATCTACAACTAAATCAAACTCTTGGCCTGGTTCATTATCTAGCACCAGATCCAGTGTGGCCTCCCCTCTTGTCGGCCCTTCGACATACTGTGTCAAGAAACCCTCCTGTACACACTGGACAAAAACTGACCCATCCGACATACTAGAGTTATAGCATTTCCAGTCAATGTTGGGGAAATTAAAGTCCCCCATAATGACCATCCTGTTCCTTTTCACTCCTACTCAGAATAATGTTGCTAATCCTCTCTTCCACCTCCCTGGAACTCTGTGGAGGCCTATAAAAAAACTCCAAGAAGTGTGACCTCTCCTCTCCTGTTTCTAACCTCAGCCCACACTGCTTCAGTAGACAAGTCCTCATCAAAAATTCTCTCAGCCACCGTTATACTGTCCTGGACTAACAAGGCCACACCTCCCCCTCTTTTACCACCTTGCCTGTTTTTAATGAAAGATCTAAACCCTGGAACCTGCAACATCCATTCCTCACCCTGTTCTATCCACGTCTCCAAAATGGCCACAACATCGAAGTCCCAGGCACCTATCCATGCTACAAGCTCATCTACCTTATTTTGGATACTTCTAGCGTTGAAGTAGACACACTTCAAACCAGCTTGCTGTCTGCCAGCACACTCCTGTGACCCTGAAATCCTGTCCCCGTCCTTCCTACTCTCATCCTCTGAACGTTAAAGCCTCTGAACCAGAGCAGCATAAGGGGAGAACAGGGAGAGCTCCTGGTAAAGAACAGTTTGGGACATGGGATCATTCCATCAATCTTTGCCTTACCCCAATTAGAGTCATGGAAGATCATACAGGAATGTCCTTTCTAAGCATTTTATGGCCAGTGAAGGACTTTCTCACAGGGACAAGGGGTGGGTCTGGCTCAGAAGCTCTTTGGAGGGTTGTTACACACTCAATGGGCCAAATGGCCTCTTTCCACACTGGAGGGATTCTATGATTCCGGGCTGAGATAGACAGATTTTTAATCAGGAAGGGAATCAAGGGTTTGATTAGATTACTTACAGTGTGGAAACAAGCCCTTCGGCCCAACAAGTCCACACCGACCCGCCGAAGCACAACCCAATTCAAACCCATTCCCCTACATTTACCCCTTCACCTAACACTACGGGCAATTTAGCATGGCCAACTCACCTAACCGGCACATTTTTTGACTGTGGGAGGAAACCGGAGCACCCGGAGAAAACCCACGCAGACACGGGGAGAACGTGCAAACTCCACACAGTCAGTCGCCTGAGGCGGGAATTGAACCCGGGTCTCTGACGCTGCAAGGTAGCAGCGCTAACCACTGTGCCACCGTGTTATGGGGAAAAGGCAGGAAAGTAGAGTTGAGGATTATCAGATTAGCTATGACCTCACTGAATGGTGGAGCAGACCCGATGGGCTGAATGGCCTACTTCTGCTCCAACAGGTTACAATCTTATTTGTGAATATGACATTGGCATTTGTAACTGTCCAATGTTAAACTCAGGACAGTCAAGGAGTCTCGGACTATCAGGGTAGTCATACTCAGGATGGTGAACTCTATCTTCCTGTTATGTAAAGTTGGCTCTGCGTAAGCCAATCAACCTATAAAAGAACCAAAACACTCCATTACACCCTGGAATTACTTTAAGCATGGCTTATTTATTAATTTTTAAAAATTAATTCAAGGAATGAGGGTGTCGCTGACTGGGACAGCATTTATTATCCATGCCTAATTGCTCAGCGGGCAGTTAAAGGTCAACCCTATTGTTGTGGATCTAGAGTCACATATAGGCCAGAGCAAGTAAAGGGCATGAGTGAACCAGATGGATCTTTCCAACAATCAATGGATTATGGTCATCTTTAGACTTGTAATTCCAGATTCTTATTGAATTCAATGGGATGAGTGGCATGTAAACACTTGAGAATTCACCATCTTATCTTGTGACACGTGTCATACTTTTGTTGAATTTTTTCAACATGTAAATGGTTCTTACGGATATTAGTTAATGTGCAATTCATAGAAAGGAGATGCTGCAATAAACTCTGAAAGACCACAATCTGGTGCAAGATTTTCCCTGTTATACCACTAACTTTGTAAAAGTGACATCTTATCCTGAAGCTTCCTGTGTTTTGCAGGAAGCTCATGCATTTCAGTACGTGGCAATTAATCCCGCCCGGGAAGTCAAATCCAGTAATCAACTGTGGAAGTACCACTTTACCAACATCATCATTGTCAAAGACTGTCAATCTTTCCAGTCCAGACAGCAAACAATTCTAAACGTGAAAACGCATTCTTTCACTTTGTGAACTTTCTCTTAGGAAATTTAAAATTTGCAAACTTTTATCCAAACCAAATACTTTTCTAATGGTAAACTTAAAGTAATATTAACAAAAATAAAATGAAGAACTGCCTATGCTGGAGATCTGAAACAAAAACAGAAGTTGCTGGAGAAACTCAGCAGGTCTTGCAATCTCTGTGGAGAGAAAGCAGAGTCAAGAGTGAGTCTGAACTGTGGGGAAGTAACTTCACCGAGGCTGGTACCACATCACCAAGTCACCCCTTACTTACACGTGCACAGTATATGGGCTCGGACCCCCAGCTCACAGCCAGTCCTGAGACTGAGTTGACTTTCTGAATCCCCTGTCAGCTCAGGCTTCCTGAATGGGGCTGTTAATCTGGGACAACCAGGGATCTCATCGGCAATGAGCTCCTCTTGGCTCTGGTTCCAATCACTGCCGTTAGTTGTTAGGAAATACTGGTGTTTCTGCTGAGGATAAAGTTTGGAAAGGGGGTGTTACAAAGAGGTGAGGTGGGTGGTTAGGGAGTGAGAGGGAGTGAGAATGTGAGAGCGAGAGACGCACAGAGAAAGAGAGGGCGAGAATGAGAGTGTGAGTAAGACACACAAAGGAAGAGCGTATGGGAGGGAGACGCAGAGAAAGAAAGAGTGTGTGTGTGTGTGTGAGAGAGAGACAGAGCAAGAGAGAGTGCAAGAGAGTGACAGGGCGAGAGAGAGCGCGAGAGCGAGAGATGAAATGGGTTGGTAAACAAGGAGATTATGGAAAGCAGGCCAGCACTGGCAGTGACTGAATAATTGATAATAAGAGTGAGAGTAGGAGAAAATGAGTGAGCTGTACTGAAAGCCCCCATATAATGTGATAATTGGTTGAAGATGATGTGAGAATGGGTGACTGTGCTGACAACAATCCATATCATAACAGGACCAGGTGAAAGTGAGGATTGCAGATGCTGGAAATTAGAGTTGAGAGTGTGGTGCTCAAAAAGCACAGCAGGTCAGGTAGCATCTGAGGAGCAGGAGAACTGACATTTCGGGCATAAGCCCTTCATCAGGAAAGGGCTGATGACAGGACCAGGTGTTGGGGCTGGGGACAAAACATAGCAGGATGGAGTCAGGCTGTAAAGTTCTGGAACTCAGTGCTGTGTCCTAGAGGCTGCAGGGGCCCCAAGAGGAAAACGAGATTCTGTTCTGTGAGTTTGTGCTGAGGTTCAGTGGAACACTGCAGGAGGCCTGAGACTGCGATGTTGGGATGGGTACAGGGATTGGGGAGGGGTTGCAGGCAATAGGGAGCTTGAGCTTATTTCTACCAACAGAGTGTAGGTGTTCTGCAAAGTAGTCGCCCAGTCGATGTCTCGTTTCCCCAGTGTAGAGGAGAGCACATTCTGAGCAGAGAACGCAGGAGACTAGATTGAGCAATGTACAGGCAAAGTGCGTGTCTGGGGCCTTGGATGGTGAGGAAAGCGGAAGGAAATGGGCAAGTGATACACCTTCTGCTGTTGCAGGGGAAGGTGCTGTGGGAACCTCCAAAATGTGCCCCTCTTTCCTCAACCGAGGATTCCCCAGCACTATGGTTAACAGGGCTCTCAGCTGGGTCTGATCCAGCTCATGCACTTCTGCCCTCACTCCTTCCCTTCCCTCCCACAATAGCAATAGGGTCCCCAGGTCCTCAGCTAACACCACACCAGCCTCTACATCCAAAGGATTGTAAGCCACCATTTCTGCCACCTCCATTCCCCTCCCCTCCCTTATCCGCCTTCCACAGGGACCATTCTCTCCGGAACACCCCAATTCACTCTTCCTCCACTCCCAATACCTTCCCCCATAATTGCGGAAGGTGCAACATCTGTCTGTTAACTTCCTCCCTCTTCACTATCCAAGGTCCCTGACACACCTTCCAGGTGAAGTAACTTGAAATAACGTCAAGCCTGACTCAATCTTTCCATGTCTATTATCCACCCCAACACCCAGTCCTGTTCAGACATGGATTACGTTTAGCACAGCCTACCCATTCCCTCCTGCTCTGAGCTCTTACTTACTCAGCCTTTCTTCGGTCCTGGCTTCCTTTGCATTATCTCCTTGTTTACCCACCCCCCTCCATATCTCTCTGTCTGGGTTCCATCTTCATCTATCTGCACACCTCTCCAGTCACTTACCTACCCACCTCACCACCAACCTTGTCCTCAGCATGCACCAGCACCTCGAAATCATAGTCTTGTCCTCAGCATAAATAAATATCACTGTTTCCCAGCCCCCAGCAGTTCTGATGAAATCACTGAACCTGAAACGTACACTCTGCTTTCTCCCCGCAGAGGCTGCCAGACCTGCTGAGTTGCTCCAACAATTTCTGTTTTTGTAACATTAATTTTTTTATTTCTAAACACAGGGGAAGCAGTGGCACGGTGGGAACGTCTCTGGATTAATAACCCAGAATCCCAGGCCAATATTTATGGAAATGGGAATATCTAAATTGATTAAAAATCTGGAAACAGACTTTAGCTTGACAGAACCATTGCAATTATCTTTAAAACCCACCTGGGTCACTAATGTCCTTTAGGGAAGGAAATCTGCCATCCTTACCTGGTCTGGCCTACATGTGACTCCAGACCCACAACAATGGTTCAATCTTTACTGTCCCCTGGACAATGAAGTTTGGGCAACAAATGCAGGCCTTGCCAGCAATGTCCATATCCCATGATTAAATTAAAGATGCTGATGATCTGCAGGATATTTCCAGCCTTTTATGTTAAATCATAGAATCCCTACTGTGTGGAAGCTCGCCATTTGGCCCATCGAATCCATACCAACCCTCCGAAGAGCAACCCACCCGTATGCCCTACCCCTATAACCCTGCATTTCTCAAGGTTAACAACCCACAGCCTGCACATCCCTGAACACTATGGGCAATTTAGCATGACCAATCCACTAACCTGCATATCTTTGAACTATGGGAGGAAAGCCATGCAGACACGGGGAGAATCTCCACACACAGTTGCCCGAGGCTGGGATTGAACCTGGGTTTCTGCTGCTGTGAAACAGTAGTGCTACCATGCCATCCCCGGAATCCTTTTTTTAAAATTAAACTTCCTTTCCTGTTTCCCTTCTCTTCATATTTTTTGATCTTACAGATGTTCTCGGTTACCGCGAGTCCAGAACCAGGGTTCACAGTCTAAGGAGATGGGGTCGGCCATTTTGGACTGAGATGAGGGGAAATGTCTTCACCTAGAGAGTGGGGAACCTGTGGAATTCTCTGTCACAGAAAGCGGTTGAGGTCAAAACATTGAATATTAGAGTTAGATATAGCTCTTAGGGCTAAAAGGAGCAAAGTGTATGGGGAGAAAGCAGTAACAGGAGATTGAGTTGGACGGTGGAGGAGGCTTGAAGGGCCAGACGGCCTATTCCTGCTCCAATATTCTGTGTTTCCTGGTTTCTATGTGAAGTCAACATTAGGTAAAAGGTCACCAGGAATCTATGATTTGGAGATGCTGTGTTGGACTGGGGGTGTACAAAGTTAAAAATCACAAAACCCTGGTTATAATCCAACAGGTTTATTTGGAAGCACTAGCTGTCAGAGCGCTGCTCCTTCATAAGGTAGTTGTGTCAACCACCTAATGAAGGAGCAGCGCTCCGAAAGCTAGTGCTTCCAAATAAACCCGTTGGATTAAAACCTGGTGTTGTGTGATTTTTAACAGGAACTTACCCAGTCTCCTATCTTAAAGCATAAACAGACATTGCTGGAAAAGCTCAGCAGGTCTAGCAGCACCTGTGGAGAGAAATCAGAGTTAATGTTTCAGATCCAGAGTTTCTGAGGAAGAGTCATCAGACCCAAAACGTTAACTCTGATTTCTCTCCACAGGGGCTGCCAGACCTGCAGAGCAGAGCTTTTCCTGCAATTTCTATTTTGTTTCTGACTTCCAGCACCATGGTTTGTTCGTTTTATATTTCCTGTTTTAAAACCCCTGGAGAAAGAGTGTCAGTCTGCACAGTTTCTTAATTCCTACTTTCTGCAATGAAATCAAGCAATCACTGTGAAAAGTCAATCTGTGAACTCTTTATAAAATAAAAACATAACACTGCAGCGTTAGTGCATATCCCCTCTCCTTCTCGGCCTTTCCCTCATTTACTTTTCAGCTGTTTCAACTCACTGGTTTCAGTAGATACTCTGCTGTCTTCCCTGTTCTGTTATCCATTTGCACTTCCAGCATCATTGTAGGCCTGAAGTGTATTTCACTAAAGGTCTAAGGTTCTCAGACAATTCCAACAGAACAGGAGCATGTTTGCAAAGTCTGCTTGCAATGAATATTCAAATCGTCTCTGAGCTCTGACACAAACCGCCCAGGCAAGAAGTCACAGCAGGTTTTGTTGGCTTGCTTCCCGAGAATGTTGTGGCAGTGACAAGATCTTCCCCCAGCTCCCTCCTACCTTCACACCTCGTTTTGTTTTCTTTCTACAGTCACCGAGGGCTGCAAGATGTGGATGAGAGAGGAGGTGTCATCAAAACAAGCTCAGTCTGGGTTTTCCCACAGAAAATTTAGTTGGAGCCATGTCTACATAGAAACATAGAAGATAGGAGCAGGAGGTGGCCATTCGGCCCCTCGAGCCTGCCCCGCCATTCTTCACCATCATGGCTGATTGTCCAACTCCATAGCCTAATCTTGCTTTCTCCCCATAACCTTTGATCCTATTCACCCCAAGTGCTATATCTAGCCACCTCTTGAATACATTCAATGTTTTGGCATCAGCTACTCCCTGTGGTAATGAATTCCACAGGCTCACCACTCTTGGAAGAAGAAATCTCTCCTCAACTCTGTCCTAAATAGTCCACCCTGAATCCTCAGACTGTGGTCAGTGGTTCTGGATGCAGCCACCATCGGGAACATCCTCCCGAAACCTACCCTGTCAGAATTTTATAAGTCACTTTGAGATCCCCCCCCCTCACTTGTCTGAACACCAGCGAAAATAATCCTAACCTCATCCCGAGAGATTGGATTCCAAACTGCTGAAAGACCCTGCTCAATTCCAGCAAACAGCCCAATTCCAGCAAACAGCCCAATTCACAGAGGGAATGTGAAGCCACAATATAATAAACAGATCCTTCACTTGATTTAATTGAATTTATTGTCACATGTACTGACACAGTGAAAAGCTTTGTCTTGCAGCAATACAGGCAGATCACAGAGTTAAGTAGCATAGATAGTAAATAATAGGTAAACAGCGGCCAAAACCAAAACAGGTGAAAGCTAAGAGTTTGAGAGTCCATTCAGTATTCTAACAACAGTAGGGTAGAAACTGTTTTGAAACCGGCTGGTGCGTGTGTTCAGGCTTCTGTACCTTCTCCCCGATGGTAGAGGTTGTAGAAAAACATTGCCAGGGTGGGATGGATCTTTGAAAATGCTGGCAGCCTTTCCTTCACAGCGGGCCTGGTAGATGGATTCCAGAGATGGGAGGTTGGCCTTTGTGATTGTCCGGGCCGAGTTCACCACTCTCTGTAACAGTCTCAGACCTTGAATGGTACAGTTGCCATACCAGGTAGTGATACATCCAGACATAAAAGGTTGGCAAGGGTATTCGCCATGATGCCAAATTTCCTCAGTTGCCTGAGGAAGAACAGATGTTGTTGGGCCTTTGTAACCAGTGCGTCCACATGAAGCGTCTATTGTTGTATTACGCAGGATGTCCACACGGAATCTTGTGCTACTCAGGGCAGTGAACAGGAGAATGCTTTGCAAGAGAGACCCTAAACCACATTCACAGAAACGTAGCAAATCAGGGCAGATGTAGACCATTCAGCCCTTCGTACCTGCCCCACCATTCAATCTGATCATGGCTGATCATCCAACTCAGCCATAGAGATGCACAGCACAGAAACAGACCCTTCGGTCCAACTCGCCCATGCTGACCAGATATGCTACATTAATCTAATCCCATTTGCCAGCATTTAGCCCACATCATTCTAAACTCGAAATAAAAACCGAAACAACTGCGGATGCTGTAAATCTATCAAAAAGAGAAACTGTTGGAAAAGCTCAGCAGGTCTGGCAGCATCTGTGGAGAGAAATCAGAGTTAATGCTTCCAGTCCAGTGATCCTTAATATACCCATCCAGATCTCTTTTAAATGCTGTAATTGTACCAGCCTCCACCACTTCTTCTGGCAGCTCATTCCATACCACCCTCTGCGTGAAAACAATGCCCCCTAGTACCTCTTAAATCTTTCCCCTCTTGTCTTAAACCTATGTCCTCAAGTTTTCAACTCCCCCATCCTGGGGAAAAAGACCTTGGCTATTCACTCTATCCATGACCCTTATGATTTTGTATACCTCTATAAGGTCACCCCTCAGCCTCTAACACTCCAGGGAAAATAGTCCCAGCCTGTTCAGCCTCTCCCTACAGCTCAAACCCTTCAACCCTGGCAACATCCTTGTGAACATTTTCTGAACCCTTTCAAATTTCACAGAGTTAGAAATCACACAACACCAGGTTATAGTCCAACAGGTTTATTTGGAAGCACTAGCTTGCAGAGCACTGCTCCTTCATCAGGAAGAGGCAGGGCCTTGAAAGCTACTGTCTTCAAATAAACCTGTTGTACTGTAACTTGGTGTTGTGTGATTTGTAACTTTGTCCACCCCAGTCCACCTCCAACTCAAGTTTCACAACATCCTTCCTATAGCAGGGAGACCAGAAATGCACACAATATTCCAAACATGGTCTAACCAATGTCCTGTACAGCCGCACATGATCTCAACGTTCTCCCCATTCCCTCTGAACCCCTTAGCCCTAAGGACTATATCTCACTCCTTCCTGAAAGCCCCGTAAATTACAATAGCCAGACAAAAATTTGCAATTAATTCTTTCAACTTTAGTGTTTGATGCTGAAGTTCAGGACTCTCTAAGGTTCACTTGCAGTTTCAGTTAGCAGTTATGAAGCAAATGCAATGTTGGCATTCATTTCAAGGGGGCTAGAATATAACAGCAGGGACTATTATTGCTAAGGCTGTATAAGGTTCTGGTCAGACCGCATTTGGAATATTGTGCGCAGTTTTGGGCCCCGTTTCAAAGGAAGGATGTGCTGGTGTTGAAGGGGGTCAAGAGGAGATTTCCAGGAACGATCCCAGGGATGACAAACTTGTCTGACAAGAAGTGGTTGAGGACTCAAAGTCTGTACTCGATTGAGTTTAGAGGGACGTGGGGGGATCTGATCGATCTGAAAAGAGTGGATGTAGAGATGACATTTCCACTAGTAGGAGAGACAACGACCTGAGGGCACAGCCTCAGAGTGACACGATGACACTTTAGAGTTGAGATGAGGAGAGATTTCTTCAGTCAGAGGCTGGTGAATCTTTGGAACTCATTACCGCAGACGGCTGAAGAGGCCACGTCATTGAGTGTATTTAAGACAGAGACAGATAGATTCTTAATTAATAAGGGAATCATGGGTTATGGGGAGAAGGCAGGAGAATGGGATTGAGAAACGTATCAGCCATGATCGAATAACGGAGCAAGAAGGGTGGGCTGAATGGCCTAATTCTGCTCCTATATCTCCTGATCTTCCTGGCACCTGGATCAGGAACATCTTTTGTATGCACTCGCACATCACGCATGCTCACTACAAGGCAACTTCACCACAGTTAGGCTCTCCGCTTTCCACAGCATGGGCCTCAAGATTCACACCGCTCACTCAGAGGCTTGCAGCAAGCGAGGGCCTGAACGGTGGAGGGTCCAGCTGCTGCTTTATCCTTTTTGAGGACTGTTCATCCACAGTAGGCCATGGTGGAAATTGTCAACATTGCAGAGGGTTGAGAGGATAACTGCGGGATGGGCATGGATCAAGAAGAGTGACCAGTTGGGCATGTATGTCAGAGTGGGGTGAGGTGGTCGGGGGGGGGGGGGGGGGAGCAGCACACTGACCAGAAGAGGGGGTTGTGCAAGGGAGGGGCTACACTGACCAGAAGAGGGGGTTGTGGGAGAGAGGAGGTACACTGATCAGGAGAGGGGGTTGTGGGAGGGAGGGGGTACACTGATCAGGAGAGGGGGTTGTGGGAGAGAGGAGGTACACTGATCAGGAGAGGGGGTTGTGGGAGGGAGGAGGTACACTGACCAGGAGAGGGGGTTGTGGGAGGGACGGGGTACACTGATCAGGAGCAGGGTGGCAGGGCCAAAACATTCAACTTCAGGTGTCCCCTCCGAGAGCCCAAGCGCTTGTTCTGGTTCACAGGGAGTTAATACCTGTCCAAGTATCCCTGTGACTCCACGGTGTAACCTTGTGTCTAATACCACTACATCACTATGCTTCTCAAAAACATAGCGAGGTTATTGAATGAAAGACGCTGACTCACTCCCGAGTGAATGTGATGCTCACTTCCAGTTCCAATGTCAGCCTCAACTCCATAATGGAAGATCCTGCTCTTTGCATCAAATGGCCTTGCACAACAACGAACTTTCAATCGATTTCACAGACACTAATCTCAGAAACAGTTCACCATGCTGGGTGGCTAAGAACTTTCCACTGTCATTCAGTAGGTAACACCTCTGCGTTCTGAAGGTTGCCGATGCACGGCTCACTCTTGGCTGACAAAATCTGTGCATCAGTGAGAATATACTGTACTGTATTTCAAATAAATCTGTTGGACTATCACCTGGCGTTGTGCCTTCTGACTTTGCCCTTCCCAGTCCAACACCGGTCCCTCCACCTCAAGGCTACCTTTTAAAAAGTACATCACGCCAACATAAAGGGTACTTTTCCCACAAAGCACCCAGAGAGAGTGATCTTAAACTGGTGATCACTCTGGTCTCCTTGGGGAGCCCTTCAGAAAAGGTGTTTATTTTGAAGAGGAGAAAGGAACTTCATCTCAATGTCCTCCCCAATATTTAAAGCTCAACTAGAATCAGCAAAATGAATGATCAAGTCGCTATCACACTGTGGGAGCGTGCTGTGAACAAATTGGTTGTCATGATTCCTATAACATAACGTCATTGTCTGTAAAGAATGGATAGTGCGAGGGCCCAGGTGTTTTGTAGGAAAAGTACCCTTTAAGTTGGGGTGATGTACCTTTTAAAGGTAGCCCTGATGTGGAGGGGCCAGTGTTGGACTGGGGAGAACTAAGTCAGAAGTCACATGCCATCAGGTTATAGTCCAACAGATTTGTTTGAAACCTGTTGGACTATAACCTGGTGTCGTGTGACTTCTAACTATGCACTTTTTGAAAACTAGGTTCTCTGGAAGATGATTTCTTCTCAAAAGCTAAGGCTTTTCTCATTGGAGTGAAGAAGGGTGAAAGGCAACTTGATAGAGATGTACAAGATGATGAGAGGCATAGATAGAGCGGATAGCCAGAAACTTTATCCCAGTGTGGAAATGGCTATCATTTTATAATTTTAAGGTGATTGGAGGATAGTTTCACGGAGCTATCAGAGGTAGGTTCTTTACGCAGAGAGTGGTAGATCCATGGATTGCACTGTCCAGCGGTGGTTGGAGACAGATACATTAAGGACATTTAAGCAATTCTTTTAGCTGCATTGATGATAGTACAGTAAAGGGTATATAGGTTAGTCTGATCTTAGAGTCGGATAAAAGGTCATCACAACATCGAGGGCCGAAGGATCTGTACTGTTCCATGTATTTAGGAACTGATTATATGACCAAGTTGCCTGGGAGATAAAGAAAAGTAAGCTCAAATATACACAAGCAATTAATCACAGTGTGTCATGAGTGGGGAGTATTTTCTTGTATATGGATCTGGTTTCGAACAGATTGGTTGAAAACAAAGTTGCCTTCTTTTGAACCAAAATTAATTAAAATGCAACGTGTTGATTAAAAAGTTTTAAAAGTCTTGATAACTGAAAGGCCCTACTGTCAGCCTGAGTAAGGGTCACTCTGATTTCTCTCCACAGATGCTGCCAGACCTGCTGAGCTTTTCCAGCAACTTCTGTTTTTGTTTCCCATTGACAGCATCTGCAGTTCTTTCAGTGTTTACTGGCAATGAGTTGGACTTCTTGGATAGCTGAGTGAAGAACAGTGCGAGAGCGAGAGATGCAAAGTGCCAGTCGCAAGTGTTAAGGAACACCGAAGACACTAACTATGTACACGTTGAGCTCGGGGCTTCAAGTCTGAAAGGGATCTGATGAGTCATATCAGACCCAAAATGTAAACTTGGTTTCTCTCACCATTGAAGCTGTCATAGTGCTGGAGAAACTCAGCAGGTCTGTGTTAGACCAGATCTCTAGTCCAATGCAGTTATCATTGCCTCCCTCTATTTACTGTTTGAACATTAATTATTTAAGATAGGAATATTGAAGTTCTTTGATTCTAAAGGTAAAGTTGTTTGATTTTAAACAGTGAACATTGTGGCTTTATTTTGGTTTCGGTTAGGTTTTTGAATCTCCAAAAACAAACTGTTAACTGGTCTTGACTTGATAACAGGGCATCCTGAGGTTGCGATGGTTACTTCGCAAATGCAACTTTTTTTTTCCCCCTCTGTGCCACATCTGACTTGAGCATTTGATGAGACTGGGTAAATGGAGCCTGACTTGAAATCAAACACACACCAAACCTACCTGACCCAAGTCTGCTCCAATTCAGGAAGCAGATGCAATTGAATTCCGTATGCAAATCTCTATTGCCTCTGAGCTGGAGACCTCTTGAACTGTTATGAATTGGAAAATGTTTCCCACAGGACTGTGAATTCTTGTGTTTACCGCAATAAAAGGCTTGAAATTGTGCAGAGCTCCTTCTCATTTCTGACAAAAACATCTGCAGGACCAGAAAAATGGAGC
The DNA here is from genome assembly GCF_047496795.1 of Chiloscyllium punctatum. Classification (NCBI taxonomy): domain Eukaryota; kingdom Metazoa; phylum Chordata; class Chondrichthyes; order Orectolobiformes; family Hemiscylliidae; genus Chiloscyllium; species Chiloscyllium punctatum. The sequence goes on along the minus strand of NC_092749.1, from coordinate 9,545,412 downwards.
AAACCACAGAACTCCAACAGTGAATATTCAGCCCAAACCAAAAAGCAACCCTCCATTCTTTCCGATGCAGTCAGTTAAACTCAGCATCATGACAAAACTTTGCCTTCCAGAAAATGCCCAATGAGATTTCACTCACTGAATCTACATCAGTTATAAATATTTAACTTAGTTTCGTTCATCACTACCCATTTCTTATTATAAAGCAAACACAAGAGAGGCCACATTAGATAACAGAGAGGTTAACAGAAACCTGGAATAAGTTACCAATGAATGATCTCAAAATGAATAATGCTAATGGACTAGAGAAAATCAGTGTATGTGAATACAGATTTAGACTGCAGTCAGGCTACATCTCCATAGCCTGTTCATCACAGTGTAAAAGAACCCTTACAAACCTATAACCACTTCCATCTAGAAGGAAGCACTACACTCTGCAAGTTCCCCTCCGAGCCACTCACCATCCTGACTTGGAAATATGTTGCCATTCCTTCAGTATCGCTGGGTCAAAATCCTGGAACTCTCTCTCCTAAGGGCATTGTGGATTTTTGTACACCCAAAGAACTGCAATGGTTCAACAAGATGGTTTAGCACCACCAAAGGCAATTAGGATGGACAATAAATACTGACCTGAAAATGTGTTGCTGGAAAAGTACAGCAGGTCAGGCAGCATCCAAGGAACAGGAGATTCGATGGGCTCATTCCTGAAGAAGGGCTCATGCCCGAAACGTCGATTCTCCTGCTCCTTGGATGCTGCCTGACCTGCTGAGCTTTTCCAGCAACACATTTTCAGCTCTGATCTCCAGCATCTGCAGCCCTCACTTTCTCCAATAAATACTGACCCAACCAGTGATGCTCATATCCCCGACTGAGAACAAAAGAATACCGAGAATGATGCAGAATGATAGCAGGAGACAGTGAGAGTGTATGAAAGTGGAGTTAAACATAATCCAAATGGACTTCTTCGGTGGTATTTTTAGGAGTTAGAGGGGTAAAATACAATAAAAATAAGAAGGTTGTATTTCCACTTGTATTAAAGCAAATACAAGTCTGCTTCATCCTGGAGACAGCCCAGACAATTAGGACTCCTTCATTAATCATCAACTGTGAAGGGTGGTTGGTTGGAGATTAGCTCTTTGGAATATTTGATCTGCTAATCAGTGCTGTTTCACATTAACTACCCTCAGAGTTTACAGTGCGACAATCAAACCTGACCCTTGCCATTTCTCTTATTTTAAGATAACCTTAACTACATTCTCGATTACACTCTCCAAAGCTCACTGTCACTGAAACCAGTAACCACACTACAGGAAGTGACTGCAGATACAGGAGCAGTCATCTGCCATTCAGCCCATCGAGTATTTTCTGCCATTCAATGAGATTATGGATAGTCCTCAATTTTCTTTACTCAGCGGGTTGTGAGTTCATGGAATGCCCTGCCAGTATCAGTGGTGGACTCTCCCTCTTTATGGTCATTCAAGCGGGCATTGGATAAGCATATGGAGGTTTTCAGGCTAGTGTAGGTTAGGTAGGCTTCGGTCGGCGCAACATCGAGGGCTGAAGGGCCTGTACTGCGCTGTATTTTTCTATGTTCTATGTTCCACTTTCTTGCTTTTCCCCGTTAACCCTCAATCCCCTTACTATTTGAAAATCTCTCTCTCCAGCCATGAATATATCTAAGGACCCAGCCTTGACAGTGCTATAGGATAAAGAAGTCCGTGCGGGTAAAAGTCCTCTTCATCTCTGTCTTCAATGTCCCTATTCTGAGGTGATGCACTCTGATCCTAGACTCTCCCACAAGGGGAAAACAATGTCTCCGCATCTACCCTGCCAGGTCCCTGAACAACCTTGTGTATTTCAATAAGGATACCTCTCTTTCTTCCGTACCCAATTAGGTGCAGGCCCAACCTACTCAAACCCTCGGGAGAATGTGCAATCTCGGCCCAGAGAGTTTCCTAAGGCTGGAATCGAACCTGGGTCCCTGGTACTGTGAGGCAGCAGTGCTAACCATTGAGCCACCGTGTCAGCCCAGGTAACATCACTGACAACAAGTAATAATCCCCTTGAACACATATAGCAATGTAAAACATAGACGATAGGAACAGGATAGTGCCTTTCAGGCCTTCAGCCTGCTCTGCCATTCAATCTGATCCTGGCTGATCATCCAACTCAGTCCCCCATTCCCACTTTCTCCCCATATTCCTTTGACCCCTTTGGCCTTAGTGAGCAAAATTAGGGCACATGGTACAGGGGGCAAAGTACATTTCGGAATGGCAGGCAGTGACCCATGGGGTACCGCAGGGATCAGTGCTGGGACCGCAGCTTTTTACAATATATGTTAATGATATAGAGGATGGTATTAGTAATAACATTAGCAAATTTGCTGATGATACTAAGCTGGGTGGTAGGGTGAAATGTGAGGAGGATGTCCAGGGTGACCTGGACAGGTTAGGTGAGTGGTCAGATGAATGGCAGATGCAGTTTAATGTGGATAAATGTATGGTTATCCACTTTGGTGGCAAGAACAGGAAGGCAGATTACTACCTAAATGGAATCAATTTAGGTGAAGGAGCAGTACAAAGAGATCTGGGTGTTCTTGTACACCAGTCAATGAAGGTAAGCATGCAGGTACAGCAGGTAGTGAAGAAGGCTAATAGCATGTTGGCCTTCATAACAAGAGGGATTGAGTATAGAAGCAAAGAGGTTCTTCTGCAGCTGTACAGGGCCCTGGTGTGACCACATCTGGAGTACTGTGTGCAGTTCTAGTCTCCAAATTTGAGGAAAGACATAATGGCTATTGAGGGAGTGCAGCGTAGGTTCACGAGGTCAATTCCTGGAATGGCGGGACTACCTTACATTGAAAGACTGGAGCTCCTGGACTTGTATACCCTTGAGTTTAGAAGACTGAGAGGGCATCTGATAGGACACTCTGGAGGCAGGAAACATGTTTCTGCTGATGGGTGAGTGCCGAACCAGAGGACACAACTTAAAAATACGGGGTAGACCATTTAGGACAGAGATGAGGAGAAACTTCTTCATCCAGAGAGTGTGGCTGTGTGGAATGCTCTGCCCCAGAGGGCAGTGGAGGCCCAGTCTCTGGGTTCATTTAAGAAAGAGTTGGATAGAGCTCTCAAGGATAGTGGAATCAAGGGTTATGGAGATAAGGCAGGAACAGGATACTGATTAAGGATGATCAGCAATGATCATATTGAATGGCGGTGCAGGCTCGAAGGGCAGAATGGCCTACTCCTGCACCTGTTATCTACCTCCTTCTTGTAAACATTCGGCTAAACTAACTGCTTTCCATGGCAGAGAATTCCACAGGCGCCCTGCTCTCTGGTTGAAGACCTTTCTCATCTCAGTCCGAAACAGTCTACCTCCCATATCCTTAGCCGGTGAGCCCTGATTCTGGAATCTGGGAGAGTCATATGTAACCTCTCTAACTCCTAGCAGCAATCTCATCCCGACAACCAGCACTCTGAAAATGCAATGACCTCCTCGGAATCCTCATACAATTCTCCCAAATTTCTCACCCACAGGCCATGTCATTCAGGCCCCTGTAATATTCCACCCATTGGTGTACTGGTCTTGAATTCCATTCACTTTAACTCATGTGGACACTGTTTAAATAGATTTATCTCACGCCCCTCCCCGGCCGACACGGTCATGCCAATATTCACTCCGTATCGAAAGGTTGCTGCACCGATGGGTGACAATAATCTACAACTGCAGACCACTCCACCACCCACCACCCCACCCCATGTTTACCTGAGGGTCTTCAAAGAAGTGGGGGCAGTGCTGCTCCCTTACCCCTACAGGTCGTTCTGCTATAATGCAAGTTTCATCAGCGTAAATTGGTGAATTGCAGATATTGGAGTTGAAAAGTGTGGCGCTGGAAAAGCACAGGTCAGGCAGCATCCGAACAGCAGGAGAATCGACGCTTGTGGGTATTGTTTGGATAACTCAAAATTTCTACTGAACGGCTTTAGCAATTTTCTATGAGAGATCTTCTACAGTGCAGGGTTGAAGAGGAACACAGCTTCTCACATCATAGCAGAACGACCTGTACATTGAACAGGCTGCTTCTGAGATGGTTCCTAAGTTGGCTACGTTCTCCCGTTGAGCAAGACCGTTGTAGGAGGGAACTCAGCTCCAACTCTGACAAGCATCTCGTAATGTCAGTCATCAGAGAAGGAATGAACGAGGCCGCCTGTGTCAAGACCACCTTAGACGCCATTCTTCAGTCACGTGTTTGAGTGACCTCTTGAGAGTGCAGAGCACAGGAAACTGAAGGGTCTGTCAACACAATTTCTGTGCCAGTTTTTCATTCCTTTTGATGATTAAAAGGCAAAAAAAATTGAATACCTGGCTTGGGTTAAGACAGATAATATTTGGTGTTTAGTTATTGGTGAATAAAATTGAAGGCCAATCTTTCTTTCCTAACACCAATCAACTGAAGTCTTCAAAAAAGCGAGTCCAACAGGGAACAGGAGCTGTACAGCACACAGACCCGGATTCCAAGGTTAGGAACCACACTCTCTGGAGAGGGTACGGAAGAGTTTTACCAGGATACTGCCTGGATTAGAGAGTCTATAAGGAGGGGTTAGAATAACTTGGGTCGTTTTCTCCGGAGCAATGGAGGCTGAGGGGAGACTTGATAGAAGTGTGTGAAATTATGAGATGTATAGCTACGGTTGATCGTCAGAGTCTTTTTCCTGGAGTTAAAGTGTCTAATACAAGGGAGCATACATTTAAGGTGAGCGGGGGAAAGTTCAAAGGAGATGTGAGGGGCAAGTTTCTTTTTTTTTTTTACAGAGTACTAGGAGTCTGAAACACACTGCCAGGGGTGATGGTGGTTAGGGCAGATACAACAGGGATGTTTAAGGGCCTTTTAGATAAACACATGAATATGCAAGAAACGGAGGGATATGGACCAAGGGCAGGCAGAAGGGATTAGTTTAATTTGGCATCATGTTTGGCACAACATCGTGGGCTGAAGGGCCCGTTCCTGTACTGTTCCATGTTGTAAGATTTCACTGAGAATCCAATAGTCAAGATGCAAATGATAGCAAAACCGCAACAAGACGGACTATGTTGCTGCACCTTCCCACATCACTGTTCCCTTCACACAGTTCCTAACCCAGGAGTTAAAGACCTTCAGGACTGCATGGCTGTGATAAGAGAATGCCATCTGGGAGACATTTCAACATTTGGTACATCTCGGCATAGTCATTGTCAACAGGATTTCTTTGGCTGTGTCCCCCCATTTGTGCCTAAGGGCTTTGCAGCAATGGACACCTCTCCCAAAGCAACTGAGACACAGCCCAGTAAGGCCACGTCCGACTTGATCCTGGCAGGAGGGAATCCACTAGATCATTCGATAATCCACGTGCCTTCATCGCCACTGTGACTTCAACAAAACAGTCAGATGCAACAGCAATGATTCTCAAATTCTGTTGATGCCAACCATCAACAAGATATCATACGCCAGTCCTGTCTCTTGGCAAATTAAGGCAGGATTGAGAGAGTACTGCACTCAGAGGTGCCATCTTTCAGACAAGCTCTTCAATTCAGGTGCTGGCTGCTCTCTCTGATAGATGTGAAAAAAATCACTTGGCCACTATTCAACATTCTGGCCAATGTTCCTCCCTCCACCAGTTAGAAGCCAGATGACTAGTATTTATGCTCAATGACTTTCTGTGGAAACTTCATGTGTGGAAATTGGCTGATACTCAGTGTCTGTAATTACAGTGAATTTGGAAGGTAAGAGGTTGGTCGTACAGTATTGGCAAGAAGATAAAGAGATGTAAATAGTTGGCTTTCCTTCATGATTCTGTAATAGATTTGCTCACAGATGCAGCTAAGTTTAAACAGTGTTGTTTTTTTAAAAAAAAAACACTTTAATTATCATTTCACACACTTCATTAAAATTCACTGGGGCCTGTTAGTTCTGCTACAGAGCGATTCTATCCACAGACTACCTCAAAGCCTCTATCTCTTCATCACCACTTGGCAAACTTCAGATAAACATTGTACCGATGCTCCCCGTCTCTGCTTTGATTGGCAGAATTTGTTCGAGAATTCTGGATCCACTTTTTTAAAAAAACATATCCAGAAGTGTTCTCACACAACTGAATGGCATTTTTCCATTGGCAATTCATCCACGGTATTTTTTTCATCAATTAAACACCACTACTAAATTACCCATGTTTTCCAAGTGATTTAATTTACGTGCAGAGCTTGTTGGGTAATGCAAACCATTAAAAGGTGAGGGAGCGGGAGGGAAGGGAAGGAGAGGGAAGGGAAGGAGAGGAAGTAAGGGAGAGAGTGAGGGAAGGACGGAGGGAAGGAGAGGGAGGAGGCAAACTCAGATTCATTGCTGGAGTGTAGACAACATTGAGCAATAAATGCCAGCCTAGTCAGAGTCAAATGTAGGCCAGACCAGGTAAGGACAGCAGGTCTCCTTCCCTGAATGACATTTGGAGGGACACAAAGGCCTTGTGGTATTATCACTAGACTGTTAATCCAGAAACCCAGGTAATGTTCAGGCGATGTGGGTTTGAATCCTGCCACAGCAGATGATGGAATTTGAATTCACTTGCAAAACAAATCTGGAATTAAGTTTCCATGGTCACTTAGATGACCATGAGTAAAAAGTCAGAAAATCCCATCTGGTACACTAATGTCCTTTCGGGAAGGAAACTGCCATCCTTCCCTGGTCTGGCCTACATGTGACTCCAGAACCACAGCAATGTGGGTTGACTCTCAACTGCCCTCTGGTCAATTAGGAATGGACAACAAATGCTGGCCTAGTCAGTGACACCCACATCCCATGAATGAATTGTAAAAAAAAAATGAGTGAACTGGATGGGATTTTACAGTGTAATCATCATTAGGCTAGCTTTTGTTTTCCAGATTTTATTCAATTCACCTTTCACCATGTGTCCTGGTGAATTGTATAACTAGCGGTGGGGATAGAGCTTGAATCTAATTAGTGGGGGCAGGAGGTGTTCAATCAAAGGGAAGGTTTAAAAACAAAGAAAGAAGAGAGTAGAGGTACAGGTTAGTGAAGAGGCGAACGATAATCAAAGAAAAACAGGAAGGGATGGAAAATACACACAGAAGAGTGTAGCAGAAGCTGGAACCAGAAAGAGAGAGCTTAAGGTTCTTTATCCAAATACTGCATGCATTCACAACAAGGTATTGACAGCAACAATGGAAATAAATGCATATGACTTGATAGCTATAATGGAGACATGGTTACAGGATGACAAAGATTGGGATGTCAATACTCAATGTTCCAGAAGAATAGGGAAAAAGGAAAAGGAAAAAGGGCTGATTTGGAGATGCTGGTGTTGGACTGGGGTGTACAAAGTTAAAAATCACACAATACCAGGTTATAGTACAACAGGTTTAATTGGAAGCACTAGCTTTCGGAGCGCTGCTCCTTCATCAGGTGGTTGTGGGAAAAAGGAGGCATTGTTAGAGAGGACAATAATCGTGCAGCAGTGAGGAGTGATATAGATGCTAGAGATAGTGATGTGGAATCAGTTTGGCTGGAAATAAGGAATAGCAAAGGAAAGAACTTATGGCTAGTGGAGCGGTAGCCTGCTGGACCTCACAGAACATGACCTCCCTAATCGGACCAGACTAACAGTTCCAGTCAGGGAACCCTGGCTGACAGGTAAGGACAGTCAGATATCCTGTTCACTCAGAACTGGCTCTGAGGGAGCTGGATCAGTGTTAAGGACTCTCCATGTGTAAATAAAGGGTGACTTGGTGACTGGATACTGGCCTCTGTGGAGTTATTTCAGATAGGAGTTGTCTATTGGCCCAGAAGAGTTGCCTCACTGTAAGAGCAAATATATATCCAGAACCATGTGAAAGAAGAGCTCTACAATCATCATGGATGGCTTTAACTGGCTTATTTATTGGAAAAAAAGGTTAGACAGACAAGGGTTACAGGGAAGGTGAATCTGTAGACTGCATCAGCGACTGTTTCTTTGAGCAGTACATCATAGAATCTACCCAAGAACAGGCCATGTGGATCGAGTACTGTGTAACCAGGCAGGATTAATGAGATATCTCATAATTAAGGAACTTGAAGAGAGTAACAATCACATCATGATGGAATTTGAAACTTTGCTTAACACACTCACACAGGGTTGGGATTAATGGGTCTTTCTTGGGTTGCAAAGAAATAACGAGTGGAATGCCACAAGGATCAATCCGAGGCCCTCAATTACTTATGATCAATATTACTAAGGGGGCAGAACGTAACGTATCCACATTTGATGCTGATACAAAATTAGGTGGCTGGCATAAGGAATCTGCAAGGAGATATAGACAGAGGGTGGGGGGGAGTGAGGTGGTGGCAGATACAGATGGGAGCATGGGAGGGGGATACAGATGGGAGGGAGGAGCAGGTGGGGGATACAGACGGGTGGGGGGGGAATACAGACAGGGGTTGACACAGATGGGACGGCACAGTTAGGGGTAGGACCGCATGGGGGATGTAGATGGGGGTGAGTGGGTGTGCGATACAGACAGGGGGGCACATGGGGACAAACACTCGGCCGATCAATTTTCATGTAGAAAAGTATATGAGATTCTGCAAAAATTTTAGGAAGAGTCAAAAAAGGTAAATTATAGTTGAAGAGAGATTCCAAAAAGGTGCAGTGTACGGGGATCGGAGTGTTATTGTGCATATTGTGGGTGGCACGGTGGCACAGTGGTTAGCACTGCTGCCTCACAGCACCAGAGACCTGGGTTCAATTCCCGCCTCAGGTGACTGACTGTGTGGAGTTTGCACGTTCTCCCCGTGTCTGCGTGGGTTTCCTCCGGGTGCTCCGGTTACCTCCCACAATCCAAATAGGTGCTAGTTAGGTGAATTGGCCATGCTAAATTGCCCATAGTGTTAGGTAAAAGGGATAAATGTAGGGGTATGGGTCTGGGTGAGTTGCGCTTCGGCAGGTCGGTGTAGACTTGTTAGGCCCAAGGGCCTGTTTCCACACAAAATAATCTACTCTAAAAACACACAGGTTCAGCAAGTAAATAAAAAAAGGCGAACTGAATTTTGGCCTTCATTGCTGTTATTTCTGTAATGGAGGGAATGGGATTAAAGGACATTCACATGGATATGAAGCCTTTAGTACACACACCAGCTAGATCAGAAACACACCAGACTGACCACAGTGAGAGTGAATATCCTACCACTCCAACACAGAGACAGACTGACAGACATACACACACAGGCACTCCCCACAACCACATACACGCTGACACAGCAACCCACAAAACAACACACACCCACACCAACACACCAAACATGTTGACTCATGTAGACACAGACAACACATACAAATGCTAGTACATGAAGCACCCCACTTATCGACAGATCGGGAGGGAGAAAGACCTGGTTCACAAGGCGAGCAGTTTGTATGTGCTTATTTGGAGAATCAAGGACAATATCTCCTCCCATTTAGTTTGCTGCTTTCCTTGCCTGATTTACAGCAGGCTTGGAGGTGGGGGGGAGGGAGCGACCAGAATCTGTGCTGACTCCCAGATCCAGACAGAGGCACAAGGACTTCAGTTGAAGGGCTGAATGGGGGCTGCTTTATCACCTCATGTGAATGAGGACAGGCAGCTTATTCGAAATCCAAACTCCGTCCAGCCATTCGGCAATTGAGAAAATTCAGTGGGCGGGTGGGAACAAGCCTGGGAACATACTGCCTTGTGTGTTTTCAACAGAAAGCCGACCAGCATGGAAAGCACAACCATAACAGGCGATAGTAATGGGATAATGGAAGGAGAGAGAGAGGTCGGGGAACAAGGAAGGGCATGAGACTCTTCATTCTCTTCTCCCCTGCACCCGGATAATCTGATCTCACCACCTCTTCCACACTTCCAGGAAGAGACCATCATCCCCAACTCACTTCCCCAGCACAGATTTCCTTCTCTTTAATAAGGAAAGCCCATTTTCTCCCCATCCCTCACCACCCCAGACCAAATCCAATATTCTCTGACTTCCCCGCATCAACAGCCTGAGGTCCTCGCCCTCCCCACATGGCAACACTGTACAGGATAAAGATAAACTATTTCCACTGGTTGGGGATTCTAGAATTAGGGGCATAGACTGAGAATGAGGGCCAGACTCTCTTCCACAAATGGTACTGTGTGCTGGATCAGTTGTGAGTTTTAAGTAGGTGAAAAAATAAGCTTTTGTTAAGCAAAAGGCATTAAGGGATCTGGGTTAAAGGCAGGTATATGGAGTTAGGTCACAAAACAGCCAAGATCTCATTTGAAAGGTAGAACAGACAAGAGGGGCTGAATGGCAGAACAGGCAAGAGGGAATGAATGGCCTACTCCTTATGTCCCTGCATATCCCATCATGTGACTCACGCTGTGAACCACACCCCAACATGTGACCTCTGTGTCCCAACACCTGACATTAGTATAAAGCATTGAACACTGACATCCTACATCACACCAACATAGCCCCAAAACCCTGCCTTGAATGCACAGCTCCCCACACACCTGTCCCCTGCACCCCAAAACCCACTGAGTGCCACTTCCCCGCACCCCAACATCCACTGACCAGTGTCACCCCCAGCACCCCAACACCCACTGACAGTGCCACCCCCAGCACCCTAACACCCACTGACAGTGCCACTCCCCCGTACCCAAACACCCACTGACAGTGCCATCCCCTTTACCCCACCTACAGTACCACCCCTTGCACCCTAACACCCATGCACTGATCCCTTCTCACAAACCCTAATCCCCTCCCACCACCTGCTATGTATTGACATACACACAGTCCCTGAGCACTAAAACCTGCCCAGTCACCCATTTCCACCCATCCCCCTCATAACACTGGATGGATGCCCCATTTCCCAGACCATATCCTTGCCAGCTCTCACCACCCCCCACCATATACACACACACACACTCACTCACACAGTGATACCCAGGACAGCCCAGCAAACCTGGGGAAACAGGAAGCTGGGTGTGGTGCCCAGCACAATGCTCATTTGGTACTGTTTGTTTGAACACATTGACGATGGCAGTGAAGAAACCACCCTCCAGTTCCTGGCTAACAGCCGCATTGCATTTTTCTCTCTGTCTCTGTTTCCGAGCGTCCAGGCCACACCGAGGACAAAACCAATGGAACAAAACAATTCTATTTACTTGTGATTACCTTCTTCCTGTGAAGCCCTGAGCTCTCCTCAGTGTGTGGCTTCATACTCTGGTTCACTTTGCCCCTGAGCAGCACTTGATACAACCGTAACCGGGCACTGACCCCCGAGACTAGATTAGCTGAAGAGTTGTTTTCGACTAAGCGATTGCAAACGCTAATGCCTGAAAAATCCTCTGACTGACTGAAGAGATCCCACATGCTTCATCCTCCCCACATCACATCCACTGCAATCTTTAAAATCATATCAAGTCAGAGTCCTTTGTTTTATAGTTAAAGCAAGATTTTGATAATCCTTCTCGATTACATGAACCCAACCAAAATCTGCTGCTTTAACTTCAAACTGAGTCTAACAGTGTGTGGAACGATGAGGTCTTTATTAAACTGGATTAGATAGAAGGTGGCGAGAGTGTTTGGCCCATTAACATCAGGACAGAGAATCAGACAATTGATAAAGAGCAGAAATGAGAATCAATTTGAAAACACTCCACTTTGAACACATTGGTTGAGGGGGAGTTTGGAGGTGGTTCAACACTAACTTTCAAAAGACACTAAATTAGAAACTGCTGTTCGTCAGAACTAGTCACTAGATTCCAAATATTAATTCTGCTTTCCCTCCACAGATGCTGTCAGACCTGCCAAGTTTCTCCAGTGGTTTCTATTTTTGTTTCAGATTTCTGGCATCCACAACTCTTTGTTTTCCTTTCAAAGGGAAATTAGATGTTGAAAAAACAGGGCAACAGGCTGGATCATGGTAAGACATGATTCACCCAGTGGCTCCTCCTGAGCTGTATCATCCCATCTGCTGAAACCACATTGGGTAGGAACACTGGGAGATGTTTAACACTCTCTGTGGTGAGTGTTACTCCATACTGTTCACTCACTTTGATGCATTATCATTGCATTTCAATGCAAGCCATTCTAAATACCCCTTTGCACATCAACCTTGTGGATTTTTATTGCTCTTTTAATGAGAAAAACACAGCCAGGCTTAATCAGACAAAGGTACATGACTACGGCTTTATCCATTTACCTCTTCCCAGTCTCTTATTGATAAGAGCAACATAAGAACACCATAGAGGTGACTGCTACTCAAGGTGTTGTTCCCAGTTCTCGAATGAAGTTCCCCAAGCTGTTCCAGTTCGAGATGGGATACTCCAAATACCAAGCTCCTGGGTCAGGAGAGAAAAAACTAGCTCCCCTTCCTTATTCACGGAACCTCTTGTTTAGTCCAATTAAAGGGAGTTTGACGAAGGATCCCCTTCCCTCCTGGGTACCTCTCTGCCACAGCAAATGAATTTATATTTTTTAAAAAGGAGCCAATTTACCAAGGCTCCCTCAAATTAACAAAGAGTGATTTTATTAATTACTAAATTCAAGAAATAAAAACCACAACAAACACATGAGAAATAAGAGAGCATAAAGAAGATAATTGTTTCAAACAAAACAAATTGTACAGATATAGTAATCAGTCATTCACAAAGACCAGATAGCACATGTTGTGGCTATTACAATGGATGCTACTGGCAGTGTTGACATTGATTATTGAATAGTACTTGGCTCTGCAGGTTGCTGACAAGCCAGCAGCACTAACTGAGAGACTTGCCTTTCCTTTACCTGCAATGCAGGGGTGTTTAATGGCTGATCTCAAACTGTAGCCCTTCACAGTATACGAGTGCATACACTAGTCTCTAACACACAGACCAGGGTTTAATTTCAATTTTAATCCTTGTCCCAGTGTATTCCTGAAAAAGGAGAACATTCAAATATGTCTCTCACGCATACCACAGTCTTTTATTAACCACCACATTCACAGTCTAAGGTACAGTGGACTGACGTTCACTTTGTAATGTAGTTCTCCCTTTGGAGCTTCCTTGACACTTGCAGGTGCGATACTCCTGAGTTCCTCTCCAGACTGGATTTGCATCCTCTTATTTTGCTTATTTTGGTTTTCTTTTCAAGGACACATTTTAGAATTTCAATGTTTGATATGACCATAGGTGATCTGAGTTCTGAAAGATTGCCGCAATGCATACCACCTACAAGACACACTGCAGCAACTCACCCAGACTCTGCACTTGGTACCTTCCAAACTCGTGGCCTCTACCATCCAGAGGACAAAGGCATGGGAGCACCACCACCTACAAGTTCCCCTTCGAGCCACTCATCATCCTGACTATCGTTATTCCTTCAGTGTTCCTGGGTCAAAAATCTTGGGATTTCCTCCCTAAGGATACTGTGGTTAATCTACAGCACATGGATTGCAGCACCGCCTTCTCAGGGACAACTAGGGACAGGCAATAAATACTGGGCCAGACACACCAATGCTGGTTAGAGTGGGAAAGGTTCCTGGTCAGCCATCACCTCAGTGAAAAATGTTGGAGAATTTCTTGTCACTATCCACAGCTCCAGGTTAGGGAAGGCAGTGGTCATGTTGGTGGACTCGCATTCCAGAGACCCAGGATAATGTTCTGGGCACATGGATTTTAATCCCACCAGGGCAGACAGGGAAATCTGAATTTAATAGAAACATTTTGGTTAGATATAGTTCATAGAATCCCCACAGTGTGGAAACAGGCCCTTCGGCCCAACAAGTCAACCCCAACCCCCAAACAGTAATCCACCCAGACACATTCCCCTACAATTACCCCAGACTCATACACCTAACCTACACATCCCTGAACACTATGGACAATTTATCACAGCCAGTTCACCTAATCTGCACATCTTGGGACTGTGGGAGGAAACTGGAGCACCAGAGGGAACCCACGCAGACATGAGGAGAATGTGCAAACTCCACAGTCGCCAGAGGCTAGAATCGAACCTGGGTCCCTGGCACTGTAAGGCAGCAGTGCAAACCACCCCTTTGGTTCTTAAAGAGATCAAAAGGGTAAGGGGAGAAAGTGGGAACAAGGTACTGAGTTGGGTAATCATATTGAATGGTGGAGTGGACTTGAAGGGTCAAATGGGCTACTCCTTCTCTCTATGTTTTTTGATCTAATGATGACCATGTAACCACTGTCTACCAAGAGCATTTGGTTCACTGATGCCCCTTAGGGAGGGAGGTGTGCCATCCTTACCTGGACTCATGACTCCTGACCCACAGCAATGTGGCTGACTCTTAATTAGCTTCTGGCTCCCTTGGCCACGTCAGTCAGTTAAAGGGAAAAATGGGGATGGGCAGCCAAGCCTGTGGGCCAAACGCAGGCAAATGGGACAAGTTCAATTTGAGAAACCTGGTTGGCATGGACAAGTTAGACCGAAGGGTTTGTTTCTGTGCTGTACGACTCTATTACTCTATCCACTCACAAGACATGGGCATTTCTGTCTGGGCACAGCATTTATTACCCGTCCTCCTCTCCCCTTGAGAAGGTGGGGGTGAGCTGCCTTCTTGAACCGCTGTTGTCCATGTGCTGTAGGTTGACCCACAATGCCCTGAGGGAGGAAATTCCAGGATTTTGACCCAGCAACAGTGAAGGAATGGCAAAATATTTCTCAGTCAGGATGGTGAGTGTCTTGGAGGGAAACTTGCAGGTGGTTTTGTTCCCTTGTATCTGTTGTCCCTGTCCTGCTAGATATCTTTTGACATGCATGGGAAACGTGCATGTTACTACAACATCCTTGGACTTTCAAACTGAACTGTGACATATCACCAGCATTTACTGTCTAAAAAATATCAGATGGCTGGGAGTAACGTTCAATAAATGATCACAACTAGGAAAGGTGTTGATCATCAGAAGGTACAAGCCTGTACCTTAATTGCATGTTTAAGGATGGAAAACCGTTCGGATTGACATGTAGGTTTGAGACGCATGGCTTTGACCTCTAACAGCTCAATGCTGTGCCATCTTGGCTAATCACTGATCTTTCAACAAAACCTCAACAGCAAGAAACTATAAATATCTGTACATGATTGAATGGATTAAAGTGCCTCTCCCAAAGATTGAGAGGTGAACCATAAAAAGCCTTTAAGATAATGAAAGGGTTTAATATGAAGAGGTAGTAAAGATGCTTCCACTTGATAAAGTCTAAAATTGAAGGCCATAAATACAAGATAGTCAGTAATAAATGTTTATACTTCAAATGATGATCATAATTAGGAACAAGCTGCCTGAACAAGTGATGGGAACAAGTTCAACAATAACTTTCAATTGGGAATTAGGTAACTGTGAAAAAGGAAATGCTGCTGGAAATGCTTCAGAGATATAAACTAAGGAATGGGACAAATTGGATGGCACATAAGCACAATGGCCCCAGCATGAGCACAATGGGACAAATGGCCTCCTGCTATGCTGTATGAAATAGCGCAAAATAGACATTTCACAACCTGCTTTACTTGGGCAGTGACTTGAACATGAAGCTCCCCACCAGCGAGTTGTTGAAACAAACGATATAGACGCATTTTAATAGTGGTTATCCATCTTCTATTAAAGATTTAAAAAGGACCTGTGGGGCAATAGTTTCCACACAGAGGGTGGTGCATATATGGAACAAACAGCCAGAGGAAGTGGTGGAGGGGAGTACAGTTATAAAGACATTTGGACAGAGACATGAACAGAAAAGGTTTAGAGGGGTATGGGGCCAAACACGCGAAAATGGGACCTGTTCAGTTCAGGAAATCTACTCAGCACAGACGAGTAGGAGCAAAAGGTGCACACTTCTGTGCTGTATGACTATAACATCATGCCTCTATGTTAATACAGAGAATGGAATAGCAGGGTGTACTGATAGGACGACATATGGAGAGGAAACACGAAAGATTCGTCCATAAACTTCAGCATGGATCAGATGGGCTAAATGATCTGTTTCAGTGTTGCAGATTTGTTCTCATTTGCTGCAGTGTGGATTGTTCCAATTTTGTTCCCAGTGAGCTGGAGCCTGTAATTAACATTGCTCTCAAGTTGGTACAAACCTAGAAGTGGAATCAGTCACATTGGCATCTTGGGGACACCCACTCCTTTAATAGCGGGGCTGAGGGACATCGGTGGGGAAGGGGCGGGGGGGGGAATCTCGATCGTGCCCATACCTGTGATCGATGTGACCCAGATGGATGTGAACAGTGGTTGCCTGAAGTGAAAAAAAAGTCTCAAAAGACGACTTATCCCTCATCTTAAAGCTGCACAAAAACAATTCTGTAAGGTAGACTGATTGAACTGGTTTTGCTAATAATCCTCCATACATGGTTGAGTCACCTAGTTATGATTGATATCATCACCAATTCCCAAAAGGAAGAAAATTCATTTTGTGTAGGATCGCATCAAACTGTTTCCAAGGCAACTCTGCTTGAATTCCAGGAGTCAGGAATGTTAATCTGTTACTCATTTGTAGAGCCAGAATTAATTCAACTACGAAAACATCAAATTCTCATTCACTATATGAGGAAAAAAGGTCAAGGTTTCATCTAGTTATCTGGTCGCAAACACATTCCCTATACGCTATGACTTACAATAGCAAGACAGTCTGTCGTGTGTAACTGGGAGGATTTTGTTTAGCGTTAACATAGGATAACACATGAAAACATTAGAATCAGTTTTTATTGTCATATATACTCAAGTATAGGGATACAGGAGTCCAGTGAAAAGTGTATGATGTCACCATTCGTGGTGCCATCCTGGGTATAAAGCTACCGAGGTATAAAATCTTAGGTTTAAAAAAAGTCGAAAAATCAGGAAATATAGTGAAAAGTTGAACATTAAAGTCCTTCTTAAATGCTTCGCCATGCTGGGCTCAGACAAGGGTTTGATCTTCTCAGTGTTGGGTTTGATCTCCAGACTGAAAGTCATAAAATGATATTGAAACCTGGCAGATGATTCATCCTGTTTTTCCACACACCCATCATATAGCACTTGGTCTTTTTTTTTCAAAAACATTAAGAATGCTTTAGAAATGGAAGCTAGAGCATAAGATAAAAGGAGCAAATTAGGCCATTCAGCCCAGTCAGACGACTCCACCATCTGATCATGCTGGACATGTTTCTCAATCCCATTCTCATGCATTCTCCCTGTAACCCTTGATCCATTCACTATTCAAGAACGTATCTCTGCCTTCTGTGGCAACGAGTTCCAAAGATTCCCCACCCTCTGGCTGAAGAAATTCCTCCTCAACCCAGTTCTAAAGGGTCGTCCCTTCACTCTGAGGCTGTGCCCTCAGGTCCTAGTCTCTCCTACTATTAGGAACATCTTCTCCACATCCACTCTATCCAGGCCTCTCAGTGTTCTGTCAGTTTCCATCAGATCTCCTTCTTCATCCTTCTATGTTCCATGGAGTAAAAATGCTGTGAAACTTGAAAGGGCTCAGAAAAGATTTACAAGGATGTTGCCAGGGTTGGAGGGTTTGAGCTATAGGAAGAGGCTGAACAGGCTGGGGCTGTTTTCCCTGGAGCGTCAGAGGCTGAGGGGTGACCTTATAGAAGTTGACAAAACATTGAGGGGCATGGATAGGATAAATAGACAAAGTCTTTTCCCTGGGGTGGGGGAGTCCAGAACTAGAGGGTATAGGTTTAGGGTGAGAAGGGGAAAGATATAAAAGAGACCTAAGGTGCAACTTTTTCACGCAGAGGGTGGTACATTTGTGGAATGAGCTGCCAGTGGAAGTGGTGGAGGCTGTACAATTGCAACATTTAAAAGGCATTTGGATGGGTATATGAATTGGAAGGGTTTGGAGGGATATGGGTTGGGTGCTGGCAGGTGGGACTAGATTGGGTTGGGATATCTGGTCGGCATGGACGGGTTGAACTGAAGAATCTGTTTCCGTGCTGTGCATCTCTATGACTCTAGAAGTACAGACCCAGAGTCTTCACGCACTCCTCAAATGACAAATTGTTGTTCAGTTCTGGATAGCCCTATTATTGGGAGATTCCATCCACGTGAAAAGGGGCAGTTAAGGCTTGCTGGAATGAGAGGCTGGGTTTTGGAAATAGAGTGGAGTTTCAGTGATAGGGATTTGCTCCAAGTCACTGCTGTAACTTCAATGATGCCTTGCCACTTTACAAAGATACTTCCCAGCAACATGGTATCACATCTTATTCCACGGGAGAGGCTTTAATGGTTACAAACTGCACAGTGGGATTAGATTTCCCGCCACTCCTGTCAGCTGGCTGTCATTAAAACAAAAACCAGAAGCTAAAATCTGCAGGTTCGGCTTTTCCTAATCACTTACTCTATCTGCATACAACCAGGGGCAACAATAAAAAAACCCACCAGATTATCTGATTTTCAAGTGGCGTTGGCTGAGAGATAAAACTTGGCTGAGACTCCAGAAGAACAGCTATGTTTTTCTTCAAATAATAGCTCTAAAGATCTCGCTCGTTCATAGGAATTAGAATCAACGGATTTGGTTTAATGTTTCACCCAAAGAACAGGAGCAGTAAACAGCAGCAAACAGTGCATTAACAAAATCAAAATGCTGGAGAAACTCTGTAGGTCTGACTGTATCTGTGAATAGAGAAACAGAGTTGACAATTTTGAGTCCAAAATTATTCTTCTTCAGAACTTAGAAGTGGCAGAGAATGATGCCTTATTGTGATTAGTTCTGTCTCCACTACTGTTGATGCAAAGCATGTGTTCAACATCCTTCCCCATGTGGGAGGTCATTCTGGTTGGCCAGGACTGAGGTGTCATTACAGGTGGGGAGGTTAACAACCTTTGATCCATCACCTTCTACCCTCCAATACAGGCACTGACATAATGGGGCTGGGGGAATTTGCTGAACCAATCCACTATTGTTCTATTGTTAACTGAGTCAAAAGTATAGCTGCATTGAAACTGAATTTAAAAGTAGATAAACCATATCCGAAAATTCTAAGGGACAGAAATAGCCTTCTCTTGGAGAGACTTGGATTAACCAAAGATTATCTGCATGGCTTTGTCAGAGATAGATCACAAACTGGAGTGAATTTTTTGAAGACTGTGTTCTCGGTGTATAGAGCAGTTGATGTGGTTTATATTGTCAGGCAGGTTTTTGACAAGGTCTCATATGCAGACTGGATAGGGAGCAAAGAGACTATGGGATCCAGGACAATTTGGCAAATTGGATCCAAAATTGGCAGGAAGTAGTAGGTGATAAAGCTCATGCCCAGTGATGTACGAAAGGCGTTGATACAGGGTCCCTCGCTGTTTCTTGTGTATAGTAGCAACTTCAATATGGATGTCAGAGGTACAATCACAGAGTTGTGTGGGAACTAACATGTCAAAAACCCTTTCGACTACAGGACGATATAGTAAAATGAAAAGTCACCATAGACTTACCAGGTCACAGAGCTGCTCACTCGGTAGAGTGTCACGAGTGATGGTGGTTTAGCCTCAGGGTCAGCACTGGACAATATAGACAGGCTGAGCAATGCAAATGGAATTTAATCCTGAAGAATGTGAGGGGAAACATTTTGGGAGGAATAAAAGGCCAAGGAGTATGTTGAATGGTAGGGACCTAGGAAGTAGAGAGGATCAAAGGGACTTTGGAGTTCATGTCTACAGATCCTTGAAGGCAGCAGTTCAGGTGGATGTAGGGCGGCACAGTAGGTAGCACTGCTGCCTCGCAGCGTCAAAGATCCGGGTTCAATTCCCGCTTCGGGCAACTGACTGTGTAGAGTTTGCACATTCTCCCCGTGTCTGCGTGGGTTTCCTCCGGGTGCTCCGGTTTCCTCCCACAGTCCAAAAATGTGCAGGTTAGGTGAATTGGCCATGCTAAATTGCCCGTAGTGTTAGGTGAAGGGGTAAGTGTAGGGGAATGGATCTGGGTGGGTTGCACTTCGGCGGGTCGGTGTGGACTTGTTGGGCCGAAGGGCCTGTTTCCACACTGTAAGTAATCTAATCTAATTTAGGTAGTTAGAAAGGCATTTGCCTTGACTGATCAAGCTGTTAAATACAAGAGCAAAGAGGTTATGATGGAGCTGGAGTACTGTGTGCAGTTCTGATTGCCACACTATAGGAAGGCAGGCAAAAGTGAATGCTGGAGATCAGAGTCCACGGTGTGGTGCTGGAAAAGCACAGCAGATCAGGCAGCATCCGAGGAGCAGGAGAGTCGTTGTTTTGGGCAAAAGTCCTTCATCAGGAACGAGGCTGTGGGCCGAGGGAGTAGATAGGAGATAAATGGGGGGGGGGGGGGGGGAAAAGAGGTGGTGGAGAGTGTGGGCTGGGGAGAACGTAGCTGACAGTGCAATAAGTGGATGGAGGTGGGGGTAATGGTGGTGATGGCGATAGGTCAGAGAGGAGGGTGGAGCGGATAGATGAGAAGGAAGATGGACAGTTGGGACGGGTCATGAGGGTGGTGCTGAGTTAGAAGATTGAAACTGGGATAAGGTGGGGATAGGGGAAATGAGAAAACTGGTGAAATCCACATTGATCCACAGCATCAATGTGGATTTCACCAGTTTTCTCATTTCCCCTCCCCCCACCTTATCCCAGTTCCAACCTTCTAACTTGGCACCACCTCATGACCTGTCCATCTTCCTTCCCACCTTCCTCTCTGACCTATCACCGTGATCGAGATGTACAAAGTACTGAGGGACTTAGAGCGAGAAAAGATATGGGTTAACCATTCCTCTTGGTGGGGAGGTCAATAATCAGGAGGTCACAGTTTTAAGGTCAGAAGCAAAACAGCATTGGAGGAAAAATCTTTTCAGCCGGAGGTTTGTGGGTATCAAGAACTCAAATTTAAGAATTGTTTAGTTGAGCTTTTATAATGCCACAGCATACAAGGCTACAGACCAAGTGACGCGAAATGGGATATGAATGGTGCAGTCAATGGGCCAAATGGCCTCTTTCCATGCTGTTAAAATCTCTGATTCTAACTAATCTTTTGTCCTTGAAGGATTAGATTACAAGCCTAGTTTCTGTGCATTGACCATATATAAACAATATCTCAGCTTCCCTAATGTTTGTTGCTAAAAAGGAAGTAAATATTGGTCTTTGTTCTCCCATCGTGTTCTCACATCTCAAAGCTCTTCCCACACATTTGATAAATGCTGTGGGTAAACAGGACTGTTGTTATCAGCAGTACACAATTGCATAGAGTCCCAAGAGTAGCACGACTTGTCGATTCTTTTTGGGTAGGCTTGTTGGTTGTGCTATCTAGGACAGGAAATGTGGCTTTCTTTACACTAATCTGAACAGACACAGAGTGCTCAGTTCAGCATATGCTGATCAGAGTCAAAGAAATGTACATCACAGAAAAAGTGGTCCAACTCGTCCACGCCAACTCGATATCCCAATTTAATCTAGTCCCATTTGCCAGCATTTGACTCATATCCCTCTAAATCCTTCCTATTCATATACCCATCCTGATGCCTTTTAAATGCTGTAATTGTACCAGCCTCGACCACTTCCTCTGGCAGCTCATTCCATACACGCACAACTCTCTGTGTGAAAAAGTTGCCCCTTAGGTCTCTTATATATCTTTCCCCTCTTACCTTAAACTAATGCCCTCTAGTTCTGGACTCCCGCGCCCGGCAAAACACTTTGTCTATTTATCCTATCCATGTCCCTCATGCTGTTATAAACCTCTATAAAGTCACCACTCAGCCTCCAACGCTCCAGGGGAAAACAAAACCCAGCCTATTCAGTCTCTCCCTCCAAACGTGGCAACATCCTTGTAAATCGTTTCTGTAAATCCTTTCAAGTTTAACAATTTCTTTCCAATATCTGGGAGGCCAGAATTGCACACAGTATTCCAAAAGTGGCCTAACCAATGTCTTACGCTGCCACAACATGAACTCGCAACTCTTATATTCAACGAACTGATTAATAAAGGGAAACAAATGATGGGACAAAAGGCAGTGCAGCATTCCCTCAGTCCTGCAGTCAGAGAGCAGCCCAGCTTGCACTTTCACTTTCCTGGAGCAGACTGAAATGAAGCACCTTTTGGTTCTCAGGTGAAAGTATGGTCAATAATGGCCTGGGCTCGGGGCTGTTGGCAGGTTGTGGCGGGGGGGGTGGGGGGGGGTGGAATGTTACATCAAGACTCTATAATGAAGACTCTTGCTTTCTGTCCCTGACTCTGTTGCCAACGAAATTAATCCAGTGAGGATTAGGTAGAATTTCACCAGGAGTCTATTCTGCCTCCCATTGTAAAAACACTGGAGGAAGAACATTCATGTTGTCTCTGTAAAAGTTTCTGATGTCACTGCGCAGAACCACCAACCAACATTGTGAGAAGTCAACCTGTGAATTCTTAAAGCAGACGTTGAACATCTGAAATAAAGAACAGAGTGCTGGAGAAATTCAACAGGTCTGGCAGCATCCATAGAGAGAGAAACAGAGTCAATGTTCTGAATCCAGTCTGACTCTTCTGAAGAAGTATTGACTTTTACATGAATTTACATAAGTCTTGTTGCTATGGAGTGGCTTAAAAAGCATCAAATATGTGCTTGAAGATAAGTCAGCTCCTTTCATTTTGAAGTTAAGATACCTCAATCCCGTCATTTTCTCAATGCTGACAATTTTGCATTTTAAGCTTTAAATTATAGAATTGTATTCCATTTCTTCACTTTCTTGATGTCCGTTATACTTTGTGCTGCTTTTTCTTTGCAAGTATTAGCTGCTGAAAGGAACTTTTCCCTTTGATTCCTTTCTCAAAGAATCAATGACCCGCCCTGTGTTCCAAGCGAGGGTTGCTGAACGGCTCATCAGTCAAACTGTTCGTGTGGAGTGGAAACACCCCTGGAGTTCCCCTCTCACCCACTTCCCTGCGCTCTGCACAGACCCAAAAACCAACAACAGATGTCAGTCAAGGCAGAGCAACTCACCAAGTTAATACTTGGCAAATAATAAAAGATCCGTTTTGCTGTAACACCACCCAGAGCAAAAAAAAACACAACTTGAACCTTGTTTGGCTCAACAAACCTTGTGGCTTGCTAAGAGAGATAGGTTCCCACAATCAATTAGATAGACTGGATAGAAATAGGCCATTCGACCCTAATGGCACCTGCTGGCTCTACACAAGTTTTCCTTCATTACTTCATCTCACCTCATAAGTAAATCCCACGATTGCTTTTGCCCCTTCTGTGCTTAACCCTTGAAATGTTCAGTGTTCATGACCTCAACCACTCCATCTGGTAGGAACTTAGGAACAGAAGGCGGCCATTGAGCCCCTCAAACTTGTTCTAACATTCAAAAAGATCATGGCTGATCTGTGACCTAACTCCATATACTTGCCCTTTGGCTCACACTCCTAATACCCCGGCTTAACAAAAAAAATTATCTACCTCAGGTTTAAAAGTACCAACTGATCCAGCACGTTAGTGTCGTTTGTGGAAGAGAGTTCCAAGCGTCTCGCACCCTTTGTGTGTAGAAGTGCTTCCCAACATCGCTCCTGAACAGCCTGGCCCTCACTGTCAGACTATGCCCGTAACTCTACAATCTAAAGAGTGGAAATAGTTCATCTTTATCTATCTTGTCTTTTGCTGTTAATATCTTGAAACTTTCAATTAGATTGTCCCTTAATCTTCCAAATTCCAGAAAAATAACAACTGGCCGAATTTGTACAATCCCTCCTTCTAACTTAGCCCCTGAAATCCAGGTGTCATTCTTGTAAACCTATGCTGTACTCTGTCTGGTACTGATACACTCTTCCTAAGGTGTGGTGCTCAGATCTGCTACAATTGGAGCTTAACTGAGATTTTGTATAACTGCAGTATAACTTGTGCATCCTTATACTCAATAGATATGAAGTCCAGCGTTCAATTAGTTTTCTTAATTATTTTCCAGAGCCGTTTGTGAAATTTTAAAGACCTGTGCACCCAAACTCCCAAGTCTCTTTGGACATCCGCTACATTTAACTTCACACCAACTAGAAAGCACCCTACCCTCTTTCAGCACAAAATGGGTAAGCTCACACTGAACTCCATCTGCCACAATTTAACCAATCAATGTCCCTCTGTAATTGTATGTAATCATCTACACTGTCTACAATGCTGCTTGACTTTGTATCATCAGCAAATGTGGATACATGACTTTCTATGCCATTATCCAAATCGTTAGTAATAATGTCATTAATTGAGACCCTAACACAGATCATTGTGGGTCACCACTGGTCACATCCTACAAATTTGAGCACCTACCCATCATCCCTACTTTCTGTCACCTGCCACTTAACCAATTTCCCAGTCATGGCACTAATTTGCCCTCCTTTGGGGAGGGGACAGCCTGGTGGTATAATCACTAGACTATCAACCCAGAGGCCCGGGTAATATTCTGGGGACTCCGGTTCAAACCTCACAATGGCCAATGGTGGAATTTTGAATTCAGAGTTTAATGATAACCATGAATGCATTGCTGATTGTTGGAAAAATTTATCTGATTCACTAATGTCCTTCAGGAAGAAAATCTGCCATCCTCACCCAGTCTGGCCTATATGTGGCTCTAGATCCACAGCAATGTACCCTCTGGGCAATTAGGGGTGGGTAATAAATGCTGGCTTCACCAGTGACAGCCACATCCTGTGAATGAATAAAAACATTCCTGTAGTTTGCTACCTTAGTTAAAGTCTCTTATGTGGAACTTCATCAAATGTCTTCTGGAAGTCCATACAAACGATATCCAGAGACAATCCCCGAGCCACTACCTTAGTCACCTCTTCAAAAATTCCAATGGGATTTGTCAGGTATAACCGAATGTCATGAATACATGCTGGCTCTCCCTAATCAACTTGAAAACTTTCACTTTATCAGTTACTTCATCCTTGCTGAGAGACTCTGACAATTCCCCCACCACAGATGGTAGGCTAACTGGTC
Source organism: Chiloscyllium punctatum (assembly GCF_047496795.1). Taxonomy (NCBI): domain Eukaryota; kingdom Metazoa; phylum Chordata; class Chondrichthyes; order Orectolobiformes; family Hemiscylliidae; genus Chiloscyllium; species Chiloscyllium punctatum. The sequence goes on along the minus strand of NC_092749.1, from coordinate 9,520,492 downwards.
TGTAATTCCCTGGTTTTCCTCTTCATTCTTCTTAAAAAGTAGAGTGACGACTCCTATATCTAGGGAATTCCTGAAATTTCTGAAAACACTGTAGCTCATGCTTCAACAAGGTGCTCCCCTATTTCCTTTAACACTCTCAGATAGAAGCCGTCAAGTCGGAGGGATTTGTCACTCTTTAATTCAACTAATTTCCTCATTACTGAAGTTTCACTTGCATTAATATTATTCAGTCCCTGTTCCTGATCCACTGTCAAATTTCCTTGGATTTACTAACTGTTTTCTATTTATCTTCCAGGTTCTTCCTTGCGGTCTGCAGAAACAATTTGATGAAAGGGACACATCTAGCTCCCTCTTGAATATATCTAATGAACTGGCCCCAAAAGCCTCCTGTGGGAGAGCGCTCCACAGGTTCACAACTCTCTGAACAACATTCTTACTCATCTCAGTCGTGAATGGCCTACCCCTTATTTTTAGACTGTGACCCTTTGTTCTGTATATCCCCAACATCAGGAGTATTTTTCCTGCATCTAGCCTGTCCAGTCCCATCAGGATTTTATATGTTTCTATGAGATCCTCCCTCATTCCGCTAAATTCCAGTGAGTACAAGCCCAGTCTATCCATCCTTTCCTCATAGGTCAGTCCTGCTGTCCTGGGAATCAGTCTGGTGAACCTTCACTGGACTTCCTCAATAGCATAAATGTCCTTCCTCAGATGAGGAGACAAAAACTGCTCACAAGGCATGGCCTCACCAAGACCCTGTATAACTGCAGTAAGACATCCTTACTCAATACTCCAATCCTCTCACTATGAAGGCCAGCATGCCATTAGCTTTCCTCACTGCCTGTTGCACCTGCATGCCAACTTTTGGCGACTGTTCCACCATGACACCCAGGTCTCACTGCACCTCACCTCTTCCTAAACTGCCACCATTCAGATCATAATTTGCCTTCCTGTTTTTGTGACCAAGGTGGATAACCTCACATTATATTGCATTTGCCAGATAATTGCCCTCTCAGCCAGGCTGTCCAAGTTACCCTGCAGCCTCTTAGCATCCTCCTCACAGCACATCCTGCCATCCAGGTCAGTGTCATCTGAAAATTTGGAGATACTGCATTCAATTCCTTCGACAAATCGTTAACGTGTACTGTGAACAGCTGGGGTCTCACCACTGAACCCTGCGGTACCCCACTCATCACTGCCTGCCATTCTGATAAGGACCTCTTTATTCCAATTCTCCACTTCCTGTCTGCCAAGCAGTTCTCTATCCATGTCAATACATTACCTCTGATACTATGAGCTTTAATATTCCTTATTAATCTCTTGTGTGGAATCTTGTCAAAAGCCTTTTGAAAGTCCAGAAACACAACATCTATTGCTTCACCCTTGTCCACTCTACTGGCCACAGCCTCAAAACATTCCAGAAGATTTGTCAAGCATGATTTCCCTTTAATGCTGACTAGGACTGACTCGGATCCTGTTTTCCCACCGTTCCTCAATAATTTGTTGACCTTCTTGTTCTTTTTTCAAATCAAAATCATCATGGCAGTAAACCACATCCATTTCTTCCCGTTTTTAAATTTATCCAATTTCCATAAATGACAATACACATTACACACTTTAAGATCTGGAACCCAGATTCATTTATGCAAATGATCAAGCGTCCTTCAGTCAGCAACATTGCATATTTACGTAGCACTTCTTAAAAAGGAACAAAACAGCAATGCATTTCAAAAATAACATCAGACAGCTAAATAAGGAGTTTAGATTACTTACAGTGTGGAAACAGGCCCTTCGGCCCAACAAGTCCACACCGCCCCGCCGCAGCGCAACCCACCCATACCCCTACATTTACCCCTTCACCTAACACTACGGGCAATTTAGCATGGCCAATTCACCTGACCTGCACATCTTTGGACTGTGAGAGGAAACCGGAGCACCCGGAGGAAACCCACGCAGACACGGGGAGAACGTGCAAACTCCACACAGTCAGTCGCCTGAGGCGGGAATTGAACCCGGGTCTCTGTCGCTGTGAGGCAGCAGTGCTAACCACTGTGCCACCGAAGTGCAGGTACTTTAATAAGTGGTCGGTGACCAAACGTTTGGTCAAGGAGGTGGGTGTTAAGGAAAGTCAGGTTGAAAGTGAGGAATGGTTTAAGGACAGACTTTCAGAGCTAAGGGCCAAGGAAGGTGAAGGTATAGTCAGCAGTGAGAGAGCAATTCCAACTGGACTGCCAGATTACACTCACAGAAATATCTCAGTGTTGTAGATTTGGATTTTGTAGATTATATTTGGAAGGACAAGGTCATAGAGATGCATTTGACAATAAATCATATATCTGTATCAATATCAGTATCCCAAAATGACAGCAGCAGACGCACTTCAAACAGATATCACTGGCCGCTATGTGGCCCGAGGATGTGGCAGGAACTATGTGAATGCAGGACTTTTCCTTCACTGATTCACTGGCTAGTAGGCATTTATTTCAGGGGACAAATGGGTTGTCGAGATCTCTGAATGTACCAGGAAGGTGGAAAACATGTCATGGGAAAAAGCAAAGTATATGGGAACTTGACTCTTAAAATACCAGCAGAGTTAGCAGTGTAAACTTCTTTCTAAAAAAAAAGCACAACTGACTGACTTTTTAAAAAGTAAAACTGCTTGGGAGAATGCCAGCTACAATTTTATCTCATCAGGGGCGATGAGGTATGAAGGTTATGACAGGAGAGAAATCATCACAGCCTGTGCTACCAGCATAACCCACTGTCTGTTCCAATAGTAGATGCATTGCATGTCCAATGGGGCCTGTGAATACTGCTTCTTGGAAAAGCACTGTGAGAAAAAAGGCCAACTGCATCTATTGACCTTGTATAAATTCAGACTGCTCCAGACACACTCACCAGGCTGACACTCCCAGTGCAGTGCCGAGGGAGTGCTGCACTGTCACAGGCACCACCTCTCTCAAGGAGATTTATTCACTTTTGTGGGTGTCTCTGGCCAGGCCCAGCATTTATTGCCTGTCCCTAGTTGCCCCTTGAGAATGCGGTGGTGAACTGCCTTGAACTGCTGTAGTCCACCTGCTGTGGGTCGACCCACAATGCCGTTAGGGATGGAATTCCAGGATTTCAACAGCGATATATTTCTAAGTCAGGATGGTGAGTGGCTTGGAGGTGAACTTGCAAGTGGTGGTGTTCCCAAATACCTGCTGCCCTTGTAGATGTACAGCATGGAAACAGACCCGTCCAACCCGTCCATGCCGACCAGATATCCCAACCCAATCTAGTCCCAGCTGCCAGCACCCAGCCCATATCCCTCGTTGGTTTGGAAGGTGCTGTTGGACATCAAGACAAATTTCTCTGGTGCATCTTGGGATAGTACACATTGCTGCAGTGATAGAGGGAGTAGATGCTTGTGGGTGCAGTGCCAATTGAGATCTTATGAACTGCGGCACCATTTGGCCTGTTCTCATTAATGCAAACTAGTCCATGGCACTATTTGAAAGAGGGGAACCGGACAATACTAAATCCTTCAACTGACGTTACCACATTCTCAGCTCACAGCCACAAGGTTCCGGACACACTCAGTGCAGTACAGCGGGTGTGCTGTACCGTCAGAGGTGCCATCTTTCAGATGAGACTTTGAACTGAGGTTGTATCTGCTTTCTTGCAGGGGTTGGGTGGGGTAGAAATTGTAAGAGATCCCATGGTTCCTATTTCAAACTACAGTGAGAGGGGTCTGCCTGGTGTCCTCACTTCTTCACAATCACACAAAAAAACAAACCGGTTATCTGGCCATTATCATATCATTGTGTACGGAAGCTTGCGGTGGGTAAATTAAGTGTCACATTTAAAATTAGATTACCTACAGTTTGGAAACAGGCCATATGGCCCAACAAGTCCACACCAACCGTCTGAAGAGTAACCCACCCAGACCCATTCCCCTACCTATTATTTACCCCAACTACTGCGCCCAACACCATGGGCAATTTAGCACAGCCAATCCACCTAACCTGAACATCTCAGATTGTGGGAGGAAACTGGATTATCCAGAGGAAACCTTTCCAAACATAGGAAGAATGTGCAAACTCCACACAGTCATCCAAGGTGGGAATCAAACCTGGGTCCCTGGCACTGTGAGGCAACAGTGCCAACCACTGAGCCATTACGCCGTCCTTAATGTTTAAGGCATTCAAATAGTGACTGAATAGCCTGTTTCCACACTTATGTTTTCTCAGCTCAGTTTTACACATTTTAGATTCCAGCAAGTGGTTCAGAAAGTTTCTTTCCAGTTTGGTGCACTTGTCCATCCAAAGTTACAATTGGCTGCTCATGACTCATGCATGAAAAACGGAAGGAAAGGCAGCTGCCCCAGCGCTGGACTCCAAACGGTTCACAGCTATTTCCCATTCTGAGCTCACCCCACTGTCTTCACTCTCATCAGCATTCAGTGCTCATTCTGGTGACACAGGAAATCCTGTCACTTTCCGTTCTGCCAACACACATGACTCTGACGAAGAACAAAACTCAGGTCCAGCAGCTTTAGCCAAGACAGTCCCTTTCACAGGGTGATCTCAACGGAGTGTCTGCCTGTGAGGGCCAAAGGGATCTCAGTTTAAACAGCTCAACCAAAGCACAGCAAACCTCAACAAGTGAGGCACTCAGTGACTTCAATCATTGAGCTATAGACAACCAAGAGGTGGATTAGTGCATTGCTTCTCTGCAACTCAGTCAACATGCACATTCACGTACACATGGTTTCCCAAAGACATGTATATTCTGACGTGTGCGCACATACATGCAGACAGACATGTATGTGTGCACACACGTACACTTACACACATCAAAACACACAATGTCTCACTATGTAGTTCCTGTTCCTGGAAGTCAGCCTATCATACAAAAACACTGTGCTGCTCCTCATGTACCACAGAAAGATTTGGGGGAGTACCCACCAGACAGGGTCACGTTCAGACAGGAAGAGGTGCCAATTGGAAAGGTAATACTCTGAATTTATGGCTCGTTCCCACGAGTTACTTCATGTCGCCCCATCAGCATTGCCTCCAATTCCTAATGCCCTCACCAGCTTCCCTTTGAATACACCTTTCAACTCAATTATTCCATGCAATAGAGAGTTCCACATTCTCACCAGTTTGTAGGTGAAGATTCTTTTGGACCTCCCTTCGATTTATCAGGGACTGATTGATATTTGATTACTGCACATTCCTGATCAAGGGCTTATACCTGAAACATTGACTCTCCTGCTCCTCAGATATTGCCTGATCTGCTGTGCTTTTCCAGCACCACACTTTTCAACTCTGACTGATACTTGGAGGAGGTCAGGTGGTTCAGTGGGTAGTGTCCTCACCTCCGAGCCAGAAGCACTGGGTTTGAGTCCTACCTCAGACTGGGTGGCCCAACAGGGTGCCCAGCAGTTGGAGCATCAACTTGCAAAGCCTCCCAATGCAAGCTCATGGCAGGAGTGAAGACTGGGAGAGCTTCCTGGCCAGAATATTGAGAGTCTCCATACCTTCTTACTGTAACATGGATGTAAAAGTGCATGTTGCCACACAATTCAGATTCTCTGCATGAACTGAAACACAACACAACCTTATATAGTCATTGCTAGTGCTAGTCTTTCGCCCAGTGAAACCATTCCCTCTACGTTTCCCTGATCAAAGCCTTGCACCATTTGATAGACCTCTATCGGATCATCACTAAGCCTTCTCTTTTCTTGGGAAATGTTTCATCTTTTCTGATGGTGCTCCTCAGAAGCAACCACATACCAGGCCACAAAGAGTTCACTGTGAATAGATTATTGAGTAATTTCACACTATCAGCACAAATTGCCTTATTAACGGGTAGTTTGGATACTCATTTATGTACTGGGAGGACTGCAGCTGCTGGAGTCAGAGTTGAAAAGTGTGGTGCTGGAAAAGCACAGAGGGTCAGGCAGCACCCAAATGAAGGGCTTATGCTCAAAACATCGATTCTCCTGCTCTGCGTATGCTGCTGACCTGCTGTGCTTTTCCAACGCCACTCTTGTCTACTTATCCATGTAGCTGGGTAAACACACTCTCCATTGTACCCTGCCAAGTACCAAGTCGGTACTGTCAAAGATTTGGGTCTGGGCCACTGGGCTTTTTCACAACGACCAACATGGAAATTTTCTTCAAACCTTCTTTGACTCTGGCAAACCCAAATTGGCTTCTCTGTCAAAGAACTGTGGATGCTGGAAATCAGAAACAAAAACAGAAAGTGCGGGAGAAAGTCATCTGGTCTGGCAGCATCTGTGGGCGGCACCGTGGCACAGTGGTTAGCACTGCTGCCTCACAGCGCCAGAGACCCGGGTTCAAATCCCGCCTCTGGCGACTCTCTGTGTGGAGTTTGCACATTCTCCCCGTGTCTGCGTGGGTTTCCTCCGGGTGCTCCGGTTTCCTCCCACCATCCAAAAATGTGCAGGTTAGGTGAATTGGCCATGCTAAAATTGCCCGTACTGTTAGGTGAAGGAGTAAATGTAGGGGAACGGGTCTGAGTGGGTTGTGCTTCGGCGAGTTGGTGTGGACTTGTTGGGCCGAAGGGCCTGTTTCCGCACTGCAAGTAATCTAATCTAAAAAAGCAGAGTTAATGTTTCAACTCCAGTGACCCTCCTCCAGAGGAAATAAGAACCATTCTGAAGAAGGATCACTGGGCCCAAATTCTGCTTTCTCTCCACAGATGTTGTCTGACCTGCTGAGTTTTTCCAACACAGTCTGTTTTTGGAACTCTGACAGCAAACAGGAGGCTGTACGTTGCGGTGCCACTAACAGCAATGCAGTTGAAGTTCACTTGTAGTGGGTATCAGTGAGTTTCTACACCTTACACACTATAGTGTACTCATCGCTGCTAAAGGATACAAGAAAATGGAAGTCTGGCACCTAGGACACGTAGAAACAGGCTTAAAAAGAGATGGGATGCTATTTTATAAAACATGAGTGGTGGATGCAGATTGGTTGGACCATCATTGGCATGGAGCTGCAGTTAACTGTCAATCTTAATTCTCAGTCCAGGCTCACAGTCTCCATTTGGTCAGGGGTGTTGCCACGGCAGTGGATCAGTGATAGTCTCTGTGACTCTTTTGGTTCCACAAAAAGATGCAATGTACGTATGAAATACATCTGTCCACACAACACAGGGTTCCCGTGCTTCCATGAATGCAGCCTCCAGCCTGCGCAAGTACTTCACTCTGCCAGTCAGATTTTCAATCGGTTACCAGTGCAACTCTCAGCATGTGTAATAAACAATAACTAATCCAAAACATTTCACTGGGCTAACCATTCCTGAGAGTTCACTGCTTCATCCAGTTAACATGGAACCAACACTCATATGGACTAATGATTCACTAATTCCAAATGAATTGTACTTTGGACAAGTTGGACCTATACGTTCGGACTTGAGAAGGATGAGATGATCCTATTAAGACATAAATGATTGTGAGAGAACTTAATAGGGTGGATGTTGAGAGGTTGTTTCTTTATGTGGGAAACTCCTTCAGCCCATCTTTTACAGCAAATAGAGCATTTGCATAATGTAGACTTTGTTAAAATGCAGGAAACACTACAGCCAATCTGCACACAGCAAGTTCTCATAAACAGCAATAGGATAATGACCAGATTATCTGGTTTGGTTTGTAAGTGATGTGGTGAAAGGGATGAACAATGATGAGGGAAAATCTTCTGCAACTCTCTCCTCAATGGAGCTTTGGCCTGGACTTTGTGTGGGGGTCTGTACAGCGGAACTCAATGCAACATATTTCTGATCTGGAGGCTGGAGAATGCTGCCCACATTGTTGGCAGATCTATCAAAGTGTGGTTGGGGTAGGAAATGCAGCAACCTGTAAGATTCTACAAATCATGATGGGGTGAATGATCTCCAGCAATACTGTCCCAAGGGAGAAATAATGACCAGGACATTGATAGAACGTCATTCTTCTTTGAGATGTGAAAACTGCATCCAGCTGATGGGCACTCATTCACAAAATAGCATCTCTATCTCTCAATGACACATTCATGTCGCTGGACTGGAGTTTGAGCCTCAACTCATGAGACAGTCACCAACTTGACAGAGAGAGAGAGAGAGAGAGAGAGAGAGAGAGCGAGAAAGCAGGATAGGAACTGACAGCTCCAATGAGGAGCTAGTAGAGGTGAGTCAGATGGGACAAATTACCTCCTTCCACTGGGAGATTTTCCCCAATTGACGACAAATGAGCCAACAAGGGGGAAGAAACAAGCATTACAAGTTTAGTTGGCGCCATTGATGCGGACACTATAGTGAAAATATTTTGCTTTTTCTTTGATATAAAAAAGGAGTTTTCACCCAACCCGGATTGGTCTTAGACTGTGTCAACCGAAGAAAGCAAAGACAACAAATGAATGGCATCTGAACGTCACCAAACAAAGTGAACCCAAACTCCCTCCCCCCAGCTTTCACTACCGACAGTGTGTGTGAACAGGAACCTCCCCAACAATCAGTTAAAACACTCAGTAAACCATCTATTCTGGAAACACCCCTTAATAAATGGCATTGCCCCTATCAAAAATGTCCCTTCCTCTCACAATTCTAAGAAGATGTATTTTCCAACCTCCAGCTCATTTCATACAATGATTGCCTCTCTATCCACATACGTTTGCAACTAGTTTTTGTCGTCAAACTCTCCTCAAACCAGCTTCACTTTGATCATCCAGGAAGCACACTATTGTCTTAAAAGACAAATAAACGTACCCTCACCACATCACCACTTCCTCCTCATTATAGAGGCTTTCTCATGACCCAAATTAGATGCTCCAGACCAGGAACAAGACATGTTTGACTGGTGATTAGCCTTTCCTATTTGATGTCTTTTCATCTCCTATCCAACTCATTGCCTGCACTCTGTGTGTTGCTCCTTCAGCAGGATTACTAAAATACCTTCCTGAACATTTTAATCCTCTTCTCTCTCTCTCAATTAAAACATTCCATTGGGCACACGATGCCATCAAAAACAAGAATTAAGAGCAGAAGCAAGCCATTCTGCCATTCAAGTCTGCTTTTCCATTCAATGAGATTGTGGTTGACCTGTTTGTGTTCCGAATTTCACATTCCCATCAACCCCCAATAACCTCAGATTCCCTGCCTAACAATCTCTCCATCTCTGCCATAACAACACTGAATGACCCCTGACCTCTGGAGGCAGAGTGCTCCAATATTCCAGAGAGAAAAACAATTTCTCATGTCTGTCCTGAATGGCCAACCCTTAATTTCAGACAAAATCTCCCGGTTAGCTCAGCTACCAGAGGGAACTACCTGTTCACATCCACCACAGAGAGCCCATCCAGCAGCTTACACAGTTCAAACCAATCACTGCTCTCTCTTCTGAGCCCAGTAACCACACATGAGCAGGAGCAGGCCATTCGGCCCTGCTCCACCATTCAATAGGATTCTGGTTGATCATCCAACTCAGTCCCCTGTTCCCACTTTCTCCCCACATCCCTTTTGCCTTGTAAATAGAGCTAGCTCCTTTTTGAAAACTAATTCAGTCAATCAAATTCATTCTGCTAAGGCAATCTGCTCAGTCCAGCTAGGCAGAAGTGGGTACTGCAGATGCTGGAAATTAGACTCAAAATTAGAGTGGTACTGGAAAAGTACAGCAGGTCAGACAGCATCCGAGGAGCAGGAAAATCGATGTTTCAGGCAAAAGCCATTCATCAGAATCCCTGATGAAGGGCTTTTGCCCAAAATGTCGATTTTCCTGCTCCTCGGATGCTGCCTGACCTGCTCAGTCCAGCTATCAATCTCACCAAACAACAACCCACACTCTCTGGTTATTTTTGGTTGGTTTAGATACAAAACCAGGAGGTGACCTGAATGACAAGTGAGAAGGTGCTGCGGGGGGGGCAGATCAGACTTGCCCCTGCGCTGTCAGTGAGGGTGACCACACCTGAAACCCACTAACCTCGGTCTCTACCAGAGATAGAGTAAACCTGCCTCTCAGAGGCACCCTCCCCCACTGTCAGCAGCACAGCCTGGTTCCCCTCACCCTCCATCTCAGAGAAAGCAATGGTGGGCCATGAAGGAGTGTCTTGACAGGATACACTCCTGACCTTACTGTTCCTAGCTTCATTCCCAAGGGAGTTCTACTCCTGGCTTCATCGCCCCCACCCACCTAGGGGAACTTCCAGAAGTTTAAGGAAAAAAAAGGACAGATTTCACCACAGACTGGCAACTCATTGAAAAGTCTAGCTGACCTTTATCCCCAGCAACAGGTTTCCAGTGCAAAGCACTGGCTGCTGGTAAAACTCAGCACCACAAGGGTTAATTATCACTCAGCGAGAAGCTGCAAAATTAAATGTTGATGGCAAAACAGAACAGGATGTTCCATTGTACAACATGCAAAGTAACTTCAAACCACTTCGGAGTATTTGTTGTTTGGTTAATGAGATTAAAACAAAATCATGGAGTTAACTGATCTGTACTGAGAATCTTTTTTTCTTTGTCGCCATCCCCCCACACCCCCGTTTAGCAACACAAAGGGGTCAGCAGCTCCATTGATTTGAACAGGACTGGCCCCACACAAATCTTTGGAGACAGAGGCAGACTGCAGATGTACTCACCGCTCGCAGCCTCGGGGAAGGTTGACACTGAAGTCTGGCCCATTTTCTTCCTGCTTCAACAGGACTCCTTACTCTGCCCGCTCGCATGAAGTCGGTAGGTCGTCAGAACTGTCCCAGAGACATCAAAGAACCGCAGCTCCTCCAACAAGCAAGACTGCCGGGCTTCATTTTCACTTTCTTTCTACAGAAAGTGTTTGGAACTAACTAACTAACTAACTAACTAACTCTCTCTCTCTCTCTCTCTCTCTCACGCAGAGAGAGATTATTGAAAACTTTCACAGCTCCAGTCTCTCTCTCTCTCTCTCTCTCTCTAGTACAGACCCAACCTTTCACTGCCTCAGCCTCTACACCCCGTCTGTTTCTGCTCAGCTAAAATGCTTGTCATTCCTGTATGCAGATTAACTGAGAGAGGTCAGAGGGCATGCGGATTATGAATGTCCCTCTTGGAGCTGTGTTCCCTGGGATGGGGGGGAATTAAACTCGAAGTGGTTGTGGGGTGGATGAGTAGAATCAAAGATTCCTCTTTTGGGAGATTGCCCATCCTTGCAATTGAAAATGAGTTCAAGGAAATAAAAAAACGAATCATTTAAGGTCTGGGAGTAGCACATTTCGCTTCCAGAGTATGTGAGATTCAGGGTGACTGGATGTAGCCAGGAAAGCTGCAGAATCAAGTGTAAAACCAGGAACCAAGAAGTTTCATTTAACAAAACAATGTTTTAATATATATTTTAAAATTCTTTATTCCATTTCCCTACAAAGAATTCCAAATAAAATTTTGTAGCATCCTAATTTAACTATTCCTTTCTTATGAATAAATCATGCTGCCAGTTCCATTGTCTTTTACCTAAGTTTTTAAAATTCACTCATAGAACACAGGCATCGCTGGATGGGTCCACATTTATTGGCTGTCTCTAGTTGCCCCCATGAGAAGGTGGGGTTGAGCTGCCTTCTTGAACCACTGCAGTCTACCTGCTGTAGGCAGACCAACAATGCCATTAGGGAGGGAAATTCCAGGATTTTGACCCAGCGACAGTGAAGGAATGACGATTTATTTCCAAGTCAGGATGGTGTGTGGCTTAGAGGGGAAGTTGAAGGTGTTCCATGACACTCCTGACTTGTCCCTTGTAGATGGTAGACAGACTTTGGGGAATCAAGAGGTGTTTTTCATTCATTCACAGGATGAGGGCATCGCTGACTGGGCAGCATTTAATACCCATCCCTAATTACCCAGAGGGCAGTTAAGAGTCGACCACATTGCTGTGGGTCTGGAGTCACATGGAGACCAGACAAGGTAAGGATGGCAGTTTCCTTCCCTAAAGGACATTAGTGACCCAGATTGGGTTTTCCTAACAATTGAGAATGGTTTCATGGTCATCGTTAGATTCTTAATTCCATATTTTCTTTCATTGATTATTGCATCTGGGGGTTACTAGTTGATGTCAGAGGGAAATCAACTAGGAGAAAGTGAGGACTGCAGATGCTGGAGATCAGAGTCGAGAGTGTGGTGCTGGAAAAGCACAGCAGGTCAGGCAGCATCTGAGGAGCAGAAGAGTCGATGTTTTGGGCATCCTGATGAAGGGCTTATGCCTGAAACATCGACTCTCCTGCTTCTCAGATGCTGCCTGACCTGCTGTGCTTTTCCAGCACCACACTCTTTGAGTCAGAGGGAAATGGCAATATTTCAGGTAAGTGTCACTGTGATGACTAATGGCTGTAACATCTTAACAACATCGAGAATGTGACTATTCCTGAAATCCACATCGGATACAACCCATGTGACAGGCCTGCATCTTGCAGATTGGTTCTCTTCAGCCATTAGGCAAACATACCAGCAAGAGTTCATTACTCAGCCCTTTGAGCTGCTCTGTCCCTCAATAAGATCATGGCTGATCTGACTTTAACCTCAAATCCACATTCCTGCATATCCCTGATAACCTTTCATTCCCTGGGTCATTAAGAATCTATCTCCCACTGCAGTAAAGCATGACTTGAAGTGAATGCACTGTAGCCAAATTTGCAAGCGACACTAAGATACCTGGAAAAGCAGGTTGTGAGAGGGACACAAACACATTACAGAGAGACATCAATAGGGCAAAAAGTTTGCAAATGGAGTATAATGTGGGAAATGCAAATTTATTCATTTTGGCATGGAAAACAAAAATGATAGTCTATTTAAATGGAGAGAAACTGCAGAAAGCTGCAACACAAAGAGACTTGGGGGAACTTGTGCATGAAATACAGAAAGTTAGCAGGCAGGCACAGCAGGTAATCAGGAAGGTTAATAGAATGTTGGCCCTTATTTTTCAAGGGAGTTGGGGATAAGAGTAGGGAGGTCTTACTGCAACTGTACAAGGTGTTGGGGAGATCACATAGAGTCATAGAGATGTACAGCACAGAAACAGACCATTTGGTCCAATTTGTTCATGCTGACCAGATATCCTGGCCTGATCTAGTCCCATTTGCCAGAACTTGGCCCACATCCCTCTAAACCCTTCCTATTCATATACCCATCCAGATGCCTTTTATATCTGGAGATTTGCGAGCAATTTTAGTCCCTTATTTAAGGAAGGAAAGATGTAATTTCATTGGAAGCAGTTCAGAGAAGGTTCATGAAGATGATTCCCAGTATGGAGGAATTGGTTTATGGACAAAGGTTAAACAGGTCTTTACTCACTAGAGTTTAAAAGAATGAGAGCTGACCTCATTGAAACATATCGGATTTTTTTTAAGGGCCTTGACAGGGTCAATGCTGAGAGGATGGTTCCCCAGATGGGACAGTCTAGCACCAGAAGGCAAAGTCTCAGAATAAAGGGACACCGATTTAAGACTGAGATGAATAGAAATTGCTTCTCTCAGGGGTTGTGAGTCTTTGCAACTCATTGCCACAGAGAGTAGTGGGGGCAGAGTCCCTGTATCTATTTAAGGCTATGATTGATCAATTCTTCATCAGTCAGGGAATCAAGGGTTACAGGAAAAAGGCAAAAGAGTGGTTGTGAGAAATGTCGGATCAGCCATGGTGCAATTGAATGGCAGAACAGGATCGAGGGGCCGAATGAACTGTTCCTGTTCCTTTTCTTTATGGTTTTATAAAAATATTTAAAGATTCTTCATCCACTGCATTTTGACAAAGGGAATTCCAAAGACTTACAACCCTCTGAGAAAAAAAGAATCTCTGCATCTCTGTTTTAAATGGGAACCTTTTATTTTCAAACTCTGACCCCTAGTTCTAGATCCTTCCACAATAGGAAGCATCCTTTCCACATCCACCTAGTCAAGTGCCTGAAACGAAATATCCAGACGAGGATGTCACGATGCACAAATATAGGGGTTTCCCTCCTTAGCATCCACCCCATAAGTCTGACAACCCCTGCTCACTAACTCAAGTCTAGCAGCCATGTTGGATCACTATGGGTTACCAACTCCTGTTGCTGGATCTTTGATCATTGGACACGTTGATCACATGTAGTACCCAATCACATGATGTCTATAAAACTGTTTCCGTGTTCACCTCAAGGATTAAGGACTTCTGCTCCTGGTCTCACAGCTATTATGTGATACATTCCCAGAACCACAAGCCTTCCTATGAATAATATTGAACTAGGGAGCAGGTTCACTCCTGCCCCTTATTTCCAATGACATGTAATTGGCACCAGCAGCCAATCCTCCACTTCCACTTTCTAATTCAGGACAATTGGAAGCCTATGGAGAAAAAAGGTTCGGTCTGCACCATTTGTGATAAATCCACAATGCCCTTAAGGAGGGAACTCCAGGACTTGATCCAGTGACACTGAAGGAATATTGGTATACTTCCAAGTGAGGGTGGTTGAGTGGCTTAGAGGGGAGCTTAGAGGTGGTGTTCCCATGTATCTGCTGCCCTTGTCCTTCTGGAAAGTAGACGTCATGCGTTTGGAAGGCGTTGCCTTGGTGAATTTCTTTGGTGCACCTTTGGGATGGTGCACACTGTTTGTTGGTTGCCAGGGCACAGGGAGAGTGAACATTTGCTGATGTGGTGCCAATCATGCAGGCTGCTTTATGCCAGATGGTGTCAAGACCCTGGTGCATTGTTGGATTGCTAGTATCTGCTTTTGATCCTGGGAACAATATGAGCTAACAGGGTCAAGCAGAGTGGTCAGCAGGTAATGGTGGGCACTGACAGGGCATGAGGAGAGACAAAGCTGCACTTTCTGAGCTCAGATGGAGGCAACTTCAGTGACAACTAATTGGAAGGTGTGACTTTTAGTGCAAAAGTGGCCCCAAGTACTCATAAAACTTTTGTTGGAAGTGAGGCTGGAGGAGGCAGGAGTTAGGGAGAGTTCTTTGAAAGAAATTCACTTTTGATTAGGAAATAGTCAAACGTTTGTGCGCGCACATATATGTGCATGTCTGTGTGTGTGTCAGTGTGTGTCTGTGTGTGTGTCAGTGTGTGTGTGTGTGTGTGTGTGTGTGTCTGTCTGTCTGTCTGTGTATATGTGTCTGTGTATAACATGGCCCTTATCTATGTCTGGTTTGGTGACTGAGGAGTATCCTTAACCAGGCATACAACATAGGCCTCTTCATATACAAACAGCAACTCTCTGGTTCAGTATGACGGCTGTGTTGAGTGGACCCCAGGGAAGTTTCTCCAAATTATCACAAGTTCCAGACTTTTCACCCTAAATTCTCAACTATCATTTGAGAGAGGGTGTTAACAGGAACATTAAGGTGCCAAATGACAGTAAAAGTGCTAAGGCAACAGGAGATGCTGATGATTGCAGAACCCACATGGGAAACCCAGATTATTGTTCTTCATTAAATGTTATTCAGTTGGGTCTCATCAGAAGTGAGTGGGAGCAGCCACTTCCATCTCTTACCTACCTCCTGAAACAATGACCCATGCCTTTATACTGAGTCTTTGTGAACTGCATCAAACAGAACTCAGAACCTGAATGACAGCAATGCCTTCCGATTAAAGCAGGATTATTTAGATTTTTAGATTTGGATTTTATTGTCAAGTGTACTGAAGTACAGGAGTACAGTAAAATGTGTATCATATTCCCACACAAAGTGCCTTTTTAGGTAGAAAGGTAGAAAAATCTTGTACAATACCTCGGTACAATGTAGAAAGAGAAACAGAGTCAAAAAGTTAAGCATTACTTCACAGAATAAATAGAAAAAAAAAGTAATAGTTAACATTAACATCTTTCTTAATTTCTATACAGAGTAGAGGATAGTGAAACAATGCTGGCAGTGTGTGGTTGACCAAGGAATGAACCAATCATCATGACAGGACTTGAAGCCTAAAAGAGAAACTATTTGTTTTAAACTCACCAAATTGTGGAGTCCTGGAGTGTGGAACCCCCTGTAATACACACTTCCTTGCACAAGAGCAGCTTTGTGAGTGAAAAGTTAAAAACCCTATGTGCTGCCCAAACAAGAAATCTTAACCCAAGTGTTCAAAGACTGCACGCTCTTCATTGGCCTGATCCTTATTCTCCCCTATAGTTACAGCTTCAACCTCTCTGATGCAGAAAGTTTGAAATGTACCTCCCAGGCTTCTAAGAGAAGCATAGAAAGAAACCACAGAGGGGAACACTATCACTCCATCACCTCGCAGACCCACATTGCCATTAGGGAGGGAATTCCAAGATTTTGACCCAGTGACACTGAAGGAATGCCAATATATTTTCAAGTCAGGCTGGTGAGTGGCTCAGAGGGGAACTTGCAGCGGGTAGTGTTCCCATTTACCTGCTGCTCTTGTTCTTCTGTATGGAAGTGGCCGTGGGTTTAGAAGATGTTGTCTGAGGATCTTCGGTGAATTTCTGCAGTGCATCTCGTGGATAGTACACACTGCTGCTACTGAGTGCCAGTGGTAGATGGAATGGCTGTTTGTGAATGTGGTGCCAATTAAGCAGCTGCTTTGTCCTGGATGGTGTCAAGCTTCTTAAGTGTTTGTTGGAGCTGACCCCATACAGGCAAGTGGGGTCCATTACACTCCTGACTTGTACTTCATAGGTGGTGGACAGGCTTCTGGGGAGTCAGAAGTTGAGTTACTCACCGCAGTACAGGTATTTCTAACCTCTGACCTGCTCTTATAGCCAATGTGTTTATGTGGGTGAGCCCAGTTGAGTTTCTGATCAATGATAACTCCCAGGATGCTGATAACTATCAGTAATGGTAACACCATTGAATGTCAATGTCAACAATATGAATGACCCACAAAAAATAGATTAAGAACCTCTTTCCATTAGCAGAGAGGACAATTAAAAGGGGACGCTGTTATTTAATGTAATAAGCTGAAGGTTTACAGGAGAACTGAGGGATAAATTCTTTCTTAGTTTGGTGAGGGTCTGGAACTCATTGCCTGAAAAGGGGATTGGCTGATGCAGAGAACTCTTCACATTAGAAAAGCCTGACTGCTCACTTCAAGTTAAAAACAATGACTGCAGATGCTGAAAACCAAATACTGGATTAGTGGTGCTGGAAGAGCACAGCAGTTCAGGCAGCATCCAACGAGCAGTGAAATCGACGTTTCGGGCAAAAGCCCTTTATTTCTGATGAAGGGCTTTTGCCCGAAACGTCGATTTCGCTGCTCGTTGGATGCTGCCTGAACTGCTGTGCTCTTCCAGCACCACTAATCCAGTAAGTGCTCACTTCAAGTGCTGTAACCTATAGACTCACAGGCCAAGGACTACACCGTGGGGTTAGGCTGGAAACTCATCAGGAAGGCTTTCAAATATTTCCGACAGCGTCTACTAACTTAACCCAAGACAGAGTAATTTTTGAAAGCACACAAACAACCAGGTGACAGTGTAAACTTTCACTTTGTAGTTTTCACAAATTTGGACCTAAAGCCTGTTGGTAAAAATTAAATATCAAACATTACAACTAGCTCCTAGTTTATTGAAACTGAGAACCATACTATGAGAAAGCTAAATTAGCGTCAGTCGGGATATAGCCAGTAACACAGTGCACTGAGAGGAGAGGGGTTACTGAGTGACTGCACAATAGAGCGAGATTAACATCAGTAGAGATAGTCAATAACATAGGGCACTGGGGAATAAGTGTTACTGAGAGACAGTGTGAGAGAGCTGGATTAACATCAATGAAGATACAACGAGGAACACAGGGCGCTGGGGGGGAAGGGCTACTGAGTGACTGCGCAATGGAGCTAGATTAACATCAATTGACATAGTCAGTAACACAGGGTGCTGGGGCATAAGGGTTACTGAGTGACGGTGTGAGGGAGCTAGATTAACATCAATAGAGATACAGTCAGTAACACAGGGTGCTAGGGGAGGCGGGTTACTGAATGACAGTGTGAGGGAGCTGGATTAAACATCAGTAGAGATACAGTCAAGAACACAGGGCACTGGGGGGATGAGGGGTTACTGAGTGACAGTGTGAGGGAACTTGATTAACATCAGTAGAGAGATATGGTCAGTAATACAGGGCCAGGAAACATTGTCTGTTTTGTCAGACCAACTAAGAAATCAAATGGAATTCTTTTCCAGTCAGTTTCTGTGCATGAGCCCTGGGCATGTGACATTGCTGTAGATTAGCAAAAGAAACTTTGCAACATTATATTTTTTCAGTGAAAGCCCTGGGAACTGCAAACAGTTCCAATGGTTTATTTTGAAGTGAAAACATGGGAATGTTATGATAGGTGACAATTGACCTGTTTTGCAAACAACATCCTTGGTGATTTTAAAACAGCACTGAAGCAGAATTTGTGCACAGTGAAAATAAAGAGAAATGTTACATGCGACATTACTAATTCTATTTCCTGGATAACATTGTTCCATTTTCGAGAGGGATTCCTGTTCAAAAGCAAACCCGTTCATAATGTCTCTGTATTTGTCTCTATCACATCTCCCTCTCTCTCTCGAACTCTTTTCTGTCCACTCTATCCAGACATGCCCACTCCCAGCTGTCTCAGTCTCAATGGTTTTTGGTCAGACTTGCACATATTTTGGGGGTTTAATACATTAAAGCCTGATTTGCCGTTAAAAAAAAACAGAAGTTTTGAAAAACCAACATACTGACAGGAACTTCTGTGAAAGAGGAAGCTAAATGCTGACAGCGGGTCAAAGGGGCATTCGTGGATGTCTGAGAATGATAGAAATTTAAATCTTAGGGATTCAGTCCCTAAACCTTAAATGGCATGGTGGCTCAGTGGTTAGCACTGCTGTTTCACAGTGCTAGGGACCTGTGTTCAATTCCAGCCTTGAGTGACTGTCTGTATGGAGTTTGCACATCCCCCCTTTGTCTGTGCAAGTCAGGTGAATTGGCCATGCCAAATTGCCCACAGTATTCAGGGATGAGTAGTTTACGTGCATTAGTCAGGGGTAAATCTAGGGGAATGGGTCTGAGTGGGTTACTCTTTGGAGGATTGGTGTGGATACCTTGGGCCAAAGGGCCTGTTTCCATGCTTAGGATTCTAAGATTTTCTACCTGTCTCCTCCTTTAATTCACTCCTGTATACCCACCGAGTTTTATCACTCATTCTCATATCACACATTATGTCATACTGTCGCACGCTGTTTCAAAAGACTCCAGTGAGTGAACTCAGGACATTTACCATGTTAAATATGTAATATGAATGCAAATTGTTGTTCTGTGACGATTTTAAGCTGGACTCTCATAGAACTGTTGGGGAAGTGAGTGGCTTGGGATTTATATCTAGAATAACAGATGGCAGCAGAGAGCTGCAGAATCCAAGCAGGGAGGTGTTTTTAAATATATACCATATCAAATATGTGTGAATGAATTACATTCGGGAATCTAATCAAGACATCTGGAGCATTTATAATTGGAATAATAAATACATGAGAATGAATTGCAGACTGGGATCTAATTGAGGGGTTCAGGGGCTAGGGGTTAGCTCTATTTTGAGCACTAAATGCCTGTGAATATATTATAGGTCTGGGATCTAACTGAGGGATCCAGTTGGTTTAAATATGGAACAACTAACACCGGGAGTAGGCTATGAGGACAATGAAAGATTAAATTACACACAGCTCAGCAGAGAGCTGGGATTAGCAGAAGTAAGAATGGACTATTGATTTCGAATCTCACTGGGATGTGGATCAGAAATATGGGTATGGAGCATGTACTGGTACAAACAAGGACGGGACATTTACAATTAATGGTAGCATCCTGGGTAGGGTTGTGGAACAGAGAGACCCATGGTCGAGGAGTGTGGTGCTGGAAAAGCACAGCCGGTCAGGCAGCATCCTAGGAGCAGGAGAGTCGACGTTTCGGGCATAAGGTCTTCATCAGGAATGCCTACCTTGAAGAAGTTCTCCTCCTTCTTCTACACTCATTTTCTCCAAGTTGATTATAGCCTGACTGCGAAGCCTCTTCCAAGGATAAAAATCACACAACACCAGGTTATAGTCCAACAGGTTTAATTGGAAGCTCTAGCTTTCGGAGCGACGCTCCTTCATCAGGTGGTAGTGGAGGGCTCAATCCTAACACACAGAATTTATAGCAAAAATTTGCAGTGTGATGTAACTGAAATTATACATTGAAAAATTGATTGTCTGTTAAGCCTTTCATCTGTTCGAATACAGTGATAGTTTCACTTCTTTCATGTGTAAATCACAAAACCCTTTTTTTAAAAGTTGCATTCTCGGGTTAGCTGTTAACAATGGTGATAGCTAGACAATATGTTGAAGGTGTTAGCCCCCTGTGTTCTCTGTCTATGACCTGATGTTTAGATTGATTCTAATCTAAAAAGTGAGATAACGGAGTTTTGCATGAATTCATGCAGTTTTTGAGCTCAGAGTTCTACATGAATGCATGCAGTTTTTGAGCAATATACAATGTAACCCTGAAAGTACAAATTCACCCCACAAACATATATGTGTGCATGTGGGTCTTGCACCTGGAAGTACTCAGGGATGCCCTCACAAGAATGGGGTACAATGCCCAACTCATCAACCGCCAGTTCCAACGTGCCACAGCAAGGAACCGTAATAACCTCCTCAGGAGACAGACACATGCTGCAACTGGCAGGGTACCCTTCATTGTTCAGTATTTCCCAGGAGCTGAAAAATTACGCCATATTCTTCATGACCTATAACACATTATCAATGAGGATGAGCATCTCACCAAGACCTTCCCCACACCTCCACTACTTGCCTTTAAACAACCACCAAACCTCAAACAGATCGTTGTTCGTAGCAAGCTACCCGGCTCTCAGGACAACTCCATACAACCCTGTCATGGTAGGCGTTCCAAGGTGTGTCAGAGTGTGGACATGGATACCACCATTACACGTGGGAACACCTCCCACCATGTACGTGGCAGGTACTCATGTGACTCAGCCAACGTTGTCTATCTTATACGTTGCAGGCAAGGATGCCCAGAGGCATGGTGCATTGGGGAAACCGAGCAAAGGCTACGGCAAAGGATGAATGGGCACCGCACAACAATCAACAGACAGGAGTGTTCCCTCCCAGTTGGGGAACACTTCAATTGTCCAGGCTATTCAGCCTCGGACCTTCGGGTGACCATCCTCCAAGGCTGACTTTGGGACAGGCAGCAGCAAAAAGTGGCCTAGCAGAGGCGGATAGCTAAGTTCGGTTCCCAGAGGGAGGGCCTCAACTGGGACCTTGGGTTCTATGATTAGATTAGATTACTTACAGTGTGGAAACAGGCCCTTCGGCCCAACAAGTCCACACCGCCCCACCGAAGCACAACCCACCCATACCCCTACATCTACCCCTTACCTAACACTACGGGCAATTTAGTATGGCCAATTCACCTGACCTGCACATCTTTGGAATGTGGGAGGAAACCGGAGCACCCGGAGGAAACCCACGCAGACACGGGGAGAATGTGCAAACTCCACACAGAGAGTCGCCTGAGGCAGGAATTGAACCCGGGTCTCTGGCGCTGTGAGGCAGCAGTGCTAACCACTGTGCCACCGTGCCACCCCTTATGTCATATGTCATATTACAGGTGACCACCATTGCACTATACACATACACAGATACTCCTACACACACACACTTTCACACACACACAGGCACTCCTATACACACATACACAAGGGCACATATACACAGACGCGCACACAGACCCCACACACACACACTCACACATGCACCCCCTCACAAACTTAAGACACTCTGCACTCACTGCACGTACACACATATGCTTTCTCACACTCACAACCCCCAACCCAGACACACACACACACACAGACAAAGACCCACATGCACACATATATGTTTGAGGGGTGAATTTGTACTTTCAGGGTTACATTGTACTTTGCTCAAAAACTGCATGCATTCATGTAGAACTCTGAGCTCAAAAACTGCATGAATTCATGCAAAACTCCGTTATCTCACTTTTTAGGTTAGATTCAATCTAAACATCATGGCATAGGCAGAGAACACAGGGGGCTAACACCTTCAACATATTGTCTAGCTATCACTATTGTTAATAGCTACCTTGAGAATGCAACCTTTTAAAACAAGGTTTTGTGATTTACACATGAAAGAAGTGAAACTATCACTGCATTCTAACAGATGAAAGGCTTAACAGACAATCAATTTTTCAATGTATAATTTCAGTTACAAAACACTGTAAATTTTTACTATAAATTCTGTGTCTGAGAATTGAGCTCTCCCACTCCCACCTGATGAAGGAGCGTTGCTCTGAAAGCTGGTGCTTCCAATTAAACCTGTTGGACTATAACCTGGTGTTGTGTGATTTTTAACTTTGTCCACCTGAGTCCAACTCCAGCATCTCCAAATCATGTCTTCCAAGGATGCCTACCTTGGAGAAGTCCTCCTCCTCCCTCTACATTTCTGATGAAGGGCTTATGCCCGAAATGTCGACTGTCCTCTTCCGTGGATGCTGCCTGACCTGCTGCGCTTTTCCAGCACTACACTTTTCGACTCTGATCTCCAGGATCTGCAGTGCTCACTTTCTCCGAGAGAGACCCAGGGATTCAGATACATAATACTTTGAAATTTGTGTCACAGGTATACAGGGTGGTTAAAAAGGCATTTAGCACACTGGCCTTCATTGCTTAGACCCTTCTCACCAACCCTTCCTTCAGACTTCAATCTAAAATCATTACAGAACGACAAATTGATATAGCATATTTAACATAGCAAATGTCCATTGCTCAAATCTTTCAGTATAGGAGGCAATGGCCCAGTGGTATTATCACTAGACTGTTAATCCAAAGACCCAGGTAACTTTCTGGGGACTTGGGTTAGAATCCCACCATGGCAGGTGGTGGAATTTAAATTCAATAAATATCTGCAATTAAGAATCTAATGATTACTATGAATCCATTGTCAAAAAAACCCCGTTTGATTCAATAATGTCCTTTAGGGAAGGAAACTGCCATCCTTCCCTGGTCTGGTCTACATGTGACTCCAGACCCACAGCAATGAGGTTAACTCTTAACTGCCCTCTGGGCAATTAGGAATGGACAATAAATGCTGCCTTGCCAGAGATGCCCTCACCCTGTGAATGAATAAAGAATAAAGAGTTGAGGTTGTACAGGATGTTGGTGAGGCCGTTTCTGCAATATTTGGTGCAGTTCTGGTTGCCCTGTGAAAGAAGGATATGACTAAATTGGAGAGGGCTCAAGAAAGATTGACCAGGATGTTGCTGGGAATGGAGGGTTTGAGATATTAATGTAGGCTGGGGCTTTTCTCACTGAAGAGTAGGAAGTTGAGGGGTGACCTTATTGAGGTTTATAAAATCATGAGGGACATAGATAAGATGAATGACAAGGGTCGTTTCCCTAGGGTGGAGGTGGTTCAACACTAGGGGGCATATTTTCAAGGTGAGAGGAGAAAGATTTAAAAAGCACACGAGGGATAACTTTTATATGCAGTGGTTTGTGCGTGGAATGAATTTCCAGAGGAAATGGTGGACACAGGTATAGTTACGTTTAAAAGACAGTTGGATAAGTTCATGAATAAAAAATGTTATGAGGGATATGAGCCAAGCACAGGTAGGTGGGACTAGTTTAAATTTGGGAACATGGTCTACATGAATCTGTTTCCATGCTGTATGACTCTATGACTTTATTGTAGTCAAGAGCACAGTAAGCAAAACACCAAAATAAATCTGCATGCTGCTTTAAAAAAGTCAATAGCTGCACTTAGATAATTAGCATAGAAACCACATGGGACAAACAACATGCTTTCAAAGAGGTCAATACATTTTTGAACTCTCCAGATGGTTAGGATTTCCCATTATCAAAGAGAATAACAGTGCTGGCACTCAAAGTCTGACTCACTGCTTACTCATCACATCAATACTACCTTGAACTCTGATTATAAAGTCATTTTAGCAGCTCTATTGCCTGAACAATTGATCACAGCAACACTGCAGCCACCGGAGGTCTGACACACTTGAAGCTCAGAAAGCACTTACTCACAAACTGTACTCTCCAAAATGCTGCTGCAGTAATCATTCTGCCAATCATGTTGAAGAAGTGCTTTTCCAGCTTTTGACATATGGTAACAGTATCTGAGAACTCAAGTCCAAGTTGATTTTTAAAAATTCATTAATGGAATGTGGGCATTGCTGGTTGGGCCAGCATTTATTGTCCATCCCTAGTTGCCCTTGAGAAGGTAGGGATGAACTGCTTTCTTGAACTGCTGCGGTCCATGTGCTGTGGGTTGACCCACAATGCCCTTAGGGAGTGAGTTCCAGGATTTTGACCCAGTGACAGTAAAGGAATGACTACATCCTTCCAAGTTAGGATGGTGAGTGGATTAGAGGGGAACTTGCAGGGATGGTGTTCCCATGTATCTGCTGCCCTTGTCCTTCCAGTTGGAAGTAGTCATGGGTTTGGAAGGTGCTGTCAGAGGATCTCTGGTGAATGTCAGTAGATAGTATACTACTTCTTGTGACAACTGGGGCTGGAGGGAGTGGATATTTGTAGACGTGGTGCCAATCAAGGGGTTGCTTTGTCCTGGATGGTGTCAAGCTTCTTGAGTGTGATTGGAGCTGCACCCATCCAGGCAAATGGACAGTATTCCACCAACCCAACCGCTCCATGGCTGAACACTTTAATTCCCCCTCCCACTCCACCAAGGACATGCAGGTCTTTGGCCTCCTCCATCGCCAGACCCTGGCCACACGACACCTGGAGGAAGAGCGACTCCTTTCCCCCTAGAAACCCTCCAACCACAAGGGATGAATACAGATTTCTCCAGCTTCCTCATTCCCCCCACACCCGACCTTATCTCAGTCCCAACCCTCAGACGCAGCAATGCCTTCTTGACCTGTAATCTTCTTCTCAGCCTCTCCGCCCCCACCCCCTCTCCAGCCTATCACCCTCACCTTAACCTCCTTCCACCTATCGCACTCCCAATGCCCCTCCCCCAAGTCCCTCCTCCCTAACTTTTATCTTAGCCTGCTTGGCACACCCTCCTCATTCCTGAAGAGGAGCTTATGCCCGAAACGTCGATTCTCCTTCTCCTTTGATGCTGCCTGACCTGCTGTGCTTTTCCAGCAACACATTTTTAAGCAGTATTCCATCATACTCCTGACTTGTGCCTTGTAGATGGTGGACAGGCTTTCAGGAGTCAGGAGGTCAGTCACTCGCTGCAGGATTTTCAGTCTCTGACCTGCTCTTGTAATCATTGTATTTATATGGTGAGTACGGTTTCTTATCAATGGTAACCCTTAGTGGGAATTCATGGTAATGTAATGGTAATTCTGGATTAGTGGTGCTGGAAGAGCACAGCAGTTCAGGCAGCATCCAAGTAGCTTCGAAATCGACGTTTCGGGCAAAAGCCCTTCATCAGGAATGAATCAGGGTTTTGCCCGAAACGTCGATTTCGAAGCTACTTGGATGCTGCCTGAACTGCTGTGCTCTTCCAGCACCACTAATCCAGAATCTGGTTTCCAGCGTCTGCAGTCATTGTTTTTACCCCAATGTAATGGTAATGCCATTAAATGCCAAGGGATGATTCTCTTTAATTGAAGATGGTCACTGCCTGGCAATTGTGTGGTGCAAATGTTATTTGCCACACATTTTCACCCAAGCTTGGATATTGGCGTACCTGAACATGGACTGCTTCAGTATCTGAGGAATCACAAATGGTGCTGAACTTGTACAATCATCAGTGAACATCCCCACTTCTGACCTTACAATGGAGGGAAGGTCATTGATGAAGCAGCTGAAGAAGGTTGCACCTAGGACACTACCCTAAGGAACTCTTGCAGAGATGTCCTGGAGCTGAGATAACTGACCTCCAACAACCACAACCATCTTCCTATATGTCAGGTATAATTCTAACCAGGGGAGAGTTTGCCCCCTGATATCCATTGATTCCAGTTTTACTAGGGCTCTTTGATGCCACACTCAGCTGAATGCAGCCTTGATGTTAAGGGCTGTCCCTCTCCCCTCCCCTCTGGAATTCAGCTGTTTTGTCCATGTTTGACCCAAGACTGTAATGAGGACAGGAGCTGAGTGGCCCTGGCAGAACCCTGGGCGTCACTGAGCAGGTGCTGCTTGATAGCACTGTTGATGACACCTTCCATCACTTTACTGATGATCGAGAGTAGACTGATGGGGCAGTCATTGACTGAGTTGGATTTGTCCTGCTTCTTGTGTACAGGACGTACTTCATGGGGTTAGTTAAAAATCACACAACACCAGGTTATAGTCCAACAGGTTTATTTGGAGGCACTAGATTTCGGAGTACTGCTCCTTCATCATGTAGCTATGGAGTATAAGATCATAAGACACAGAATTTATAGTAAAAGATTACAGTGTCATGAAACTGAAATTATATATTGAACAAACCTGGACCGTTCAGTCTTTCATCTTTTAGATGGGCTTCAGCTTGGTTCCACAGGTCGGCGCAACATCGAGGGCCAAAGGGTACTGTGCTGGAATGTTCTATGTTCTATGACACTACAATCTTTTGCTATAAATTCTGTGTCTTATGATCTTACACTCCACAGCTCAGTGATGAAGGAGCAGCACTCTGAAAGATAGTGCTTCCAAATAAACCTGTTGGACTTTATACATACACATCATTCCCCATATGAACCACCTTCTGCATGAAAAGGTTGCCCCTCAGGTCCCTTGTAAATCTTTCTCCTCTCACATTTAAAACATCCCCTCCCCCCCTTGGGAAAAGACCTTTGATATTCACCTTATCTATGTCTGGCATGATTTTATAAACCTCTATAACGTCACCTCTCAACCTCCTATGCTCCAGAAAAATGTCCCAGTCTATTCAGCCTCTCCTTATAACTCAAACCCTCCATTCCTGGCACCAATCTTTTCTAAACTCTCTCCAATTTAATTACATCCTTCCTATAGCAGGGAGACAACAACTGTACACAGTATTCCAAAAGTGGCTTCACCATTGTTCTGTACAACCGTGACATGATGTCCCAACTACTATACTCAATGGTCTGAGCATTGAAGTCAAGCATTCTAAACCCCTTCTTAACCACCCTGTCCACCTGTGACACAACTTTCAAAGAACTATGTACCTGAACCCCTCGGTCTCTCTGACAACGACCATGAAACCATTGTCGATTGTTGGAAAAACCCATCTGGATTACTACTGCCCTTTTAGGAAGGAAGCTGCTACCTTGACCTGGTATGGCCTACTTGTGACTCCAGACCCACAGCAATGGGGTTGACCCTGAACTGCCATTTGGCCAATTTGGGATGGACAATAAATGTTATCCCAGATAGCGGTGCCCTCATCCCGCGATTGAATGAAGGAAAAAAATCATTGTAAGTTGTTTGTTTGCCATCAAATAGTACTGGTAATGTCAGGCATGGTATAATTTATAAAATTAGGGATCCACATAACATATGTGATACAGTAACGGTGGGAAACTTTAATTTGTATACAGACCATAATAACCAAATCAACACAAACACTATAGGTACGGTACAGGATTGATTCCTGGAACAGCATGTTGAAAAACCAACTATGGATGAAGATATTTTAGTTTTTGTGTTATGTCATATAAAAAGGAGTTAATTCATAATCTTGCTGCAAAAGGAGCCTTAGGGAATAGTGACCATAGTATAATTCCACATTAAGTCTGAATATAACACAGTTCATTCTGAAGCTTATGTTTTAAATCTGAAGGGGGGATACTATGAGGATATAGGATGAAGGGTTTATGCCCAAAATGTCAACTCCCTTGCTCCTCAGATGCTGCCTGACCTGCTGTGCTTTTTCCATTGCCACACCTTTCATCTCAAACTATGAGGGTATGACCAGCAAGTTGGCTACGGTTCACTGGAAAAATATGCAAAAATATTTCAAGTAGACAGGCAGTGGCAAGTATGTAGTGAGGGATTACATGGTCTACAGTAGAAATATATAGCTGCAAGTCACAAACCACAGTGTGAAAGTTGAATGAACTGTGGAGAACAAAAGGAAGTGAAATATCAAATTAAATCAATTGAAATAATTTATAAGGACACCAGAAAAAGTGGTAAGCCTGAGGATGAGGAACAATTTAGAACACAGCAATAAATCACTAAGCAACTGAAAACTAAAAAGGAAAAGAGATATGAACGCAGGCTAATGAGAAACATAAAAGCAGTGTAAAAGTTTCTTTAATTATGTGAAAAGGAAAACATTAACTCAGAAAAATGTGAATGCATTACTGGTGAGGACAAGATAATTTGTACTAGAGAACAGGGAAATGGTTGAAAAACAAAACAATCACTTATATTTATCTTCTCAGATGAAGATATGGAAAACCAAGGCTAACAAGGGACTTGTTAAACTGAGGAACTGAAAGAGGTTTGTATCAGTAAACAGGCGGTGCTTGAGATTACAGAGACAGCTTCTTCCTTCTCTCGTCATTATACAATCCCACATCCTGGGGACAAATCTGATGAACCTCCATTACAATCCTTCTGTGGCAATGATTTGGAGATGCCAGTGTTGGACTGGGGTGTACAAAGTTAAAAATCACACAACCACCTGATGAAGGAGCAGCACTCCGAAAGCTGGTGCTTCCAATTAAACATGTTGGATTTTAACCTGGTGTTGTGTGATTTTTAACTTCTGTGGCAAGTAATCCTTCCCTAAATAAGAAGACACAACTACATGGTACTGGCCAACATCTCTGTCTCAGGCTTGCAGTGCTCCAGTGAAGCTCAGTGCAAACTTGGAAGAACCTCATTTTCTGCTTGGGGACCCTGCAGCCCTCCAGACTCAATATCAAGTTCAATACTTTTAGGGTCTGAACTCTCCATGTCCCAGCACCCAACCACACACACAAGGCCTTATTATCATTTACTGAAAATGTGTTGCTGGAAAAGCGCAGCAGGTCAGGCAGCATCCAAAGAGCAGGAGAATCGATGTTTCGGGCATGAGCCCAAAGATTCCTGACGAAGGGCTCATGCCCGAAACGTCGATTCTCCTGCTCCTTGGATGCTGCCTGACCTGCTGCGCTTTTCCAGCAACACATTTTCAGCTCTGATCTCCAGCATCTGCAGTCCTCACTTTCTCCTTGTTATCATTTAGTCAGCCATTACCCACCATCTATTGTTAGCCACTAACAGTCTCTATTAATAGTTAATCACCCTCCAAGCCAGATTATTATCTATTCCTTTGTCTGTCCAACTCTCTCCTTGGGTTCTATCCCCACCCAGTGTTTACTCCTTACCCCCTCACCCTGTCTTCTGCATATAGACTGACATTTCCCCAGCTACCATCAAGGATCACTGGACCCAAAATGTTAACTCTGATTTCTGGTCACAAATGCTGCCAGATTGGCTGAGCTTTTCCAGCAACTTCTGTTTTTGTTTCTGTACATATTACACCAAGATGCTCTGTACAACTGTAGGAAAATATCTTTCCTGCTGCACACAACTCTGCCTGTTACAACTTCCACCAATTAAACAGCAGGGCAGGGTACAACCTCCACCAATTAAAGAGGAGGGCAGGTACAACCTCCACCAATTAAAGAAGAGGGCAGGTACAACCTCCACCAATTAAAGAGCAGGGCAGGTACAACCTCCACCAATTAAACAGCAGGGCAGGGTACAACCTCCACCAATTAAACAGCAGGTTAGGTACAACCTCCACCAGTTAAAGAGGAGGGCAGGTGCAACCTCCACCAATTAAACAGTAAGACAGGGAACAACCTCCACCAATTACACAGCAGGGCGGGTACAACCTCCACCAATTAAACAGTAAGGCAGGGAACAACCTCCACCAATTACACAGCAGGGCAGGTACAACCTCCATCAATTAAACAGCAGGGCAGGTACAACCTCCACCAATTAAAGAGGAGGGCAGGTACAACCTCCACCAATTAAAGAGGAGAGCAGGTCCAACCTCCACCAATTAAAGAGCAGGGCAGGTACAACCTCCACCAATTAGACAGTAAGGCAGGGAACAACCTCCACCAATTAGAGGAGGGCAGGTACAACTTCCACCAATTAAACAGCAGGGCAGGTACAACCTCCACTAATTAAACAGCAAGGTTGGTACAACCTCTACCAATTAAAGAGGAGGGGGGGGGGGGGCAGGTACAACCTCCACCAATTAAACAGCAGGGCAAGTACAACCTCCACCAATTAAAGAGGAGGGCAGGTACAACCTCCACCAATTAAAGAGGGGGGGCAAGTACAACCTCTACCAATTAAAAAAGAGGGCAGTTAGAATTGGTTGAATGGTCCATTCCCATGTTTCTAAAACTCCTTCCACACGATTCCAGGACAGGGACAGCACCAGGTTAGATGCAGAGTAAAGCTACCTCTACACTGTTTCACCCATCCCAGAACAGGGACAACATGGGGTTAGATACAGAGTAAAGCTCCATCTATACTGTCCCCCCATTAAACACTCCCAGCATAGGGACAGTCCAGGATTAAATACAGAATAAAACTTCCTCTACACTGTCCCCATCAAACACTCCCAGGAAAGGGACAGCACAGGGTTAGATCCAGAGTAAAGCTCACTCTACACTGTCCACCCCAACCCAGGAATGGATAGCATGAGTTAGATACCGAGTAAAGCTCCCTCCATATTGTCCCCATCAAACACTTCCAGGACAGGGACAGCATGTGGTTAGATACAGAGTAAAGCTCCCTCCACACTGTCCCCATCAAACACTCCCAAGGCAGGGACAGTGCAGGATTAGATACAGAGTAAATCTCTGTCTATGCTGTCCACCCCATCCCAGGACAGGGACACATGTGGTTAGACACAGAGTAAAGCTACCTCTACACTGTCCCCCCTCCATCCCAGGACAGGAACAGCATGGGGTTGGATACGGAGTAAAGCTCTCTCTACACTGTCCCCATCAAACATTCCCAGGACAGGGACACCACAGGATTAGATAAGAGTAAAGCTCTCTCTACACTGTCCCCATCAAACACTCCCAGCACAGGACAGCACATGATCAGATACAGAATAAAGCTTCCTCTACACTGTCCTCCCATCAAACACTCCCAGGACAGGGACAGCATGGAGTTAAATACAAAGTAAAGCTCCCTCTACACTGTCCCATCACACCTCCCAGGACAGGGACAGCATGGGGTTAGACACAGAGTAAAGCTCTCTCTACACTGTCCCCATCAAACACTCCCAGACCAGAGACAGCACAGAGTTAGAGACATCGTAATAGACAAGGATAAGTTGAATCAGGACAGGGTTTTTGGAATCACATGAATGGCTGTGTAGTTGCTCATAGCAACAAATGAGAAGAGTTTGCATCCAGACCCCAGTTTGGACAGATGAGTGAGAGAGAGGAAGTTTGTATCAGGCAGTAGGAGAGGGGAGTGTGACAGGGAGCAGCAGAAGGAGAGGAGTAGACACAGCTGGAGGAAAAGCATTCACTGGGATGTTGGATGTCACCAAACTCTGTGTGTGGAAGAGATGACCCAAACTGGTGTTCCATCATGGGGCATCCCCTCAAGATAGTGGCAACCAGTGCCCATCAACAGAGACCACAGTTAATCCCACTGTTCCTGGGCAACCCAGTATTAATAACCTCCAAAAGCAGCGAGTCGGATCTGGGAGCAGTATCCTACTGGCCAAGCTTTCTTAGATCACATCTAAAAATCACCATTACATCAGTCACTTAAACTCAAAATCAATCCCATGCCAATGTATGCATTTAGCTTTGATTTTTTAAAGAGTTGAAAAAAGATTATCTCAACTATTTGGCAAGAAAATATTCCAGTATTGTCCAAGAGATTGTTTTCTAATGGCCATTAAGCTTATTAATGTCAGCCATTCATTTATAATTCAGGACTTCATCTCAACAGCCTGCCATGAAAGGTAAGGTCCTTTCAATGATGGAGGAAGTAGCCCTACCCTTTCTCTAAATGGGTCACTACCCCAAAGCCGACCTCAGTTCAGGTCAGCAACGTGGAAGTGGCCATTGTGGGAGAGGGTCACAGTGTTTGTGGAGCTGCCTGGATAGGTGGACCAGGGAAGTTGGGGGCCTGGTGGGAGGGTCGGCAGTGCTATCTGTGGGACAGGTCGGAGAGGTGGATGGTCCTGCAGGTGGTGAGCCAGTACCAGGGCACCTCAAGGCTGGAGACACCCCTCTTCGCCCAGAGAGAGAGAACATTAACCAAAGGGATATGAAGCTGGTAGGGCCACAGTGTCCCCAGTTCCAATAGCCCTTGACCTGGCTTTGGGAGACCCTTCCCACATCCCGACAGTCTTCACACTTGCTAGTGACTCATTCAATGGGAGGAAATACTGGTGCCATTGCAAAAACAACCTCACCCCTACGTGCCACCATCACTGCATGAATCAGTTCAGTTTCCTGTAGATTGGGACTTGCTGCAGGTCCCAGATCCCGGTCCCAGATCCCTACACCCGGGAAAATCCACTGAAGGCACGAATAGGCTGGGAAGCTGTCCCAGTGCAGATTGATGCTCCAAACAAAAATGAATTCCATTTACCCATTCTGTCCCCAGATCCTTCCATGTCCAAAAAGCTTACTCATGATTATAGTGAACAGTAAACATCCACAGTTCCCTGGTGTAAACATTTCACAGATCATCAAAAAAAATGTTTCAGTCCTAAACTGTGCTGAACTGTACTATTCTACATTCTATGTTCTAAACACCTAAGCTCTTATCCAGAGGCAATGGTCCATACTTGGAGACTCTCTAGAGAGGAGAAACAAACTCTCTGTGGCAAAGTTGTCAATCATTCTATGAATTTGATAACTTTAAATGAGATCACCTCTCATAGA
This sequence comes from Chiloscyllium punctatum, assembly GCF_047496795.1. Classification (NCBI taxonomy): domain Eukaryota; kingdom Metazoa; phylum Chordata; class Chondrichthyes; order Orectolobiformes; family Hemiscylliidae; genus Chiloscyllium; species Chiloscyllium punctatum. The sequence goes on along the minus strand of NC_092749.1, from coordinate 9,487,688 downwards.
GCCATACAGCATGGAAACAGACCCTTCAGTCCAACTAGTCCATGCTGAACATAATCCCAAACTAAACTAGTCCCACCTGCCTGTGCTTGGCTCATATCCCTCCAAATCTTTCTTATTCATGTGCTTATCTCTTGTAAAAATTGTAACTGTACCCACATCCACCACTTCCTCTGGAAGTTCCTTCCATATGTGAACCACTCTCTGATTAAAATGTTGCCCCTCATGTGTTTGATAAATTTTACTTCTCTAACTGTAAAAATATCCCCCTAGGTTTGAAAGTCTCACCCTAGGGAAAAGACATCGGCCTTTCATACCTTACCTCTAAACTTCATAATTTTATAAACTTCTATAAGGTCACCTATCATCCTCCTACACTCTCATTTTTCTAAACATAGAATGTACAGGCTCAATCTCTCCTTAGGGAACAGCTCTTTTAATCCAGGAACTCTTTTGGTGAATCTTCATTTCACCATCCGAGGCAGGTATATGCTTTGTTCAGAACGGAAACAAAATTGGAGTCAGGTATGGCCCTCCCAACATTTGGTATAATACCAGAAAAATTTCCTTTGTCTTGTATTCCAACTCTGTTTGAATAAAATCTCCAATGCCATTTTCCTTCTGTGTTACTCACAGTACCAGCATGCTAACCTCTCTGTTTGCAATCCGCAATGACACATCCGTTCCCTGAAATCTAACATTTACAAATCTCTCACCATCTAATAAACGTTCTGCACTGTGACAGAAGTGGCTAATTTGACATTTTCCCACAGTCTAACATTTCTGCTATCTCCTTGCCAATTATTTAACCAATTTACATCCTCTCTACATCCTCTTTATAAACTCCTCAGACCCTTTAAAATTATTTATTCTTCCATGGTGTGTGGGTGTCACTGGCCGAGCCAGCATCTATTGCCTATCCCTAATTAGTCTGGACGAGGTGATGTTGAGACACTTGGTACTACTGCAGGCTATGTGGTGTAGGCACAGCCAGAGACTGTGACAGAGGGGAGTTACAGACTCTTGATTCAGTGACAGAGATTCATCTCCAAATGAGAATTGCATGTAGCTTGGAGATCTAATCAACGGTAATCCCCAGGGTCTTAAATAGTGTTGGACTAAACATTAATAATGCCATTAGATGTCAAGTTACAAGAATCAGATTCTTCCTCTTGGGGATGGTCACTGCCTGCCATACCTGTACCATAAATATTACCTGCCACCTTTCAGCCCAAGTCTGTGTTGCTCTATACCAACGTGGACTGCTTCAGTAACTGAGGAGTCATGAATAGTGATGAACATTGTGCAAGCATTGGCAAACATCTCCACTTCTGACGAAGGGGAAATCATTGATGAAGCAGCTGAAGATGTTTGTGCCAAGGACACTACTCTAAGGTGGGATGACTGATGCCCAATGACTACAACCATCTTCCCATGTGCTGGGTATGACTCCATCAGAGAGTGTACTCCCTGACTCTCATCGACATTAGTTTTGCTAGGACTCCTTGATGCTATACTTGGTTAATGGGGCATCGATGTCAAGGGCATTCATACTTATGTCACCTCTGGAGTTGAGCAATATTGTCTCGATTTGTAACGAGGCTGTAATGAAATCAGGAGCTAAGTGGTCCTGGTAGAACCCAAACTAGAAGTCAGTGAGCAGGTTATTACTGAACAAATGCTGCTTGATAGCATTGTTAATGACCTCTTCTCTTACATTTGTGATGCTGAAGAGTCGACTGATGGGGCAGTAATTTGCCATGTTAGATTTGTCCCGTTTTTTATGTACAGGACATACCTGGGCAATTTTCCACATTGTCAGGTAGCTGCCAGTGTTGCAGCTGCACTGGACCAGCTTGGCTAGGGAAGTGGCAAGTTCTGGAGCACATATCTTCTGTAGTAACGTTAGAATGTTGTCAGGGCCCGTAACCTTTATGGCACACAGTGCCATCAGCGATTTCTTAATATCACATGGAGAGAATTGAATTGGCTGAAGACGGGCATCTGTGATGCTAGGGGCCACTGGAGGCGGCCAAGGATCATCAACTCAGCAGTTTCTGGCCAAAAATGTTTGCAGACATGAGAATCTTATCTTTTGCACTGAGATGCTAGGCTCCACTGTCTTTGAGGAGTATCCCCCTCTGATTAATTGTTTAATTGTCCACCACCATTTCACAACTGATGTTCGGCTGGCTCCGCAGACAGTGTCGAGGGAACAAACAAGAGAGAAAAACCTACTTTCCCTCATCCTTTACAATCTGCCTGCCCCAGCTGTATATCTTCATGACAGGGTTGGTAAGAGTCACCAACACACAGTCCTTATGAAACCACGGTCCCATCTTCCCATCGTATCATGTTTTATACTTTATCACCTTACTAAATGGGATTGAATAGGAACAGATCCAACAGCAAGCATCCACGTATTCAACCACAAATCTGCAATCCTACACTGTACTATTACCTGGACAGGTAAGATAACCTGTGATGAAGGAAGGCTTTGAGAGAGAGGTCTAATACCCTTTGAATTATATTAAAAAAAGACATGCGTATGCAAAAAAAGTGCAGAAACTCATTGGAACAGACAAGAGAGCTTTCTAAATTAACTGTCAAAAGTTTCAAAAGCGTCATCAATCTGTCAAGGCATTTAAAATCCCCAGCCTTTAAATGATTGAGGAGAGAAAAAAAACAGACTGGAATGTAAAAATAAAGCAATGCTTGACATTTCATTCTTGTTATTGACATAAGCCTTGAAGTTTCCCTGAATGGAGTGATACTGATTTTACAAACGTCCATTCTCATTCCAGGGCACCTGACATTTCACATTTTGATTGACAGCTCCAAGTTGTTGTTGAACTGTTTGAAGTGGGACTACGAATTCCGATGCTTGGTTTTTAAGGGATTAATAGAAAGGTTCTTCATTAGTAAAGGGATCAAGGGTTACAGGGAGAAGGCAGGAGAAACATGGGTTGAGAAACATATCAGCCCTGATTGAACTGTGGAGCGGACTCAATGTGCTGAATGGCCTAGTGCTGCTCCTACGTTTTATGGTCTTATGGAAAATAAATATAGTCAATAGGTTTTTTTTATCAAACAGAGCATTCTTTGAAAATGGTGAGTTTTCCAACAGATATTTTAGAAATTTGTTTTGTCTCAATTGAGCATGTGCCCTCAGGGCTTCCCATGGTGGATTGTGCGTATGGAACGTGTCAGGACAGAAGATAGTTCGTGGGGGTGCTAGGGCACGTTGGTTAGCATGGAGAGTAGAAGAGGCCATATGGAATGGGTAGGGATATGAGGTGGCATATGGGGTACTGAGAGGGCAAGATGGGTGAAGACTTGGTAAGTTTCTTCTGTTGTTTGTTTCATCTATGTTTTTAAATAAACAATCTTGAACAACGCGCCAGTCACCAAAGAAAACTAGCTGTCCAGTTCTTCTCCAAATTTATCAGCCTCTGCACTGTTTCTGGGAGGGATGGGAGGAGGTGGTCACAACTCAAACCCATCCTCTCCATCGCCACCTTCCCTCCTGTGCACTGGTCCAGCATACCTCCTGATTGGTTGGGGTTGTGGAGATGAGAGGTGTCCCGGACTCTCCCAAACTGACCCGTGCCACTGTCTCTGTGAAGATCAGATATTGTATCCAAAAGCTCATCAACTCTCACTCCTATTATTTCATCTGGTGCCTCTTCTTTACTGACATCAGTTCCACATTTTCCTAAAACCCTTGGTACTTCCAGCTAGGAGAAAGTGAGGACTGCAGATGCTGGAGATCAGATTCGAAGTGTGTAGTGCTGGAAAAGCGCAGCAGGTCAGGCAGCATCCGAGGAAGAGGAGAATCAACATTTCGGGCAAAAGCCTGTCATCAGGAATGAGCTGATTCCTCATTTCCTGATGAAGAGCTTAGGCTCGAACGGTCGACTCTCCTCCTCCTCAGATGCTGCCTGACCTGCTGTGCTTTTCCAGCACCTCACTCTTCAACTACTTCCAGCCAGTCCTCTGTGCCTGCTACCATAAAGCCAAAATACTTGTTAATGCGAGTGCCATTTCCTCAGCCCTCAGATGATTTCTGCCTTTCAGCCTCCAAGGGTCCATGGTTTAATGTCATCCACAGTCTTTTGCTGTTGTGTTTGGGATTTCCTGCACTCTGTATTGAACTGTGCCCATTCCCAATGACGGGTTGATAAAATCTTCCATCACATTCAAAGCAGTGAAACGGACAGTCAAAAGTAGGATCTTATATTTAAACAAATTACATCTAAAAGGGGAAATGGTTCTTGTAGGTTAGAAAATTAGATTAAAGGAGTTGATGGCACAGAAGCAATGGTAAGCAATTCATAAATAATTCATAGTATCTTTTTAGGTAAAGAATTAAAATTTTCCAATGAGATTGCAGTGAAGAACACTATCTGATTGTATTATTGCTAAATATTAAAGCTGAGCTTTCAGAGACTTGCAAAGGATGACCAAAGCTTGATAAGATGGAAAAAGCAGAATCCAAGAGTAAATGAGTACAGACAAATAGTAAAAGCTTTGACAAGTACAGAAACAAGAACTACTTAACTGTCCATTTCAGTGCTTCGAATGTGATGGAAGATTTTATCAACCCGTCATTGGGAATGGGTGCAGTTCAACACAGAGTGCAGGAAATCCCAAACACAACAGCAAAAGACTGTGGACGCTGGTAATCTAGAATTAAAAGCAGCAAATGCTGGAAAAACTCAGTCTGTGTGGCTGAAAAGAGGTAGAAGAGTTAATGTTTCACGCTGATGGCCATGCCTCAGGATAGTGTTTCTGAAAGGTCACCAAATGTTTCCTCTCGCTCTCTTCCTGAAATGTCAAGCAATAAATTTGGATGTCAATGCATTCATAAGCTACTAACCAACATTGCTGAAGAAAATGTTTATTGGAAGTTGTGAATGATGGTTGGCAATTGATTTTTTGAACCTGATCATATCTGATCTTCCTACTGCAAGTTAGGGTTCCGGATAAGCATAGTTGAATTTTGATTTTTAAGTACCATTAGGCATCTTACAGTTTGTTTTACACACACACACACACACACACACACAAACACTCATACACATACACAAACACTCATACACATATACATACACACTGAGACATTTAAACACACACACTTACAGACGCACCATCACAGATACTCACACACTTACTTATACAAACACACATACAGGCACTCAGACACACAGACACAAACACTCATACACACACTTATAACAGAGACACACACTCACAGAAACACTCAGACACACACACTCATACTCACAGACACACATGCTCTCACAGTCCCACAGACATACAAACACTCAGAAACATACACACAGACACACCTAAGTAAAGTGGTAGGTAAACTTTTCCAGTCAAAGATCATCTACAATCAGTAATCAATCCCAAGAGATCAGCTTCATTTTTGACATAACGCCCGAGGTTCCCCCTCCTCGGTTAATAGCGACATATCCCAGGGAGTCCCTTTCCCCACTGAATATTGATTCACTCCTGAGGAGACCCCCTCTCCAATTAATATCACAGCTCCCTCGGGGAGATACCAAAAGAAATTAACTTCCGACCGGGAATTACCTGACAAAGTTAACAAAAAAGACTGTGTCAGTTATCAAAAAGCCAAATGGTGCTTTCAACTCAGCAAACATGAATTTTTATTCACACACGGAAGCTGTGAGCTTGTTGATTGCCAAGCATAATTGTTTTCTGAAGACTGGCAGCAAGATGATGGATTCCCTAAAAACCAGTCCTTGTCCATTGGCCCCATTGATAGCCATGGAACCCCAATCCGAAAAAAAAAAATCATACATGCTGATTCTACTGAGGTGACACAAATTCAAAACATAGTTTCAATTTTAGACAGAAATAAATCCAGCTTCATTGAGCAGAGAATGAGTTAAGGAAAATTTAGTCTCCTCTCTGCAAATATCTCCAATCTGAAGAGGAGGTGTGCTTATTTAAAGTCTGTGAAAGCACACTCGCAAATAAAAACACACGGTTGAAAAGCGATAAAACCCACGTGCACTACATTGAGATGTTTATTTACACAATTTTTTTAAAAATCACACTTCAAAAGCAGTCCAGTAACATTCAACTCACCATCAGAGTTATCCATGTTCAGGAGTGAGAAGCTGCAGGAATTCTGTGTGGAACAATACACATCTCAGCTTCCAATACTAATGAATGTTCCTGTCACTCTGCTGACTAACCACCCAGTGCAAAGCACAGACTGAAACAGAGACCATCAGGATACACAATGTCTCCAAGGATGTCAAACAGCCATTATGTCCATTATAGGCTAAGTGAATGCAGCAACAGTCCATCAACTGTACACAAAAAACCACAAGCTATTTTCATTCTCTCTCTGTCTGTCTGTCTGTCTGTCTCTCTGTCTCTCTCTCACACACACACACACACTCATAATTCCTCCATCTCCTCCTTCTCCCACTCCCATTTTCACCCTGCTGCATCTGTAGCCTGTGCGGAGATTTGAATGAGAACAAAGACTGAGAAATCCATTTTCGCTTCCCACAATGTTGACTGGATCTATTTTCACATTAACAGGAAAGAAGATGGTGGGAATCTGAAATAAAAACAGGAAAACAGGCAAGGGGGTGTCAACCATATTGATAGAGAGGGAGAAAAAAATAAAAAAGAAAAGAAAGTTATTATCTCAGATCAAACACTTTGTATCTAACCCCAGCCTGAATCTCTTGGTGGTTTAGAATCATGTTGTGCTCTTTCAAATGCAGTAAATCTATATTCAGAGTGAAATCATTTCCATGGATGTGCAATAAATGTACAGAACACACTGAAATATTTATAATGTTCTCAAAAGAGAGCGACCCAGTGGTTTTGAACTCTCTCCATTAAAGATGACACATCCCCTGGTGGTCCATAGGAAGGTTGCAAAGCAACATGCTTATACTGAGCCAGACCTTAGGTCTAAAGCCTGGTCAGAGAGGTCAGTTTGAAGGGGGAGCTAAAGAGTTGAATAAGTAACTGCACAACATTGGGTCTAGGCATTAAAGGCATGGTCTTCAACACCACAGTGGTTTAAAGCAGGACCCCTCAGAGTTGGAATTGGAGCTACCTCAGGGGCTTGTACCTTTGAAGGAGTGTGCCTTTGGAGAAGGTTAAGGAGATGGGGGAAGGGCCATTGGCCAATTTAAAGACTAGGCTGAGAATCTTTAAAGCACTATTTAACTGAGAGCTGATGTTGGTCATGGGCACAGGGTGGTGGATGAGCAGGACAAGGTGTGAACTAGAAACAGAGTAACAGAGTTTCAGATGATCCCAGACTCATTGAGGGTGGCAGTGGGAGGCTGGCAAGAGTGGTATGCAATAATCAAATCCAGAGACAACTAAGACATGGATGTGGATTTCAGCAGCCACTGGTGTGGGGCAGGGACAGAGTTGGGTCGCATTACCGAGGTGGAAGTGTGCAGCCTTAGCAGATACCTGGTTGTAAGCTCAGCTAAAGACCAAGTATGACACCAAGACAGCAAACAGCCAGGACACCCTCAGATTCAGTTGAGGGAAAGAGATGGTGCCAGTAGATCAGGAACAGAGTTTGAGGTGGTGACCAAACACAATGGTCTTCTCAATGTATTCACCTGGTGGAACATTCTGCTCATCCAAATACAGGAGACAAGAGGGGAGATGATGAGGCTGCACTCTGTCATCAGCATAAATGGCTAACCAGCACTGCATGTTCAGACTGTCTCAGCAAAGGGGCAACATGGAGATGAGAAATAGGAGGGGACTGACAATAGATTCTTGCGGGCTGCCAGCTATCACAGTAGAGGAGCGAGAAGAGAAGCCATTGATAGGATTTCACTGGCTATGGTTAGATACAAAGATCGTGAAATATACGTCAATGCCATCATGGTGGGCCTGTTTACTGAAACCACCGACAATACCTGGGTTAGATTTACTGCCATTACTCCTCCTGAATGGTTACTGATATCAAATGAGGAAGGATGCCCTAACAAGGTCTTTGATAGAAGCTAAGCCCAATCTTGAGATATAAAGCTGCTTTCTCACATAGTCTTAATGGCTAGTCACATTACAGTCAAGTCACATGGTAATCCATTGCACAGGCTCAATGTAACTGTTAACACACATTAGAGTTGGCAACATGGTCTGAGAGCTAGAACCTGTTTTACAACTTAGAACTTAGCTCCTCTCAGGAACAGTCCTTCATATGGGAGGAGCTTTCTGTGTGATGTCAGTTAACCCTTTCAGGTGCTAAATGCCTTATACAACAACTCCCTCCAAGCCTTTCCCAGGTTCTTAAATTCTAAGTTTTTTTTTGAAAAGTATTGTATGTTTACCACTGATCCACCTCCCCACACATTTCTGACTTCATCAATGACTGACTACTTGGTTGGTGTTGAAATTCTGCTGCTTGAGAACAGGTCATTGCTTTATTGGCTTTCTGGTTGGGCTGATTCCTCAAATGGTTTTGGCAAAGGAGGTTCTTCGGCATTGAATCATAGAATCCCTACAGTGTGCAAAAAGGCCATTTGGCCCAACTAGTCCACACCGACCCTCCGAAGAGAAACCCACCCAGACCCATTCCTCTAACCCTATTACTCTACATTTACCCCTGACTAATGCCCCTAACCTAAACATCCCTGAACAGTATGGGCAATTTAGCATGGCCAATTCACCTAACATGCACATCTTTGGACTGTCGGAGGAAACCAGAGTACCCGGAGGAAACCCACGCAGACACGGGGAGGATGTGCAAACTCTATACAGTTGCCCAAGGCTGGAATTGAACCCTGGTCCCTGACGCTGTGAGGCAGCAGCAGTAACCACTGAGCCATCATGATGTCACTGTTGAACATTTGTTTCCTTTGGAAAATCTTTCGTTTTTTTTAAGCCATGTCGGGGAAGATTGCTGTGTTTCTGAAAAGAAGTCAACTTCATTTGATATTGAAATGCGGGAGATCTCATGATCTTCTGTCTGTTTGTTTTGGATGATATAACCATGTGATCTGGGTCAATCCTAGCCAGTAAGGGTGACTAAGCTGTTTTAGTACTGCTTCTTCTAAACATCTGCTTTATCTGTATCAAGAATCAACCACAAAGTCCTGCTGGCTGTGGTGTCAAGCATGTGTCTGGTGATCAGCTTTCAAAAATTTATTTGAAGTTCAAAGTTAATTGAATAAATCCTCTAAAGCTGAGAGATCAGTAGTATCTTCCCATCTCTCAGTCATGAAGTGCTGGTGTACAGCAATATTGTTAACCTCTACTAGTGCCTGTATCCTCTTGGGTGCAATGAACATTCTTCTAAGACCCATGAACTCTTCTTGATGCTAAGTGGAAACATGAGTTTGCTTTCTCTCCATGGATGCTGCCTGACCTGCTGTGATCTCCAGCATCTTTCGTTTTCAGTCTGAGTTCATTCCCTGTCTGAAATAGCTGTGATCTTAAATCTGCCTGGAGGTGTAATATCTTCCTCCATTGTGATTGTATTTAAATGCCGTGACCTTTCTTAATGAAATTATTTACTTGAAACCTGTTGAAGGAATTTTGAAAACTTTTGTAAATGGATACACTAGTCAATGTTTCAGCTAGCATAATCACTGCTTCAGAAAATTGTAAAAATAATCTTGCAAATGTTGCAATTATTTTTAATTGCTTTATCTTATAGGTGCAGTGCTAATTAAGTTTGTTATTAAGAAGCTTGGACTTTTTTAATGAAAGTTTTTAAAACTTTAATGTGCATTTTCAGAAATCCTCTTTAATTTCTGTTGATTGAAGTTGAAAAACTTTTGAACGATTTCAAAATTATCCTCCTACTTCTGCTAAAACACATTTTCTAATGTTTAATAATTATTGAACTGTCTAAAATGAAGAAATTCTGCATTTTGTTTCCTCCAATGAGAAAGATACTGTACCCTCACACCATTTTTGCCTCCTTCTCGCACTTTGTTTAACAATAAATATGACCTGTGCCCTTTCTGCTTCTCTGTGAGATTCACTCGTTTTGAAATTTAGTAAAACTGTGTCACTCTTTTTTTCACACTGGTAAGACTATTTTCCCCTCCAAGCCACTCACCATCTGGGCACACGGGTTTACATCCTGCCATGGCAGATGGTGGAATTTGAATACAATAAAAATCTGGAATTAAGAATCTAACAATGACCATTAATTCATTGTCAATTGTCAGAAAAACCCATCTCGTTCATTACTGTCCTTTAAGGAAGGGAACTGCTATCCTTGCCCATATGTGACTCCAGACCCACAGCAAAGTGGTTGGTTCCCAACTGCCCTCTGGGTAATTAGGGATGGGCAATGCATGCTGGGACTAGCAGAGACTTCTGGAGAGTGAACCCATGGAAATTAACTGGCCCAGATTGAGTCCTCAGCTGTGTACTCAGATCCCTATTTTCTCCCTCTCTCCAACCTTCCTTCATCCTCGGGCAACCTGCCCCCAGCTTCTGAAGCAGTTGGTGCAGATGCCATCAGCTCACGTGGGGTTCCAGTGACCACTGACCCAGTGTGGAGTGGTGGTAGTGCTCAGGAGGATCCAGGATTGGTGGTAGCGCTCTGGGGGTCTGGGAGCAGTGGTGTCACTCTGAGCTGGGAAAGGTGCTAGTGCTCAGGGGGTCCAGGAGTAGTGGTAATACTATGGAGGTCCGGGAGCAGTAGTAGTGGTCTGGTTATACTGTATATATCTGTAATGTAACTTTTATTCTCTGGTTGGTAACTTAGGGATTGTACTGAGGTACTCTGTACCTAAGATGGTGCTGTCAGTGGTGATCTACAAACTTCTCACGGCACTCATTTGAGTAAATGTGACGATAAAGCTAATTCAATTCAATCCAATTCAGCTGGTGGGACTACTGGCTCTAACCTTTCTTTACTTCAGTGTGAGGTTCCTACCTGCTTCAAGAAGGCCACCATTATCCCAGGCCCAAAGAAATATCAGGTAGCATGCCTTAATGACTACTGCCCAGTGGCTCTGTCATTATGAAGTGCTTCAAGAGGTTTGTCATGGCTCATATCAACTCCAGCCTCCCAGCCTGCCTTGATCATTTGCAATTCACCTACTGGTGCAACAGGTCGACAGCATACCCCATTTCTCAGGTCCTACACTCATCCCTGGAACATCTGGATAACAAGGACACCTACATCAGGCTCCTACATATTGACGACAGGATGTAAGTTTGCTCGCTGAATTGGAAGGTTAATTTTCAGACGTTTTGTCACCATGCTAGGTAATATCATCAGTGAGCCTTTGATGAAGCACTGGTGGTATGGCCTGCTTTCTATTTATGTGTTTAAGTTTGCTTGGGTTGGTGATATCATTTCCTGTGATGTCATTTCCTGTACTGATGTAATTTCCGGTTGTTTTTCTCAGGGGGTGGTAAATGGGATCCAAGTCAATGTGTTTGTTGATAGAGTTCCAGTTGGAGTGCCATACTTCTAGGAATTCTCGTGCATGTCTCTGTTGGCTTGTCCTAGGATGCATGTGTTATCACCACAGGAAATGACACTATGGTCCGGGAATGGTGGTAACGCTATGGGGGTCCGAGAGCAGTGATAATGGTCTGGGGGTCAACCAGGAAATGACATCACCACAGGAAATCACATCACCAGCCCAAGGAAATCTAAACACATAAATAAAAAGCAGTCCATACCACCAGTGCTTCACTGGAGGCTCACTGATGATATTACCTAGTATAGTGACGAAACATCTGAAAACAGACTTGCCAGCTCAGCAAGCAAACTTACATCCAAAACCTCAACCTGAGCTACAAATCTTCTCAAAACTCACTAATATTGACTACTGTTCCGCCTTCAACATCATAATTCAAAAATCATCACTAGATTCCAAGACCGAGATCTTCGCTGTCCCCTTTGTAACTAGATGCTCGACTTCCTGACCCACAAACTGTAATCAGCAAGTATAGGTGACAGCACATCCTCCACCATAATCCTCAACACTGGTGCCCCACAAGGCTACGTACTCAGCCCCTTACTGTACTCTTCATAAAGTCAGATGTCATACAACACCAGGTATTCATCCAAAAGGTCTATTTAAAATCACAAGCTTTCAGAGTGTAACCCTATCATCAGGTGAAGTATGAGAGAAACACAGTCACAGAGTTCATGGGCATAGAGGTCAAAGGCAGAGAGATCAAAAATCAGACAAATGGTGTGAGTGGAGTGTCGAGTAATAAATCTCTGCAGGTGATCAAAAGTGTCAGACAGTGTGAGTAAAATGCCATAAATTCTGTGTCTGTGTGCTTCTCTGTCACTTCATCTGCGGAAGGGGCTGTGCTCAAAAAGCTTGTGATTTCAAATAAACCTGAAGAAAGTGTGGACTGCAGACGCTGGAGATCAGAGTCAATGCTGGAAAAGCAAAACCAGTCAGGCAGCATCTGAGGAGCAGGAGAGCAGGCTCATTCCTGTGGAAGAGCTTATACTCGCAATGTTGACTCTTCTGCTCCTCAGATGCTACCTGACCACCTGTGCGTTTCCAGCATCACACAATCAAATGTTAACATAGTTCAGCCAAACATCGGGACCTTGCAATCTTGCCAGATAATCCGATATTCGGAGAAGCAAATGCCGGATAATCGAGGTTCCTCTGTACATTCTTTAAATGTTTGAGCTACAGAAACAATGTTTCCAATTTGTCAACTGTGTTAGAGCAAATTGGCATTCACAAGGGTTCAGATGTTGATCCACATTAAGGCAGCAATTCCCACAGCACTCCACAAAGCAACAAACTTGATGAAACAACAAAACAGAAAGTACAATGTGAAACAAGAAAGTGAAAATGTTAGGAGTTCGCAGTCAGCTGAATTGGGCACAATCTCCCACCAACATCAGTCTTTGAGCCTGTCAATACCTCACAGAGACTGCGATGACAAGCTGCAGTTAACCTGCCTTCGGCTACTCAGCTAACATGTCTCAGGTCGTTGGATCATTTCTCTGTTCTGTCACCTCAAACATCTTATTTCTACTTGTTTACTTAGTCAGCAAATACACGTGGTAACTGAGTGAACTGAATTTTTATCCATTTTATGGGAATTTAAATTCAGGATTCAGAATTCCAACTCATTGCTTGGAACATCTAGCTGGGCACTCATTGAGACCTGGAATTTATTGTCCATCCCTTCTTGTCTTCAGGAAACAATTGGCTCTCGCTTTCTTGGACCGTACGTAGCAGACTCTGCACAACTAGCTGTCTTACAAAGTGACTCAAGATCCAACCACATTGGTGTGGGACTGGAGTCACCTATAAGCCCAGGTCAGGTATGGATGCTAGGTTTCCTTCCCTAATGGGACACCGTTGGGGTTTTATGGCAATCTGACAGCTTCCCAGTCATTTTATTGAATTCAAAACCACAAACTCAATATGGTTATTCCTCTCTTTAATTTGACCAGCCTTTATTACCCATCCCTAGTTGCCCCTTGAGAAGGTGGTAATGAGCTGAAGGTGACTCGTGGCTGCTGTTGAACCCATGCTGGCAGGGATGGAGTCACTAAACCTGCCTGGAGCCCAGGGCTCCCAGTCTGCTGCTGAGAGGCTGTCTCCATTTACAAGAGGCCATGTTTGGTGGTGAATCTCAGGCAGCCTCCCACACTTGGCCTTACACTTTGACAGGGTCCTTTCCCCAGTTATACTGGGAAATGAATACACTGATTGCACCAAAGCTCTACTTGGAGGTAGTCAAGTTGGGTATGAGTCATTCACAAGTTTTTCTGTTTGGTTTTCTTTCTGGGCAATTGGCTACTTGCTTGCGAGATGAAATAAATACTGCAAACTCTGGAAATGATTGATACTTGAATTAAACTCTAAGTTGTGCAAGTCCAGTTTGGACTATAGACTCCTACCATCCAACTCACTTGCACTGACCAGACATCCCAATCTAACTTAGTCCCATTTGCCAGCAGTTGGCCCATATCCCTCTAGACCCTTCCTATTCATGTAGCCATCTAGATGCCTTTTAAATGCTGTAACTGTACCAGTCTCCATCACTTCCTCTGGCAGCTCATTTCAACCATGCACCACCCTCTGAGTGAAACATTTGCTCCCCAGATCCCTTTTAAAGCTTTCCCTTGCGCCCACATTAAACCTATGAGCATAAGAGGTATAGTTGGAAAGTTTGCAGATGATACCAAAATTGGAGGTGTATTGGACAGCGAAGAAGTTTACCTCGGATTACAACAGGATCTTGATCAGATGGGCTGAGGAGTGGCAGATCTTAATAGGACTTACACACTTAATGGAAAGTTCCCAGGGAGTGTTGCTGAACAAAGAGATCTTAAAGTGCAGGTTCATAGCTCCTTGAAAGTAGAGTCACAGGTAGATAGGATAGTGAAGAAGGTGTTTGGTATGCTTTCCTTTATTGGTCAGAGTATTGTGTACAGGAGTTGCAGGGTCATGTTGCAGCTGTACAGGACATTGGTTGGGCCACTTTTGGAATATTGTGTGCAATTCTGGTCTCCTTCCTATCGGAAAGATGTTGTGAAACTTGAAAGGGTTCAGAAAAGATTTAAAAGAATGTTGCCAAAGTTGGAGGATTTGAGCTATAAGGAGAGGTTGAACAGGCTGGGGCTGTTCTCCCTGGAGCGTCAGAAGCTGAGGGATGACCTTAAAGAGGTTCATAAAATCATGAGGGACATGGTCTTTTCCCTGGGGTGGGGGAGTCCAGAAATAGAGGGCATAGGTTTAGGATGAGAGGGGAAAGATATAAAAGAGACCTAAGGGGCAAATGTTTCACGCAGAGGGTGGTACGTGTATGGAATGAGCTGCCAGAGGAAGTGGTGGAGGCTGGTACAATTACAGCATTTAAAAGGCATCTGGATGGGTATATGAATAGGAAGGATTTGGAGGGATATGGGCCGGTGCTGGCAGGTGGGACTGGATTGGGTTGGGATATCTGGTCAGCATGGACAAGTTGGACCGAAGGGTCTATTTCTGTGCTATATGTCTCTATGACTCTACGCCATCTAGCTTTGGACTCCCCTTAACTGGGAAAAAGACCTTGGCTATTCACCCTAACCATGCATCTATCCGTGACTTTATAAACGTCTATAAGATCGCCCCTAAGCCTCCGATGCTCCAGAGGCAAAAAGCCCCAGTCTATCCAGTACTCGGCTTTTCCATGTTTTACCAATTTTCCTTCCCAGGGCTAGTTTGAGTCGGACAGCAGTGTGAAATTCTGAGCCTTAACTCATTCGGTCCATTGACTCTGCTACTATCCTCGCCAACGCTATTAGACCTGCTGAGTATTTCTCTGTTCAACTTCAGATTTCCAGCATCTGCAGTGGTTTGTTGTTGCTATAACTTCAATCTTTTCTCCCTGATCTGCTCGTTCAGATGTTTTCGAAGAAGTAAATTCATAGAAACGTAGAAACGTCGAAGATAGAAGCAGGAGTAGGCCATTCAGCCCTTTGAGCCTGCTCTGGCTGATCATCCAATTCCTGCTTTCTCCCCATATCCTTTGATCCCTTTAGCCCCAAGTGCTATATCCAGCTCCTTCCTGAAATCATACAATGTTTTGACCTTGACCGTGCTCTGTGGTAGTGAACTCCACTGGCTCACCATTCTCCTGGTGAGTACATTTCTTCTTATCTCACTCCTAAATGGTTTACCCAATATCCTTTGACTGTGGCCCCTTGGTTGTCAACTTGCCCACTATTCACCAGAACCGCTCCCTACAGGAGCAACTCCCACACTCCGACCACCGTCTGAAGAAAGAAGTTTCTCTGGAATTGCTTTTCAGATTTATTACTGTCCGTCTGATGTTCACGGGCCCTTGTTGGTGGACTGCTCACAAGTAACATATCTTCGCTCCATCTACCATATCAGACCTCTCCACAAAATGCTAAATCATAAGACCATAAGGCATAGGAGTGGAAGCAAGGCTGTTCGGCCCACAAAGTCCACTCCGCCATTTAATCATGGCTTCAGATCAGTGTTTACAATTTTCTTCTGTTCAGAGAAGCCCCATACTTCAGGAAGGCTGTGAAGATCCTCAGGAGAACATTAAGGAGATTTATGGGAGTGGTCTCTGGTACGAAGAGTTATCTCCAACACGGTCCAGGGTTGGAGAAGCTAGGGGCCTGATTGATTGGTTGATTGCCACATGTACCAAGGTACAGTAAAAAACTTTGTTTACGAGCAGTACAAGCAGATTGTAGTAAGTAAGGATGAACAGATCAAAAAGATCAAAAAGAGACACACAGGCTTGCACTAGGTGAAATCAACTTTAGCAAGGAGTGGAAATGGTCAACAGGAAATTGGAGCACACTGAGAGAAAGACGAGGAATGGGACTGACCGGAATGTTCTACAGAGAACTGGAATGGACTCAATGGCTTCCTCCTGTCTGAGGTAGATTTTTAATCTGTAAGGGAATCATGGGTAATGGGAAAAAGGCAAGAAAATGGCATTGATCTCATTCTTACATTTCTTACAACTATTCTGCTCTTTTAAACCTCAATTCTAAGTCTGTAAAAGTAACTCATTATGTTCTATTAAAGCTACTGACAGGTCTGAAAATCCTATGAACGTCCAGACCTGAGTTCTACCGATGCTGGATTTGCCTACCAGCTTTCCGTAGGCCCCATGAGAAAACCTGGAGCTGAGGCCCAAACTCTGACCCTGCAGCAACCTGACCCCATGGAGATCCGACCGGACCCAAAACAAAACCGGCCCCTACAGTGACTCGACCCAAGGAGACCTGCCCAGCCCAGGCCTGAACTTCGACCCCGTCAGATTCAGTATAAAGACCATTGACAAGTTCACTGATGACACCATCATTGTAGGCTGGATACCAAACAACGATGAGTCAGAATACAGGAAGGAGATAGAGGCCTTGGCATCATGGCGCAATGATAACAATCGCTCTCTCAATGTTGGAAAAACAAAAGAATTGATCATTAACTTCAGAAAGAAAGAAGGAGGACACACTCCTAATCACATCAACAAAGCTGAGGCAGAGAGGGCGGAGAGCGTCAAGTTCCTCGGAGTGACAATAACAGACAACCTCTCCTGGATTTTCCATGTAGATGAGACGGTCACGAAGACGCAACAACGCCTCTTCTTCCTCAGGCAGCTTCAGAAATTTGGCAGGTCCATAAGGACCTTCACCAACTCCTACAGATGCACCATTGACAGCATACTGTCCAGGTGTATAATGGCCTGGTACAGCAACTGCTCTGCCCAGGACTGTAAGAAACTACAGAACGTGGTGTGCATAGCCCAGACCATCACGGAGCCCAATCTCCCATTCATGGACTCCATTTATGCTTCTTGTTGCTGTGGAAAGGCTGCCAACATCATCAAAGACCCCTCCCACCCTGATAATGATCTCCTACAGTCTCTTCCATCACACAGAAGATACAGAAACACACACACCCCCATTATTGGACTAATGAATGTACTTCCTATTGTGCACGTCCTCTGCAGCCTTGCTCTGTATGTTACAGGCATCATGTATGTCCTTGTATGTTATGATCTGTCTGTACTGCTTGCAAAACAAAATTTTCACTGTATTTAGGTACATGTGACAACAATGAATCAAATTAAATCAAATCAAATCAAAGTAATGATCTTGTTCAATGCATGGCAGACTTGATGGGCTGGATGGCCTGTTCATGGTTCTGGGCATTTCGGCCTGTGCCATAATGATATTGTGACTCTACAAGTACTTGTTTGCCATGACATTTCTGTGACTCTTTGTGTATCTTCATAAATGCCCCTACAAGCGTTTCATAACGTGGAGACTGGAATGGTGCACAGTGCTGCCAGTGCAGTCTGACCATAGCATTCAAACTAAATATGGGGTTGGGGTGTCCAGAACTAGAGGACATAGGTTTAGGGTGAGAGGGTCAAAATATAAAAGAGACCTACGGGGCAACTTTTTCACACAGAGGGTGGTACGTGTCTGGAATGAGCTGCCAGAGGAAGTGGTAGAGGCTGGTACAATTGCAACATTTAAGGGGCATTTGGATGGGTATATGAATAGGAAGGGTTTGGAGGGATATGGGCCGGGTGATGGCAGGTGGGACTAGATTGGGTTGGGATATCTGGTCAGCATGGACAGGTCGGACTGAAGGGTCTGTTTCCATGCTGTACATCTCTATGACTCTATGACTCAGTCAGTGGTATGTTTGAAAGAAAACTGGTTGCTTTATATGCAATCTAAAAGAAAGTGAAGCATTCCTGCTGCAACTGTAACAGAGACTGTTGGAAATAAAGTATAGTTTTCTTCAAGTGAGGACAAACTCAAATTCTCACTGGGTTTTC
Source organism: Chiloscyllium punctatum (assembly GCF_047496795.1). NCBI lineage: Eukaryota > Metazoa > Chordata > Chondrichthyes > Orectolobiformes > Hemiscylliidae > Chiloscyllium > Chiloscyllium punctatum. The sequence goes on along the minus strand of NC_092749.1, from coordinate 9,469,385 downwards.
TCTCCTTTACTCAGTTTCTAATCAACTTGTTTCTTGAGCCACTTGCATTTCCCCTCTTAATACACTGACACTGAAGCTGCCTCCTTGTGTGGGGATTAAATTTGTTGGCAATTATTTCTGTAGCATTGGCAGGTTTTATTGAGGAGAAAGCGAGGACTACAGATGCTGGAGATCAGAGTCGAAGAGTGTGCTGTTGCACAGCAGGTTAGGCAGCATCTGAGGAGCAGAAGAATTGACGATTCGGGTGTCAGCCTTTTACAATCCCACATTCCTGATGAACAGCTTATGCCCGAAACGTCGGTACTCCTGCTCCTCAGATGCTGCCTGACTGGCTGTGCTTTTCCAGCACCATACTCCAGGTTTTACTGAGTCTTTAAGTGGAGAAAAGCTGCAGAAAGCTACAGAACAGAAGGATTTGGGAGTCTGTATCCAGGAATCATGGAAAATGGTGTGCTGAACAGCTAATAGGGAGGGAAATGGAATGTTGACCTTTTGTTCAAAAGGAATGGAGTGTAAAACAGGGAAGGTTTTGTTAAAACTAAACAAGGCACAAGTTAGAACGGCTGCTGGAATACTGTGAATATTTTTGTGCCCCTTATCTGAGGAAAGGTAGACTGGTATTGGAGGCAGTTCGGAGAAGGTTCACTCAACTATCACGGTTTGGAAGGATTGCCTTATGCAGTGAGGTTGAGTAGGTCGGGTCTGTACCCACTGGAGACCTTATTCACACATATACGATTCTTCAGGAAATTGACTGGGGAGATGTGGGGAGATTATTCCCTCTTGTGGGACAGTCTAGAGGCCAACATTCCAGAATAAGGGGTCACACATTTAAAACAGAGAGGGAGTCTTTTCTCTCGGGGGGTAGTGAATCTGTGGAATTCTTAAACTGCAGAGGGCTGTTGAGTCTGGTCCATTAAGTATATTCAAGGCATTTATAGCACATCCCCAGTTGCCCTTGAGAAGGTGCCTTCTTGAACCGCAGCAGTCCGTGTGCTGTAAGTAGACCCACAATGCCCTCAGGGAGAGAATTCCAGGATTTTGACCCAGTGACAGTGAAGGAGCAGCGATACATTTCCAAGTCAGGACGGTGAGTGGCTTGGACAGGAGACTAGCAGGGAGTAGTATCCCCACATAGAGGCATTTTGTTCCTGTCTATCAACAGTGGCATCGTCATATTGAGGATGCACCTTCCATTCAGAATACATTGTTGCATACATCGTATAACAATATCAGCAAGTCTGCAGTGATCTATGTACACAGGCAGTTAACCAAGAGGTCTACCATTGCACCCTGCTGTTTATCATGTATTTTTTACTCTGAGACCAGATTTTAATTATTGGTTCTGAACCCCGTGGTAGATATTTTTGTTGTACAGCAGACAGCTGGGTTGCTGAAACACCTCCTTCATGCGATAGCGATCCCGGATGTCGGGAAAATGCTAAAAACAGTAAATGTGCATGCACTCAGTTGCCAGGCCTACCTGACAGTCACACACCCACACTCGCTGCAATGTGTGATCCCCTTTCCCTTAAAATCACACATCCCACGCACCAAGCTGCTCAGGGATTTTCCAGCTGAGCTCATTAAAATTTATTTTAGATAAAGCGCTTGAAACCGATGCCAAAATAAGTTTAAGCAATGAGAGAGGGAGGGAAAATCCATCAACTTCAATTAAACACCTGAGGACAGTGAGTCACTGACCTTGGGATGAGGTAACCCTCCCTTTCCACTCCCAGATAATAGGTTCAATTCTGACAGGGAAGATTGTGAAACATCAAAAATGCTCCAGCTCACTCTACCCTGAGGCAGTGGTTGAGCTGATTAATGATTTTAAGAGGGATTCCCGTCCCTGGTAATATTTTATCCACCATGATTAGTCCAAAAGAAAGTGGCTGTGTTGGTAACAAAGTGTTATAGAACTGTAGTACGGAAACAGACTCTTCAGCCCAACTCATCCATGTTGGCCAGGCATCCCAATCTGACTTAGTCCCATTTGCCAGCATTTGGCCATATCCCTCTAAACCCTTCTGATTCATATACCCATCCAGATGTTTTTTAAATGTTGTCATTGTACCAGCCTCCACCACTTCCTCTGGCAGCTCATTCCATACACACACCACCCTCTGCATGAAACTGTTGTCCCTCAGGCCATTTTAAAATATTTCCCCTCTCACCTTAAACCAATGCCCTCTAGTTCTGGACTCCCCCACCCCAGGGAAAAGACCTTGTCTATTTATCCTATCCACGTCCCTCATGATTTTACAAATCTCTATAAGGTCATCCCTCAGCCTCCAATGCTCCAGGGAAAACAGCCCCAGCCTATCCAACCTCTCCCTATAACTGAAACCTTCCAGTATGGGCAACATCCTTGTAAATCTTTTATGCACTCTCTCAGGTTTAACCACACCTTTCCTCTATAAGGGTGACCAGAATTGTATGCAGTATTCTAAAAGTGGCCTCACCAATATCCTGTACAGCTACAATATGATGTCCCAACTCCTATACTTACTGTTCTGACCAATGAGGCAAGTGTACCAAATGCCTTCTTCACCACCGTGTCTACCTGTGACTTCACTTTCAAGAAACTATGTATCTGCACACAGGTCTCTTTGTTCAGCAACAGTCCCCAGGGCCCTATTCACAGTATGAGTCCTTTTCACTGTAAACTTTTCACTGCACTCATGTGAGTCCATGTGACAATAAAGCAAAGTTATTTCAATTCAAGATAAGAGCCCATGATGTTGGGGGCCAGGTACAGGCGTGGATAAAGGATTGGACAACGAGCAAAAGGCAGAGAGTAGGGACAAAAGGGTCTTTTACAGGATGGCAGTTGGTGACTGGTGGAGTTCCACAGGGGTCACTATTGGGACTAAAACGATTCATGTTGTACATTAACAATCTGGACAGAGAACAAAGAACAAAACAGCACAGGAACAGGCTCTTCGACCCTGCAACACATTTTGCCCTTCCATACTAAAACTGTCTTTACTTACAGGATCCTTATTCAACCAGGTGCTTCTTGAATGCTGCTTTTGTATCTGTCTCCGCCCCCTCCTCTGGCAGTGTGTTCCAGGCACTCACCACCCTTTGTGTGAATAACGTTGCTCATACATTTCTTTTGAACTTCCCGCCTCGCACCTTGAACTTGTGTCCCCTAATAATTCACCCCTCCATACATTCCACTCTATCCATGCCATTCTCAGTCTTATAAACTTCTACAAGACTGCCCTGGTTTGCCTTATCAAAATGCATTACCTCACCTTTACCTAAATTAAATTCCATCTGCCACTTGTTGGCCCATTGGCCCATCTGATTAAGGTCCCATGATACACAGGTAATCCTTTTCACTGTCCACTACACCATCAATTTTGGTGTTGTCTGCAAACCTATTAACCATAATCCCTATATTAACCTGTTTGTCAGGCTATTGTGGAGTCAAGTTCATAGCATTCAGGTGCCATTTCACCACAGGACTGAAGGAACTTTTCCCCTTATTTAATCGTGGTACGTGGGTATCTCTGGCTGGGCTGGCATTGATTGCCCATCCCTTAATGCTTTTGAGAAGGTGGTGGTCAGCTGCCTTCATGAACCACAGGGCTCCTTTGCAGTTCTTTACTGGCTACAAGGCTCGTTGAGTGACAGGTGCTATGGAAATGCAGGTTCTTCTGCCTTTCCTCCTGTTATAGAGTTGGAACGGGGATCCTAGCTGTGAAAACGCAATGTTTAATCTGGACTCCCACATCTGAAAAGCATTAATTATAAAAAAACGACATCTGTTTTCTTTATGATTGCCAAGCGGGGAACAAGACCCATTCAGTCCTGCTTTCCCTAGACACCCAGACACCCTGCTCTTTCCTGTCTTATCTGTCTCATTAACACAGAGTCATTATTCATCCCACTACAGCAAGGGGCTGTGATCTTCTATGTTCAAGTAGGCAGATAGGCAGCCCTGTTGTCTCCAGACAGCATAGTCTCAGAAAAACGGGGCACCAATCTAAGACTGGGATGAGCAGGGATTTCTTCTCTCAGAGGGTTGAGAGTCTTTGGAACTCCCTACCACAGAGCTGGGGGGTGGGGGCAGAGTCCTTGTGTATAGTTAAGGCTGAGATAGAGAGATTCTCGATCAGTCTGTGAATCGAGGGTTATAGGGAAAGGGCAGGAAAGTGGACGTGAGGAATGTTGGATCAGCCATGATCCTATTGAATGACAGACTGAGTGGCCTAATCCTGTTCCTTTTTCTTATGGCCGTATCGAGTTATGTCTTCCCTCAGCCAGCACACAGGTCAAACCCCATGTTACTGGCATCAGTCTGATCTGCTGAGCTCACCAATCCTGCCCACCCCCACCTCCCCACTCCTTTCCGAATCATGGAACTCTTTCATCTGCAATAGGCAGCATAACTCCACTCCCCCATCCCAACTCTCACTTTGTGCCCCTTGCATCCCTGGCCCAAAGACAATATACTCTGGTCTCTACCTTAAAGACGGAGGGAGACAGGAAACTGTAGGCTGGGTAGCCTGACCTCGGTCATTGGTAAGATTTTAGAATCCATTACTAAGGATGAGAATGCAGAATAGTTGCATGGTAAAACAGGGCTGAGTCAGCATGGCTTCATCAAGCAGGTCAGGCAGCATTGGAGGAGCAGGAGAATTGATGTTTCGGGCAAGAACTCTTCATCTGGAATGACAGGGAATGAAGGACTTTTGCCCGAAACATCAATTCTCCTGCTCCTCGGATGCTGTCTGACCTGCTGTGCTTTTCCAGCACCAGACTCTTGATTCCAATCTCCAGCTTCTGTAGCCCTCACTTTCTCCATGGCTTTATCAAGGGAAGGACATGCCTGACGAATCTGTTCGAAGTCTTTGAGGAGGCAAGCTCGATAAAGGACAGCCAGTGGATGTGATCTGTTTGGATTTCTAGACAGCCTTTGACAAGGTGCTGCACAGGAGGCTGCTTAATAAGATATTCCTTTGTTCATTTTCTTTCTTTATTTTTCTAATGTATTACTATGATTTTGTACTTTTTGAAGATCCATAATGCGGGACATTTTTCTAATTTTATTCCTAAGAATTTATGCTCAAGATCCTGTACCTCGGTATCTTACTCCCTAAGATGGTGCCATAAGTGGCGACTTGTAAACTTTCACAGCACTCATGTGAGTCCATGTGACAATAAAGCAAAGTCAATTCAATTCAAGATGTTGGGGCCAGGCAGAGAGTAAGGAGAAAGGGGTCTTTTTCACGATGGCAGCTGGTGACTAGTGGAGTTCTATAGGGGTCATAACTATTCATGTTACACATTAACAATCTGGACAGAGAACAAAGAACAAAACAGCACAGGAACATGCCCTTCGGCCCTATAACACATTTTGCCCTGTCATACTAAAACTGTCTTCACTTACAGAATCCTTGTCTCTCTATTCCCTTCCTACTCATGTATGCATCCAGGTGCTTCTTGAATGCTGCTATTGTGTCTCATTCCACCCCCTCCTCTGGCAGCACATTCCAGGCACTCACCATCCTAAGTGTGAATAATCTGTCTCACACATCCCTTTTGAACTTGTCCCCCCCGCACCTTGAACCTGTATCCCCTAATAGTTCACCCCTACATCCTGGGAAAAAGCCCCATGCCTTCCACTCTATCCACACCATTCTCGGTCTTATAACCTTCTACCAGATTGCCCCTCAACCTCATTAATTATCTGGACAAATGAATTGAGAACGATGTTGCTATGTTGAGATGACACAACGATAGGTGGAGGGATAGGTAGTGTAAGTAGAGAGGCTGCAGAGGAATGTGGACAGATTGGGAGAGTGGGCAAAGAAGTAGCAGATGGAATACAATGTGGAAAGGGGTGACGTAGTACATTTTGGTCAGAAGACACGTAGACTACTTTGCTAAATGAGGAAAGGCTTTGGGAATCTAGTCCAAAGTAAAGATTCTCTTAAGGTTAACGTGCAGGTTCATTTGGCAGTTAGAAAAGTAAATATAATTTTAGCATCCATTTCGAGAGGGACAGAATCCAAGAGCAGAGATGTACTGCTGAGGCTGTATAAGGCTCTGGTTAGATCAGATTTAAAGGTTGTGAGTAGTTACGGTGTCCCATCTTTAAGAAAGAATATTTTGCTGTCACTGGGTGGTTCGGGGGGGTGGAGGGAGGGGGAATGTGCAGGAGGAATCCAGAGGAGGTTTACAAGAATGATCCCGGGGATGAAGGGCTCGTCATATGAGGAGTGTTTGAGAATCCTGCGTCTGTACTTAACGGGATTTAGAAGGAAGAGGGGGAATCTGACTGAAACTTACCGAATTCTGACAGACCTAGATAGAGTGGGCATGCAGAAGATGTTTCCACGTGTAGGAGAGACTAGGACCTGGGGACACATCCTGAGGATGAAGGGCTGAAATGAGGAGGAATTTCTTCAGCCAGAGTGGTATCTGGTGAATCTGTGGCACTCATCACCACTGAGGGCTGTAGAGGCCACAGCATTGAGTGTATTGAAGACAGAGATAGATAGGCTCTTGATTGGTAAGGGGATCAAGGGTTAAGGGGAGAAGCTCGAACAATAGGGTTGAGAAACATATGAGGTCGGAGAAAGTGAGGACTACAGATGCTGGAGATCAGAGTCGAGAGTGTGGTGCTGGAAAAGCACAGCAGGTCAGGCAGCATCCGAGGAGCAGGAAAATCGACGTTTCGGGCACAAGCCCTTCACCAGGAAATGGGGGTCTCATGAAGGGCTTTTGCCCAAAACAATGACTCTCCTGCTCCTCGGATGCTGCCTGACCTGCTGTGCTTTTCCAGCACCACACTCTCGACTTGAGAAACAAATCAGCCAGGATTGACTAGCAGAGCAAATTTGATGGGATGAGTGGCCTCATTCCGCTCCTCTATCTTTTCGCCTTAAAACTTGGGCAAAAGCTTTGCAGACAGACCTTCAGAACACAAACAAATTATGGTATGGCTGCACCTTTAACAGGGCGTTTTGAACATTTCCCATTGACCTTTACATGTTTTTCTGTAACGGTAGAACATGATGAGCTTTCTGACCTCCTACAGTTCACTAAGCAGCATTAGCCAATAATTTACCATCACTTTGGCTCCACCAACAGGTCTCTGCTGGAACTGAACACAGTTGGAACCATAGAGTCATAGAGTCAGAGAGATGTACAGCATGGAAACATACCCTTCGGTCCAACCTGTCCATGCCGACCAGATTACTCAACCCAATCTAGTCCCACCTGCCAGCACCCGGCCCATATCCCTTCAAACTCTTCCTATCCCTTCAAAATGCCTCTTAAATCTTGCAGTTGTACCAGCCTCCACCACATCCTCTGGCAGCTCATTCCATACACGTACCACCCTCTGCGTGAAAAAGTTGCACCTTAGGTCTCTTTTATATCTTTCCCCTCCCAGCCCTAAACCTATGCCCTCTAGTTCTGGACTCCCCGACCCCAGGGAAAAGACTTTGTCTATTTACCTTATATACCTCAAATTATTTACCTCATAATTTTGTACACCTCTATAAGGTCACCCCTCAGCCTCCGACGCTCCAAGGAAAACAGCCCCAGCCTGTTCAGCCTCTCCCTGTAGCTCAAGTCCTCCAACCTTGGCAACATCCTTGTAAATCTTTTCTGAACCCTTGCAAGTTTCACAACATCTTTCCGATAGGAAGGAGACCAGAATTGCATGCAATATTCCAACAGTGGCCTAACCAATGTCCTGTACAGCTGCAACATCACCTCCCAACTCCTGTACTCAAAACTCTGACCAATAAAGGAAAGCAAACCAAATGCCTTTTTCACTATCCTATCTACCTGCGACTCCACTTTCAAGGAGCTATGAACCTGCACTCCAAGGTCTCTTTGTTCTACAACACTCCCTAGGACCTTACCATTAAGTGGATAAGTCCTGCTAAGATTTGCTTTCCCAAAATGCAGCGCCTCGCATTTATCTGAATTAAACTCCATCTGCCACTTCTCAGTCCATTGGCCCATCTGGTCCAGATCCTGCTGTAATCTGAGGTAACCCTCTTCGCTGTCCACTACACCTTCAATTTTGGTGTCATCTGCAAACTTACTAACTGTACCTCTTATGCTCGCATCCAAATCATTTATGTAAATGACAAAAAGTAGAGGACCCAGCACCGATCCTTGTGGCACTCCACTGGTCACAGGCCTCCAGTCTGAAAAACAACCCTCCACCACCACCCTCTGACTTCTACCTTTGAGCCAGTTCTGTATCCAAATAGCAAGTTCTCCCTGTATTCCATGAGATCTAACCTTGCTAATCAGTCTCCCATGGGGAACCTTGTCGAACGCCTTACTGAAGTCCATACCAGTGGTGATGCCTGACTTGACCTAGACTGGTTAAATTCCAACAATTTGGTTTTAAGAGAAACAGATGAAGGTGCAAAATGCCGAATCTTTCTGAATCACTGGTTAGGACTGGAGTCTGTTCAAATCTGGCACCATGCTTTATAAAAATCTACCCAAGCACAGAAAGAGAGGGTGCGGACAAAATGATTGGAATGGCATCAGAGATTGGAGACCTGTGGACAGTCCGAACAGGTAAGTTTCAAGGAAGATTGTATAAGAGGCATTAAAAATTATTAAGATGTTTTGAGAGAGTAACTCACAGAATGACAGAATGGTTCCAGTCCATAAACAGGCCATTCAATCCACCATTCCTGAAAAGGCACTTCAAGTGAGCATCATCACCTCCTGCCAATCCACTTCCTCTCTCTCCCATTGCCCCTACACATTATTTCTCAACAAATTAATGAAGGAGAAATGTTCCACTGGTAGGAGAGTGAGTAAGAAAAGATACAGATTTAAGCTAATTGCCAAAAGAGTCGAATATGAAGAATCAAAAAGATAGTGGAACATTGACCTTGCAATGGAGTTTAGAAACCAAGGCAGCATCATGAATATAAGGAGCGATGGTGCTAATGAGAGAGGGGGATGCTGAGTTCAAGGGATGGAGAGAAGGGAACGGACAAATTCAGGATGCAGTGCATCAAGGGGTCAGTGAAGATTGTGGCAACATCAAAGGAAGGAGTTGAGAAGAAGTAACATGGTTTGGTTCTGTTGTGGAGAGAGAGAAAGAGAGAGAGAAAAAGAGAGAGGACAAGCCTTGGAGGAAATGGTGGAGATGGGACTATCATGAAGAAGGAGAAAAGGGAGGTAACGGCCAGATGGAATGATAGAAAAGATTCCACACCGGCCTCACACAACCCGAGATCCACACCAAATATAATCACACTTTGACCTCAGTGACAAGCGTACTTAACACTGTTCAGGTTTCTAATTCCCCAACCCCTCTCCCACCCAGAAATAAAGAGAAACACAACTTTGTGTGTGTATACAAATCACTAGGACTGATTACTCTGACTAATCGATGCACTCTTTCCAAACAATGGGCCCATTCACAGGGGTTATTCCAGAAACCCTTCAGGACTTACTAAGCAAAAGGACAGAATCCCAGACAGCAGGGCTTCCCAGGAGTTATCCGAAACCTTGCTTCTGGGAAGCTGTGAGATTGTCCACGTTTAAATGTCCATAAGCCTCGGAAGCAAACTAGGTGACTTGTTAGAATCCCTACAGTTCAGAAAGAGGCCATTCAGCCCAACAAGTTTCCACTGTCCCTCCAAAGGACATTCCACCCAGACCCACCCTATCCCTACATTTCCCCATGGCTAATCCACCTAGCCTGCATATCCTCGGACACTATGGGTAATTTAGCGTGGCCAATCCACCCTAGCCTGTTCATCTTTGGACTTGGGAGGAAACCGGAGCACCCGGAGGAAACCCATGCAGACACGGGGAGAATGTGCAAATTCCACACGGACAGTCACCCGAGGGTGGCATCAAACCCAGGCTGGTGCTGTGAGGCAGCAAGTGCTAACCACTGAACCGCCACTAATCTAAAGGCAGAAGGTGCTGGAAAATCTCAGCAGGTCTGGCAGCATCTGTGAAAAGGGAAACAGAGTTAATGTTTCGACTCTGGTACGAGACTTCTTTGGAATACCAGGTGAGTTACTAATCTGGGGCCACTTGGCAGCTTATTTTCCACATTCCCATCCTTTGTTTAAAAGGGACCTGGGTCTGCCCTTGAAGCTCTGTAATCTGCAATGCGATGGACCAGGGACTGGTCAAGGGGCTTAGAATGGGAAGGCAGCCTTTAAAAAATTTGTTCTTTTGTTGCTGCGGTGGACATAATGGGCTGAGAGGCCTCTTTTTGCACAGGGTAACCTTCCTGCGACTCTATGGCAACAATCTCAGCAGGAAGAGTTGCATTGATAAAGCACCTTCCCCAATCACCAGACAACTCCAAAGCACGTTATAGCTGCAATGTAGTCACATTGGCAATGTGGGATGTGCAGCACAGTGGCTCAGTGGTTAGCACTGCTGCCTCACAGTGCGAGGGACCTGGGTTTAATTCCAGCCTCAGGCAACGGTCTGTATGGAGTTTGCACATTCTCCCTGGGTCTGTGTAGATGTGTTCTGGTTTCCTCCCACAGTCCAAAGGTGCGCAGGTTAGATGTATTGACAATGCTAAATTGCCCATGGAGTTCAGAGATGTGTAGGTTAGGTGTGTTAGTCAGGGGTAAATATAGGGTAGGGGGAATAGGTCTGGGTGGGTTACTCTTTGGAGGGAGGGTGTGGACTTGTTGGGCTGTAGGGCCTGTTTCCACACTGTATGGATTCTATAATGTGTGCACAGCAAGCTCACATAGACGAGAACAATAAATGGCCAGTTACTCATCTTAGTCAAGGTTGAACTGAGGGAGAATTGCGCTTTTGTTAATTGCACTTTATCAAGGGAATTTCTCCATTTAGCCTTCATGGATGCACAAAAATGTAAAAGGGGCCTTGATTTAATGTTCCTTCGGAAAGATGAGGCATGACGCACAGCAGCTACAAAGGAGTTTTCAATAGGCATTTCGAACGCTCAGGCAAAATCTGAGCGGTTACCATGTGAATGTGAATTGCAGGCAGTGAACTTGGGCTTTGTTAATCAATCACCTCAAACATCAATAGCAAAGGGGAGAGCTGGATAGCACCATCCGAGACATCACCTTCAGGCAAAGGAATAAGAAGCTTTTGTTGAGAGGTATACACACACGCACGCACGCACACACACACACATACGTGCACGCATACACACACAGACACACGCGCACATACACACACACCGAGAGACCAACTTCCATGTGCCTCTCCACAGGAAGCTTTGCCTATAACTGGCTGGCTACTGACGTGGATTCAAGCCAAGCTCGTCAGCAGCCAGTTCCCATGGCAACGTGGAACATCACCATCCTCCTGACGGTGTCAGGTTGGTATCAATGGAGGGGAGGAGGGGTTGTTGGGCAAGGGGACGGTGGGGGGTGGGGAGGTGAGAACTGATGAAGGTTAAGTAAACCCCAGTACCAGTGGTCGGGCTGGTGATGGTGGGGTGGGGAGGGAGAAGGGGGATGGTGGAAAGGTTCAGTGTGCTTCCCCTGTCCCTGTGGCTCATCGACGATCAAAGATTCCAACAGGGGCAGGCACGTTCCACCAGCAGAAGGAGGCTTGTGTGAATTTAGAGAATGCGGAAAGATGAATGTGAACTTTAAAAATAACTCTTTCAAGGGATGTGGGAAACATTGGCTGGGCCAGCAGCTATTGCCCATCCCTAATTGTCCCCAGAACCCTGTGGCTTGCAGAGTCAATGTGGGTCTGTAGTCAATGTAGGCCAGACCAGGTAAGGGCAACAGAGTTCCTCCCAAAGGGCAACAGTGAACCCAATGGATTTTTATTTTAATGAGAGTTGATCATGATTTCCATTTGGTTTGTTTCATTTTCCCCCAGATTCCAGAGTTTCATCAAAGTTCAATTTTCACCATCAGCTGTGGTGGGATTTGAACCGCTGTCTTAGAATATTAGCTTGGGTCTCGTGACAAAACCTCAGCACCACCTTGTGTGGGGTAAGTTCCTAAAGGGAGGCCTCTCCACTCACATCTCTGGCGTGGAACATGAAGCCATAATCTTCTCGCATCAATGTCAGATAAGATCATGGGTTTCAGCCCAGACACTTGTCCCTGTAAACCAGGCTGACACTCCCTGTACCACACTGACAGAGTACTGCACTCCACAAATGCCCCCATTTTCTGGATGATATGTTTAACTATGTTCCTGCTTAACCGGACAAAAATGATCTACGAAAATCCTTCAAGGGGGATACCAGCGTTCTCCCTGATGTTCTGGTCAATATTTACCCCTTAACCGTATTGTTTAGAAACAGATTCTTGGGTGAGTTTCACATTGCTTACCATGGGGATCTTGCTGTGAGTGATTGGATCCCCTGAGATTGTGTAGCTTTATGTAAACAATGTTGGCTATTTTCTCCTTTTCACTGAAGCCAGAGAATAGAATGGAATCAGAGAATGGTTACAGGATCGAAAGCAATCAGGTAGAATTGCCAGCAGAAAAAGGGGTCATTCGGCCCATCTTTATCAAAGAATCCCTACAGTGCAGAATGAGGCTGTTTGGCTCATCCAGTCTGTACCATCCCTCTGAACAGCATCCCACTCAGACCCTGATCCTACCCTCACAATCCTGCATCTTTGTTGTGGCCAATCCACTCTAACCTGCATGTCTTTGGACTGTGGGAGGAAATTGCAGCATCCAGGGGAAACCCACACAGATACGGGGAGAATGTGCAAACTCCACATAGACAGTCACCTGAGAGAACCCGGGTCCCCTGGTGCAGTGAGGTAGCAGTACTAACCACTGAGCCACTGTGCCATCCCAATCTTTTTCTGGAGAGAAGGAAGGTTACGTAAAGTAGCAAAACACTGAATGGGGTTGCTCGTGAGGTTGTTCCAATGTCTAATGATGCATGAGACAGACAACGTATGTGCTAGTTTATCCTGGAGCAGGTCTCTACGCTGTTTCTCAGAATGGTACCATTCCTCATTCAGCACAGCTGACCAGCAGATATCCTCACCATGCCTTTGGTGGTCATCAAGACCTGGAGTGGACTTGAACCTGGAGTGTCTCAGAGGCTGAGACATCCCGCACTGCAGCACATGTGTCTTTTACAGGTACAATGGTGACTATACAGAAGCCAGAATTTATTTGAGGAGGGGTTGGGGGTCAGGGGTCCTGCTACAGGAATGGGGAGGGTCAGGGATCGGGGTAGAATCCTACTTTGGTTGGGAGGGGGTCAGAATCCAGCATCACATTCTGTCAGTGATGGCCCAGGAGGGGTCGGTTTTTGTACTGCCATCCTGCAAGCAGCTCAGCAGCACTGGTGCTAATAGAGTCATAGAGTCATCGAGATGTACAGCACGGAAACAGACCCTTTGGTCCAACCTGTCCATGCCGACCAGATATCCCAACACAATCTAGTCCCACCTGCCAGCACCCGGCCCATATCCCTCCAAACCCTTCCTATTCATATACCCATCCAAATGCATTTTAAATGTTGCAATTGTACCAGCCTCCACCACTCCCTCTAGCAGCTCATTCCATACACGTACCACACTCTGTGTGAGAAGTTGCCCCTTAGGTCTCTTTTGTATCTTTCCTCTCTCACCCTAAACCTATGCCCTTTAGTTCTGGACTCCCTGACCCCAGGGAAAACACTTTGTCTATTTATCCTATCCATGCCCCTCATAATTTTGTAGACCTCTATAAGGTCACCCTCAGTCTCCGACGCTCCAGGGAAAACAGCCCCAGCCTGTTCAGCCTCTCCCTGTAGCTCAGATCCTCCAACCCTGGCAACATCTTTGTAAATTTTTTCTGAACCCTTTCAAGTTTCACAAAATATTTCTGATAGGAAGGAGACCAGAATTTCACGCAATATCCCAACAGTGGCCGAACCAATGTCCTGTACAGCCGCAACATGACCTCCCAACTCCTGTACTCAATACTCTGACCAATAAAGGAAAGCATACCAAACGCCTTCTTCACTATCCTATCTACCTGCGACTCCACTTTCAAGGAGCTATGAACCTGCACTCCAAGGTCTCTTTGTTCAGCAACACTGCCTAGGACCTTACCATTAAGTGTATAAGTCCTGCTAAGATTTGCTTTCCTAAAATGCAGCACCTCGCATTTATCTGAATTAAACTCCACCTGCCACTTCTCAGCCCATTGGCCCATCTGGTCAAGATCCTGTTGTAATGGTGGTCATTGCTGGGATTGCACCCCACAGGAAGAGCACACATTGAGGGCAATGCAGCCTCAGAGTAAGGTTGAGTAAGTGGTCCTGGAAGCACAGGGTCAGGCAGGCCCCTCAGAGAGGTGTGGGGTGGGGGACTCCGTGTTGTCTACCCTCAACTGCAGCTGACAATGATTAGTACAGTTATAGAAAGGCACACCAGTCTCATCTTTCCCCATCACCTTGCCAATAATTCCCAGACCATTCTGCCAACCATTCCTACACCATCCTGCAAACATTCCAATTTCCCAGCTGGTCCCTGAAAGGCCAGCAGATTTCCAGCAAAGCTGTTCTGAAAAGTAAGAGGAAAAAGCTGATTTCATAGAATCCCTACTGTGTGGAAGCTGGCCATTTGGCCCATCATATGCACACTGACCCAATGAACAGCATCCTATCCAGTCCCACCCCGTTATCCTACACACGTAACCCTACATTTCCCATGGTCAATCCACTTCAACCTCACATCTTCAAACTGTGGGAAGAAACCGGAGCACCCAGAGGAAACCTACGCAGACATGGGGAGAATGTGCAAACTCCACACAGACAGTGATCCGCAGTTGGAATTGAACCGAGGTCCCTGGCACTGTGAGGCAGCAGTGTTAACCACGGAGCCACCGTGCTGTCCCATCCATTCCCTTTTCACCATGCCCTGTCCTGTCCTGTCAATCTGCCTGCCTAGCTGATGACTACCGGGCCTCAGCCTGATCATTTGCTTCCTCCCCTATGATGTCAGACTGTCCGTTGAGTCTTCCACCTGAAGAGAACATGGGGGTTCCTGGACCTTGCTGATCTCAGCTGTTCAACAGGCACACTGAGCATTCCTGCTCTTCCCCACCTTGTCAAACCTGTTCCCTCAGAATCACCGTGGCCCCCTACTCCGCCTCAGAACCAAAACTGGCACACGGTGACACGGATCATTGAGCTGGTGTTCAATGCCATGGAGAGGGATAAACACTTAGCAATTCCAGCTCTCCGGCCTCGATCAGAGAGAGCTTCACCAAGTGTAGGGGTTGGGAAGTCATTGTTGAGATTGTACAGGACATTGGTGAGGCCTCTTCTGGAATACTAGTGTGCAGTTCTGGTCACCCAGGGATAGGAAGAATATTATTAAACATAGCAGGGTTCAGAAAAGATTTACCAGGATGTTGCCGAGAATAGAGGTTTTGAGATACAAAAATAGCCTGGATAGGCTGAGATATTTTTCATATACTGGATTAGTGGTGCTGGAAGAGCACAGCAGTTCAGGCAGCATCCAACGAGCAGCGAAATCAACGTTTCGGGCAAAAGCCCTTCATCTGGAATAAAGGCAGTGAGCCTGAAGCATGGAGAGATAAGCTAGAGGAGGGTGGGGGTGGGGAGAGAGTAGCATAGAGTACAATGGGTGAGTGGGGGAGGAGATGAAGGTGATAGGTCAAGGAGGTGAGGGTGGAGTGAATAGGTGGAAAAGAAGATAGGCAGGTCGGACAAGTCAAGGAGACAGTAACTGAGCTGGAAGTTTGAAACTAGGATGAGGTGGGGGAAGGGGAAATGAGGAAGCTGTTGAAGTCCACATTGATGCCCTGGGGTTGAAGTGTTCCGAGTCGGAAGATGAGGCGTTCTTCCTCCAGGCGTCGGGTGGTGAGGGAGCGGCGGTGAAGGAGGCCCAGGACCTCCATGTCCTCGGCAGACCAGAGCGTAGGAGGTTGAGGGGTGACCTTATAGAAGTTTATAAAATCACGAGAGGCATAGCTAAGGTGAACAGCAAGGGCCTTTTCCCTAGAGTGGGGAGTTCAAGACTAGGGTGCATAGTTTTAAGGTGAGAGAAGAGAGATTTAAAAGACAGCTTTTTTACACAGAGAGTGGTTCCTGCGTGGAATGAACTGCCAGAGGAAGTGATGGATGTGGGTACAGTTATAACATTTAAAAGACATTTGGATAAGTACATGAGCAGGAAAGGTTTGGAGAGATATAGGCCAGGAGCAGGTAGGTGGGACTTGTTTAGTTTGGGAACATGATCAGCATGGACTAGTTGGGCTGAAGGGTCTGTTTCCATGCTGTATGACTCTATGACCCTATGAGTCTAAGTGAAGACTGTTGTATCCCACATTGAGAGCCATGACACCAAGCAAAGTGGCCATTGGATACCTTGGCAAACCAGCCACAAGGAGGTGCTGACTGGAAGGAAAAGCCAATAATACTTAGAAATGAATATACTTTCTTGTGTGGGAGGCAGGATGGCAAGATTATTATCTGAATGGTATAGACTGGGAAAGGACAAGGTACAACGATACCTGGGTGTCCTCATGCACCAGTCACTGACAGGAAGCGTGCAGGAGTAACAGGCAGAGAAGAAGGCAAATGGTATATTGGCTTTCATAGCCAGTGGATTTGAGTGGAGGAGAAGGGATATCTTGCCGCAATTGTACATGGCCTTAGTGAGACAACTTCTGTGCAGTTTTGGTCTCCTTATCTGAGAAACGATATCGTGGCAATGGAAATAGTGCAACCAAGCTTTACCTGACTGGGATAGCAGGACGGAAGTGTGAAGTGAGATTGGATCATTTAGTGCTACATTCACCGCAGTTTGGAAGAAAAAGGGAGGGATTCTCAAAAACACCTAAAAATTCTAACAGGACGAGACAGGATAAGTGTGGGAGGAAGGGTGTTCCCAAAGACTGAGGAATCCAGAACCAGGAGCCACAGTCTAAAGATATGAGGTAGGCCACTTTGGACTAAGATGAGGAGACATTCCTTCACCCAGAGATTGGTGAACCTGTGGAATTCTCTGGTGTAGAAAGCAGTTGAAGACAAAACGTTAAATGTTTACAAGGAGGAGTTAAATATATTTTTTAAGGCTAAAGGGTTCAAAGGGTACAGGGAGAAAGTAGGAACAGGGGATTGAGTTGGATGATCAGCCATGATCATATTGAATAGTGAGCAGACTCGATGGGCTGAATGGCCTACTCCTGCTCCTATTTTCTATGTTTCTATTGAAGTTGCTATTTTCTACAGGATGGGTTGGATAGGCATCCCTGCTTCACTAGTTTTACTAGTTTTTCCTTTAGAGTAATCCTGGACTTGGTGGGACTCCATGTCTATTGGCTTCAGGGCTGAACAACAGGCCTTAAATCGTGACATTTATCACAGATCTGTTCCTATTAAGTGGCAGGGGTTAAAATAAGGATGTAAGGGTTTATACCGTGTGTTTCACTTCTCCATGAAACTTGAAAGGGTTCAGAAAAGATTTACAAGGATGTTGCCAAGGTTGGAGGATTTGAGCCACAGGGAGAGGCTGAACAGGCTGGGGCTGTTGCCCTTGGAGCATTGGAGGCTGAGGGGTAACTTTATAGAGGTTTATAAAATTATGAGGGGCATGAATAGAGTAAATAGACAAAGTTTTTTTCCCTGGTTGGGAGAGTCCAGAACTAGAGGGCATAGATTTAAGGTGAGAGGGATGGATTTAAAAGGGACCTAAGGGGTAACTTTTTCACACAGAGGGTGTTGAGTGTGTGGAATGAGTTGCTAGAGGAAGTGGTGGAGGCTGGTATATTTACAACATTTAAAAGGCATCTAGTTGAGTATATGAATAGGAAGGGTTGAGAGGGATATGGGCCAATGCTGGCAAATGGGACTAGATTAATTTGGATATCTGGTCGGCATGGACAAGGTGGACCAAAGAGTCTGTTTCCATGCTGTCCCGCTTTCTGACACTATGACTGTAGTCAATAAGTATTTGCATATATGTGATGTCTTCTAATAGAGTAAAATCCATTGCTCCATGGATGAATAGAATATGTTCATTTCAGTATACAATTAGCTACAGTGTGTTGCAAGTTGGACCGAAGGGTCTGTTTCTGTGCTGTACATCTCGATGACTCTACGTGTGCAGTGAAAGGAGAGTTTTTAGTCCCTTTTTAGTGGCCTCCTGGTGTTTTTCCTGACTGATTGAGACAGAAGGATAAAATCCTGACTCGGTCTTCACTTCAGGGAATCTGGACAGTCACGCTGGTCCGAGAAGCAGCGGTGAGTGATTTTTCCCATTTATGGGGACAATCCTGTTGGACTCCTGACAGTGTATGGAGACTCTCCTGTGTGAGAAACATTCAGCATAGGACTGGATACAGTCACTCAAATGTAAATGTACACATGCTGTACATTTGGAGAAATAGACTATACACAGAAGCTTCAGCTCAGTGCTGTCCCATTGGTGCTACAAATAATCTTTTGGGATACCCTCCTTAGTAGCTTCAACTTATACAGTGAAGAGGAATGGGCGGTATCATTCGTAGCATTCTGCTTTATCGAATGTAAAACTGGCAAATGTTGTCAAATGATTCCCAGTTGCTACATTCTGGACCACTGACTCAATTTGTAATTATGCTAATCGAGCTCTTTCACGGTGTCTGACTCAGCAACACCTCCAAGTACTGCCTTCTCCCTATTGATGTTAATTAATTCAGCTTGTTCACACTGGGATGCATTAACCCTTCCCCAGTCAACGTCACAATCTTGACTGTAATTTAACAACACTACCACTGCCTTGGTATAGCACCTCACCATGGCAAAACTCCAAAATGCTTCACAGGAACACTATTGAATTGAATTAGCTTTAATGTCAAATGAGAACAGCGAAAAGTTTATAAGTCGCCACTTACAGAGCCATCTTGGGTACAGAGTACCTCGGTCAAATCCTAAACTACAGAATAGAGAAATGAAGAAAATAAAAGATACATTACAGCTATACACAGTATAACCATAGGTTAGAAAACAAGCAGTAAAGTTAAAAAGGCAGACATCACAGACTATCAAACAAAATCTAATATCTCCCCACAGGTGTTACAAAGTTGAAAGTTTTTGTGTTCACTTTAAAATGGAGAGTGTCTTCTGAATACTGAAGTCAACTTCAAGTGCAGTGGGTGGTACAGTGACACAGTGGTTAGCACTGCTGCCTCACAGTGCCAGAGACCTGGGTTCAATTCCCAACTCAGGCGACTGACTGTGTGGAGTTTGCACATTCTCCCCGTGTCTGCGTGGGTTTCCTCCAGGTGCTCTGGTTTCCTCCCACAGTCCAAAGATGTGCAGGTTAGGTGAATTGGCCATGCTAAATTGCCCGTAGTGTGGGGTAAATGTAGGAGAATGGGTGGGTTGTGGGTCGATGTGGACTCGTTGGGCCGAAGGGCCTGTTTCAACACTAAGTAATCTAATCTAATGCAGGCTCAGCTTCCGAATGGAAAGACTAGGTGACAGGCTGTTCCTAAATAGATAGATGTAACAATTGGCTGGGAAAGGGATACCTGAGTTTTGGTTGCTGTTTTGACAATAATTCAAATTTAACCAATTACTTTAAATTATAGCCAGGATACTAAAACCCAATTGAGTTTGAAATCATTATTTTGACAACATCAGACCAATGAGAAGGAATGATGTTGGGGGCATAAAAAAGTGGGCATTTGGAAAATTTTAGGGTGAGAGGGCAAAGATATAAAAGAAACCCTATGGGCAATCTTTTCACACAGAGGGTGATGCAATGGTGTGCCTGACGAAGTGGTGCAGGCTGGTACAATTGCAACATTTAAACGGCATCTAGATGGATATATGAATAGGAAGGGTTTGGAGGGATATGGGCCGGGTGCTGGCAGGTGGGACTAGATTGGGTTAGGATATCTGGTTGGCATGGATGAGTTGGACCGAAGGTTCTGTTTCCATGCTGTACATCTCTGTGACTCTATGACTTCATATCTACCACCAAACAGCAAAGCGACTGCCTTAGAGCTGAAGAGCTAAATGCCCATCGAAAACGCTGCTCCAAGGAAATTAGAAGGCACTTTATATCAAGAGGTAGCATTTCCTGTAAAACATACTCACAGTAAAAAGAAAGAAGATGACTCAGGGAGATCAGCATATGGAAGATTGAAGTCAGCAGAGAAGACAGAGACTGTGTGGACTTGAGATTAAGTTACTATAATGTTAATAAGTGTGTTATTGGAACAGCATGTTAATAGGATTGTGTTCAGTTAGGGGAAAGAGTGTTCAGTTTGTTAATAGTTTTCTTTTGTTTTCTGTTAGGAAAATGAATTGTTATTTTTCTTTAAATAGTGGAAATTAGGAGTTCCCTGTCACTCCATCACACATTTAACAGATTATGAGGCGAGATGAGCTTCTCTGGGTGTTTGGTTTTAATTAACAGAGGGATTTGACCTCCACGTTATAACATGGGCGGCAAAAAGCTTGGTTTAAAGTGGGAAAACTGCAGGGAGAGAGAATGAGAAAAGGTAGAATTTTAGGGAGGAACATCCAGAGGTAACGGGCAATGATCAGGTTTGGGGAATGTCAAGCCCAAAGGTCAGCAAGGTTTCAGTGACAGCTGGGCTGGGACAGGAATGGGGTGATATGTGATGATGGAGTGGATGTTCAAGAGGAAGACCTTCTTAGGTTCAGACGGTGGAAAGTCTACTTCAGCCTCTGACATTTAACAGAGAAACGGGACAAAGTTGGAGAAGATGGAAGGGAATTTGTGGTAGGGACACTGTCAAAGACATTGGATGGAAGCTATAACTACCCCCTACCCAAGTGCAGACAGGGAAGTGGGGGTGGGTAGGTGGGGGGTGAGATTGCTCGTCTCTGAGGCAATTAAGACCCTGGTCAGTGAAGGGCTTCCTCCTCCCTCCCCTGATGTTACCAGTGGTGCTTGGGGCCTCATGGTAATGCTATCAGGTGAAATTTTCTCTCCTTCTAGGGTCTGTCCAAAGAAGAACTCCACCAGGATAATGTCTTCAGCCGCTGTGCATTCTCCCCTCTGCCCCCACCCCACCCCTGCTACCCCCACTGTACCGAGTACCAAAGTCCAGCAAACTGACCCCTCCTCAATAGGTGCGGCTTGTAGTCCCAGCAGTGACCACCACTCCTAGGTGAGATGTAGCAACTGCCAACATTTGATTGGTCAGTAGACCTTGGAGATCCAAGACTAGTTGGGCTTGAAGGCTCATTCATTGGCTGTTGGTGCCCTGGCTAGTGAAGGAAGTGGGGAGAGTGGAGTTGCCCTCTGATTGTGTACCAATGACTGGGGCTAAAACCTCTGAGTAAAATTCTCCTCCATGATTCTGGCTTCACAAATTATGAGATGGAAGAAATTTCTGAAACTCCAGTGCTGGGCCTCAGCAAGTCAGTGGAGGAGTTGAGGGAGATAGAGCTGATGAAGAGCTGGATGGTATCAATGTGGATGTGAAACCTGACTTTGTGTCTTCAGATGTTGTGGTCAAATAATAGTAACAGATGAGGAATAGAAGAAACTGAAGGGCTGAGGTACTGGAGAAACCCACATGGGAATGGGGAAATTGGAGAGTCCAGTTTCACCACACTATACCCTTAACAACATCAGTAAAAAGGATTAACATTTTCAGCTTGGATTTTTGACAGTTTCATCAAAAACTCTTCTACATCCCCTTTAAATACATTAAAACCTTGTGTTGTACTGTCATACCACATGATATCTTGGAATGAAATTAAACAACTACATCACCCAAACCTATTATATATGATGGCCTCTAGCTTCAATTACATCTTGTGAATTGATGGTTAGTGATGAAATCCCAGGAAATCCCTCAAAGTGAAACTGCCATCTCAGATTACACTACTTAGCAAATGCTGCTACTTGATTACATTGTCATGTCGCACTCAGCATGTCACTCTGTTGATACATCACCAGAGCTTAATAAGGTATTGGATCGCCCTGTGTGTGTGTGTGGGTTTGTACTTTCTGTATTTATTTAATTCCACGGCTCTTCCTCCCACTAACCTGTTGCCTGTGGGAACACAGATATGACCATGGTATGTGAAGAATTGATTGTAGAATTAGCTCATTTCTGAAAAATTGGGAAACATGGAAGAAATCCAACCTCCTTTCATCCCTCACAAATCTACAAACCAGGGAAGCCTTGCCTGAGATCTCAGAACTCCTCCAATTCAAGCCTCTTGTGCAAATCCCATTTCCTCTACTCCACCACTAGCGATAATGCCTCTGCTGCCTCGGTCTTAGCCTCTGGCACTCCCTCCCTAGATCTTATCCTTTCAGGGTTTCCCAAAACTGTAGCTCTTTGGCCATACTCTTGGTCAGCTACCTTCACACCTCGAGGAGAAAGTGAGGACTGCAGATGCTGGAGATCAGAGCTGAAAAATGTGTTGCTGGAAAAGCGCAGCAGGTCGGGCAGCATCCAAGGAGCAGGAGAATCAACGTTTCGGACATAAGCCCTTCTTCAGGAATGAGGAAAGTGTGCCCAGCAGGCTAAGACTTTATCTTGCTGGACTCACTTTCCTCATTCCTGAAGAAGGGCTTATGCTCGAAATGTCGATTCTCCTGCTCCTTGGATGTTGCCTGACCTGCTGCGCTTTTCCAGCAACACATTTTCAGCTACCTTCACACCTCCTTTGATTCTTTGTCAGATGGTTCTCATGTGGACTGTAATGATGTTGCAGGCCTTCTGATGCTATTTTATAAACTAGGGGGACCTGCAGTTTGCAACGCATTGTAGCTAATTGTGTACTGAAATGGAATATTGCATGCAATTCTGGTCTCCTTCCTATCGGAAGAATGTTGTGAAACTTGAAAGGTTTAGAAAAGATTTACAAGGATGTTGCTAGGGTTGGAGGATTTGAGCTACAGGGGAGAGGCTGAACAGGCTGGGGCTGTTTTCCCTGGAGTGTCAGAAGCTGTGGGATGACCTTATAGAGGTTTATAATATCATGAGGGGCAGGGATAGGATAAATAGACAAGGTCTTTTCCCTGGGGGCGCAGGGGATGTAGTCCAGAATGAGAGGGCATTGGTTTAAGGTGAGAGGAGAAGGATTTAACAAGGGACCTAAGGGACAACATTTTCAAGCAGAGGGTGGTACGTGTATGGAATGAGCTGTCAGAGGAAGTGGTGGAGGCTGGTACAATGACAACACTTAAAAGGCATTTGGATGGCTATATGAATAGGAAGGGTTTGGAGGGATATGGGCCAAGTGCTGGCAGGTGGGACAAGATTGGGTTGGGATATCTGGTTGGCATGGACGGGTTGAACCGAAGGGTCTCTTTCCATTCTGTACAACTCTATGACTCTACTCATCCATGGAGCAATGGAATTTACTCTATTACAATACATTATATATATGCAAATACTTATTGACCACAGTTACAGTGTCAGAGAGCTGTACAGCATGGAAACAGACCCTTCAGCCCAACTCATCCATGCAGGCCAGATATCCTAAATTAATCTAGTCCCATTTGCCAGCACTTGGCCCAAAACCTTCTAAACACTTCCTATTCATATACCCATCCAGATGCCTTCTAAATATTGCAATTGTACCAGCCTCCATCACTTCCTTTGGCAGCTCATTCCATACACACATCATCCTCTGTGTGAAAAAGTTTCCCCTTATTTCCCTGTTATATCTGTCCCCTCTCACCTTAAAACTTTGCTCTCTAAGTTTGGACTCCCCTACCCTGGGGAAAAGACTTTTACCATTTCAACTTATCCATGCCCCTCATGATTTTATAAACCTCTATAAGGTCATCTCTCATCCTCCGATGCTCCAGAAAAAACAGCCCCAGCCTATTCACCCCCTACATATAGCTCAAACCCTCCAACCCTGGCAAATTTCTTGTCCATCTTTTCTGCACCCTTTTAAGTTTAACGGCACCTTTCCTGTAACAGGGAGACCAGAACTGCATGCACAATTCCAAAAGTAGCCTAACCAATGTGCTGCACAGCCGCAACATGATCTCTCAACTCCTATACTCAGTGCACTGACCCATAAAGGGAAGTATACCAACCACCTTTTTGATCACCCTGTCTACCTGTGACTCCACTTTCAATAAGCTATGAACCTGCACTCCAAGATCTTCATTTGACAACACTTCCCAGGGCCCTACTATTAAGTACATATGTCCTAACCTGATTTGCCTTGCTGAAATGCAGCGCCTCACATTGATCTGAATTAAACATCACCTGCCACTCCTCGGCCCCATGGGATAGAAGATTAAATATCAAAGAACTAGGGCCGAGGTTGGGAATAGCATCTTCACACACACGAGTTGTGAGATTCACCCTCAGGATTGGCGGGATAGAAGTTCTGTCAACATTTGGGATTAGATTGAACAGGGAAGGGCGGAAGAAAAATGGGTGAAAGAGATTTAAATCTAAAGAGAGTAAATTAATTGCAAGTATTTTCTTGTGGGAAGGATAAACGCCAACATGGACCAGTTGAGCCAAATGTTTCATGTTGAGATTGCATGTTGCAATGAAAAGTAGCTGAGAGATTGTTCATCCCAGGATTAATCCCGAAGTGCTTTTACAATCTGTGATAACTGTACTGGACAAATTCACACAGCGATGAGCTGCATCGAGCTCTCACCCACATTCAGGGTCATCGCAACCTCAGCTCAGAATACAGACAGGGAGTCAGCAGTCATGGTAATCAGCAGCGATCACATTCATTAAAAAAAAACTGTGGGAGTTGGCAAAATAAAAATAATATTTGGAAATTTAAGGAGCAAATCCCACAGCCAGGTCTAATAGCTTCCCCATAGATGCACATTAGAATCACAAACTGATTCAATCGATTGATGAAATACCAATAATTTGTTTTTCTGATCTCATAAGACTGCAATTCCTTGAGAATCATTTGAAATACATTCACCTCTAGTCTTAATGAAGCATTCATGTATTGACAAATATTTTGAGGATATTTTGAGATCTCTCATCAATATTTCATAAGGCCATTACCATTTATATATTATTAATATTTGTCATTAATGTTTGTAAGGGACCAGGGAGAGAATGCGAAGTGAAGAGAGGATCCCTCTTTTGAGGTGGAGAGTTGGTGCAGCAGCAGTGACCTCCCTCCTATTCTGGAAGGTTCTACCAATGTACAGCTAGACAGTTTTCAAAGCCATTGAACACTCGAATATGCAATGGTATCTTGTAAAAACATTTTCAGTCGAAACTTATATTTTATGAACTCTCAAGACCTTTTGGTTGTAGGTGCAGTCTTTTTAAATGATTCTTTTGTCAAAAGAGAGCATTTCCAACTCTAGACCTGCTTCCAGTAGGATCAATGATGTACATCTCTGTTCATGGAAGTGAGTGAGTGGAATAATGGGATAACAAAGTGATTGTTTTTAACCCACTCTTTCCCCCTCCCAGTGGAGGGTGGACAATTCAACCTCACTTCCTTTCCTACCATTCAGTTTGATGGGACTGATGGGTAACAATACTCCATGACCTTCTCTTTATTTTATGAAGTGGAGATGCTGGAGATGGACTGGGGTGGACAAGGTCAAAATGACACCAGTTTATAGTCCGACCGCTTTATTTGAAATTGCAAGCTTATACCAAGCCTGATGAAGGGGCAGTGCTCCGAAAGCTTGTGATTTCAAATAAACCTGTTGGACAATAACCTGGTGTTGTTTGATTCCATTTTTTAATAACATTTCACACAATCACACTTAACGCAGTCGACTTAAACACTGCGTGTGGGAGCATTTTTAGCTTCTCTGTTCTGAACAGCCCCCATGGATCTCCCCACACCCAGTGAGGTTTAAGAAGAAAGTTCATCACTACCATTAATTAGAGATGGGCAACAATTGCTTGTCCAGACAGTGACATAAGAATATAGGAACTCGGAGCAGGAGTAGGCCATCTGGCCCCTCGAGTCTGCTCCGCCATTCAATAAAATCATGTCTGATCTTTTCATGGCCTCAGCTCCACTTACCCACCCTCTCACTGTAACCCTTAATTCCTTTACTGTTTATAAAATTATCTTTGCCTTAAAAACATTCAATGAGGTAGCCTCAGCCACTTCACTGGGGAGTTGACACCAACATCCTATGAATAGGCAAACAGACATCTCTTCATCCCCTTCCTGATTGATCTCAGTCTGGAGATCTCTAGTTGCCTCTCAGCCTTTTGGGAGACAGAGTTCCTCATTTTTAGTTTGTTCAAGAATTGAATGAACTCAAATTGACAACTTATGTCCTGTAGACTTTCACACCAGATGCACAATGTCATAGGCCTTTCAACTCTATTTTATCAATTAAGGGATCTGCAACTTGCAAGACATTGTAGTTAATTGTTGACTGAAATGATCCCAGTAATGCTGAAGTATCCAGTGACTGTTTGCTTGGCAGCCAAGAGGCTGTCAATGTTATGCTGTAAGATTTGGACAGCTGTTGTAAAGGCTGAGGGCATTTAATGTTGAGACTGATGGTTCTGGGGTATGGAGGGCTCCACAAGGAGTCTCTTTCAGAGTCCTCTAATTATTTAGGATTTTAATTTGGCTTTCATTGAAATGAATGCCTCAGACTATGCTAAGTTGTGATTTCCTGTTGGACAGATCGAGAGAAAGTGAGGACTGTAGATGATGGAATCAGAGTCAAAAAGGGTGGGGCTAGAAAAACACAACAGGTCAGGCAGCTTCCGAGGAGCAGGAGAGTTGATATTTCGGGCATGAACCCTTCATCAGAATCTGATGGGGGTCTGAGTGATGTGGGCCATGGTAGGCAGTGTGGCAGAATCTGGTCAGAAACACAGTGAGGCATGACTCGATATTGAAATTACCTTGCTCCGTCTTTCAGGTTGTGAACAAGGGTGGCATAGAGAAAGTCTCTCGTTAGGCAGCAACAAGGGACCAACCGATGGGGATGATTAATTGTTAAACACCTTGTTCACACCACAAACACAAACAGAAATTATTGGAGAAACCCAGCAGGTCTGGCAGCATTTGTGGAGAGAAATCAGAGTCAACATTTTGGGTGTGGTCACCCTTCCTCAGTTATTTCTCTCCACAGACACAGCCAGGCCTGCTGAGTCTCCTCAGCAATTTCTGTTTTTGTTTCTGATGTCCAGTACCCACAGTTTATTGTTATTGTTAACAGCACATCTCATTAATATGCCGCCTCCCACCTCTCCAAACCCATCAAACAAACTCAAGGCAAGGGGATGAGGAAACTATAGTGAGCAGCTCGGAGAAGGGTTCAGTTTGAAGCTTGCTGTGACTGATCTCCACATTGGAGACTGGCACCAACATTTTAGAGCACGCTCCATGGGCACCGGCCACACACACACCCTACAGACATTGGCATCAATGCATGCCAACCTTTAACAACTCTCATGGCACATCTCAGATCCACTTCCAGGATGCTGCTCCAGTATAACACTCCCCCTCTAAATGTAGCACTGCAGCAAGGACACTGTGTTCAGGGGCACTGCCCACCCCCCCCCCCCCCCAGCTCAGGGACTGCACCTTGCCTTTTGCACTTTGCCCCCTCACCTGCAGGTCGTGGGCTCCTAGTACGAGTGTCATGCCATGCCATCGAACACAGACACGAGGAGAGAAAGCTTGTCGTAGTTGTCAGCAGACCCCAGTCACGCCAAGAGGGATAGCCTTCACTCGGAGGGGTCTGAGCACAGTAAGACAAGCATAGCCTCCGATACCCGTGTAGGCCCTGCGCTGGGTCAGGGGTGGTGTCAGGGTAGAGTCAGCATCCTCCACGTGTAAGGGGTCAAGGGCACTAGGGCTACTTTCCCTGATCTTAGAATCATTGAAGCCCTGTGGTATGGAAGTAGGCCAGTCAGCCTATCTTGTCCAGACTAACCCCTCCAAAGAGCATCTCACCCAAGTCCCCATCTCCTCTACCCTATCCCTGTGATCTTGCATTCCCTATGGTTACTCCACCTGCCCACACATCCCTGAAAACTATGGGTAATTTCCCATGGCCAATCCACCTGACCTGCACAGCTTTGGACTGTGGGAGGAAACCGGAGCACCCGGAAGAAACCCACACAGACACGGGGAGAATGTGCAAACTCCACACACCAGACACTGAAACTGAGGTAGCGGTTCTAACCACTGAGCCACTGTGTTGCCCTTCTTCAAACTGGGGTCCTTTACACCAACCTGAAATGTCAAACAAAGCCTCAGTTTAATGGCTCCTCTGAGAGATGGCAGAGCAGACAATATAGGTATTTCTAGCCTGTATTCCCAGTCCCTCAGCACCAATTTGTTCTTGCAATCAGCCAAGTTTGAGAACACAACATTTCTCCAATTCCAGCCAACACAGACCAGTTAATGATATCAAATACAGAACCCCCGATCGCATTACACTTTGCCATTAATCTGCAAACGCAGAATTAAGCAGTAATTTAAACCCCAGCATTCTGGTGTCATCTGTTTCAAGTTAATTGCACTGCAACAGGATTTATTATTTGAAAGTGAAAGAGGACACAAGATGCAGAGTGAAATTGTCCATTTATGGTCACTTTTTAATTCCTGTGTACCCACCTCTGTCAGAGCAGCTGTGGAAACTATCCAGATAAGATTGAGAAGAAACATCCAATAAGGCTGGTAGGTATAGGGAATGCTGGATGACTAAAGAAATTGAGGGTTTGGTTAAGAAAAAGAGGGAAGCATTTGTCAGGTATAGACAGGATAGATCGAGTGAATCCTTAGAAGAGTATAAAGAAAGTAGGAGTATCCTTAAGTGGGAAATCAGGAGGGCAAAACGGGGACATGAGATAGCTTTGGCAAATAGAATTAAGGAGAATCCAAAGGGTTTTAACAAATATATTCAGGACAAAAGGGTAACTAGGGAGAGAATAGGGCTTCTCAAAGATCAGCAAGGTGGCCTTTGTGTGGAGCCACAGATAATGGGGGAGATACTAAATGAATATTTTGCATCAGTATTTACTGTGGAAAAGGATATGGAAGATATAGACTGTAGGGAAATAGATGGTGACATCTGGCAAAATGTCCAGATTACAGAGGAGGAAGTGCTGGATATCTTGAAACGGTTAAAAGTAGATAAATCCCCAGAACCTGATCAGGTGTACCCGGGAACTCTGTGGGAAGCTAGAGAAGTGATTGCTGGGCCTCTTGCTGAGATGTTTGTATCATCGATAGTCACAGGTGAGGTACCGGAAGACTGGAGGTTGGTAAACGTGGTGCCACAATTCAAGAAGGGTGATAAAGACAAGCCAGGGAACTATAGACCAGTGAGCCTGACCTCAGTGGTGGGCAAGTTGTTGGAGGGAATCCTGAGGGACAGGATGTACATATATTTGGAACAGCAAGGACTGATTAGGGATAGTCAACATGGCTTTGTGTGTGGGAAATCATGTCTCACAAATTTGATTGTGTTTTTGCAGAACTAACAAAGAAGATTGATGAGGGCAGAGTAGTAGATGTGATCTATATGGACTTCAATAAGGCGTTTGACAAGGTTCCCCATGAAGACTGATTAGCAAGGTTAGATCTCATGGAATACAGGGAGAACTACCCATTTGGATGCAGAACTGGCTCAAAGGTAGAAGACAGAGGGTGGTGGTGGAGGGTTGTTTTTCATACTGGAGGTCTGTAACCAGTGGAGTACCACAAGGATTGGTGCTGGGTCCTCTACTTTTTGTCATTTACATAAATGATTTGGATGCGAGCGTAAGAGGTACAGTTAGTAAGTTTGCAGATAGCACCAAAATTGGAGGTGTAGTGGACAGCAAAGAGGGTTACCTCAGATTACAACAGGATCTGGACCAGATGGGCCAATGGTCTGAGAAGTGGCAGATGGAGTTTAATTCAGATAAATGCGAGGTGCTGCATTTTGGGAAAGCAAATCTTAGCAGGACTTATACACTTAATGGTAAGGTCCTAGGGAGTGTTACTGAACAAAGAGACCTTGGAGTGCAGGTTCATAGCTTCTTGAAAGTGGAGTTGCAGGTAGATAGGATAGTGAAGAAGGCATTCGGTATGCTTTCCTTTATTGATCAGAGTATTGAGTACAGGAGTTGGGAGGTCATGTTGCAGCTGTACAGGACATTGGTTAGGCCACTGTTGAAATATTGCGTGCAATTCTGGTCTCCTTCCTATCGGAAAGATGCTGTGAAACTTGCAAGGGTTCAGAAAAAGTTTACAAGGATGTTGCCAGGGTTGGAGGATCTGAGCTACAGGGAGAGACTGAACAGGCTGGAGCTGTTTTCTCTGGAGTGTCAGAGGCTGAGGGGTGATCTTATCGAGGTTTACAAAATTATGAGGGGCATGGACAGGATAAATAGGCAAAGTCTTTTCCCTGGGGTTGGGGAGTCCAGAACTAGAGGGCATAGGTTTAGGGTGAGAGGGGAAAGATATAAAAGAGACCTAAGGGTCAACCTTTTCATGCAGAGGGTGGTATGTGTATGGAATGAGCTGCCAGAGGAAGTGGTGGAGGCTAGTACAATTGCAACATTTAAGAGGCATTTGGATGGGTTTGGAGGGATATGGGCCGGGTGTTAGCAGGTGGGACTAGATTGGGTTGGGATATCTGGTCAGCATGGATGGGTTGGACCGAAGGGTCTGTTTTGATGCCGTATATCTCTATGACTCTATGACCTTCTTTCAGCTTTGTTGCTGAAATTAGGCCTGTTAAAAGCATAGTCACTTGATATACATATAAGTAACTATAGTGATCCTGCAGGAATAAATTGAATTGAATTGAATTTATTGTCACATGGACTGAGACACATTGAAAAGTTTTGTCTTGCAAGCAATACAGACAGATCACAGAGTTAAGTAGCATAGATAGTAAATAATAGGTAAACAGCGGCAAAAACAAAAACAGGTTCAGGTGAAAGCTAAGAGTTTGTGAGCCCATTTAGTATTCTAACAACAGGAGGGTAGAAACTGTTTCGAAACCGGCTGGTGCATGTGTTCAGGCTTCTGTACCTTCTCCCCAGTGATAGAGGTTGTAGAAAACCATTGCCAGGGTGGGATGGATCTTTGAGAATGCTAGCGGCCTTTCCTTGACAGCGGGCTTGGTAGATGGATTCTATAGATGGGAGTTTGGCCTTTGTGATTGTCCGGGCCAAGTTCACCACTCTCTGTAACCGGCTCCAATCTTGAATGGTACAGTTGCCATTCCAGGTAGTGATACATACAGACAAAATGCTCTTGATGTTGCACCTATAAAAGTTGGCAAGGGTATTCGCCGTCATACCAAATTTCCTCAGCTGCCTGAGGAAGAAGAGATATTGCTGGTCTTTTGTAACCGGTGTGTCCACATGAAGAGTCCAGGAAAGCTTGTTGTGGATGACCACTTCCAGGAGCTTGACACTCTCCACTCGTTCCACCTCTGTGCTGTTAATGTGTAAGGGGGGGCATGAGTAACATCCCGCTGAAGTCAATAATGGATTCCTTGGTTTTGCCAGCATTGAGAGCTAGGTTGTTCTCAGGAACCATTTTTGCAGGTCTTCCATCTCCTGTCTGTAATCTGTTTCGATTCAACCGACTTGTGTCATCAGCAAACATGTATACAGCATTAATCTGGTATTTGCCAATGCAGTAATTGGTATACAGTGAGTACAGTAGGGGTCTGAGTACGCACCCCTGGGGGGCTCCAGTGTTGAGTGTTAGTGAGGATGAAATATTGTCCCTGATCTTCACTGATTGTGATCTATGGGTGAGGAAACGGAGGATGAGTGGGGCTTAGTCAGAGATCATGAAGTTTAGTGATCAGTCTCGAGAGGATAGTAGTGTTGATGGCTGAACTGTAATCAATGAATAGGATTCTTACGTAGCTGTCCTTTGCGTCAAGATGGTCTAGGGAGGAGTGAAGGGCAAGTGACATGGCATCTGACATGGATCTGTTGGTCCAATAGGCAAATTGGAGTGGCTCAAGAGTAGTGGGGAGGCTGGAGTTGATTAATGCCATGACCAGCCTTTCCAAGCACTTCATGCCCACCGAAGTTAGGGTCACTGGGCGGTCGTCATTGAGACATGCTGCATGAGCCTTCTTAGGCACAGGGATGATGTTGGCCCTCTTGAAACAGGCAGGGACAGTAGCCTGCTGCAGGGAGGTTGAAGATGTCCGAGAAGACCTCTGCCAGTTGTTCTGCGCTTGCTCTGAGTGCACGGCCTGGTACTCCGTCTGGTCCCATCGCTTTCCTTGGATTCACACAAAGGAAAACTGATCTGACCTCTGGTGCAGTGACTGTTCATCAGGACTTGTTGGAACAGGGGTTACCTCTCTGCCGAAATTCTGCTCAAAGCAAGCACAGAAGGTGTTGTGATGATCTGGGAGAGATGTGTCATTGTCTGTTATCTTGCCCTGTCTCTTTTTACAATCTGTGATGTCATTCAGTCCTTGCCAAAGTTGCCCGATGTCTGTCTGGGTCTCTAGTTTAAATCGGTATTGGTCCTTGGCTGTCTTAATGGCTCTGCGAAGTTCATACTTGGATTTGTTATATTGGAGTGGGTCTCCTGATCTCAAGGTCTCACGCCTGGTTTTTAGCAGGTTCTGTATGTCCTGATTCATCCAGGGTTTCCAGTTGGGAAACACCCGGATTGACTTCCTCGGTATGCAGGAACACAAGATAGAACATAGAACATAGAAAAATACAGCGCAGTACAGGCCCTTCGGCCCTCGATGTTGCGCCGACCGAAGCCTACCTAACCTACACTAGCCCAATAACCTCCATATGCTTGTCCAATGCCCGCTTAAATGACCATAAAGAGGGAGAGTCCACCATGATAACACAATGATGTGGCAAATTGGTAAATAGTTACCATTTCATTAGCTCTTGTTTCAGAATTTTATGAAAATCACATTTTGCCATTCGAACACATGACCTCATCTAGGATGGTGCTTCTGCACTCTGGTCGGGGTTCCAGTGGCTTGAGTCAGGGATGTAGTCAGCAGCTGCAGCACTGAGACCCATGGTTCCTTACTCTGGCCCTGAACAACAATAACTCTGGAAAAGGACCTCATTTGTTGAGAGGCCAGCACAATGATTGCCTGGGAACCCAGACACTCCCCCATTCAGAGGTCACATTCTCTCTCCCAAAATCTGTGTTGGGTGGGGAAGCAATCATTCAGGTTCCTTGACCTTACTCTCTCTCGCTCCCTTCCATGGTCTTGCCCACCCGCAGGAAACCAAGAGAGAACACACAGTGTCCACAAGCATAAAGGTGAGCTTGTGCACTTTGGCAAGAAGAGTAAAGGAGGTGAATATTATTTAAATGGGGAAAGACTGCAGAAAACTGCAGCACAAGAGGAATTGGGGATCCTTATCCAAGAATCACAAAAAGCTAGCATTCAAGTTCAATAGGGAAGGCAATTGGAATGTTGGCCTTTATTTAAAAGGGTGTGAAGCATAAAAATAGGGAGATCTTGCTAAAACTGTGTTAGGCACTAGTTAGACCCGAACTGGAAGACTTTGGATAGTTTTGGTCTCCTTATCCAAGGAAAGATATACTGGCATTGGATCTGGAGTGGTTGTAACAATGTTCCCTGATTGGGGCTGTTAACCTGATCCAATCAGGGAGTCCTGGCTGACAGATATAAACAGGAGTGCTAAAGGTTCTGCTTACTCTGACAGCTGGCTCTGAGGAAGCTGAGACCAATACTGTGCACGTGTGAAAATAGGGGGACCGGGTGACGGGATACTGGCTTGTATGGAGTTATTTCAGGATGCAGTCTGGAGAATGTTTGCTATGGAGAGATGTTTTTAAATGAGTGGAGAATACTGGATTGAAACATACAACATCCTTACCTGGCTTGACAGGAGAGATTGTTTCCCCTTGTGGGAGAATCTCAGACCTCGGATGCTGCCTGACCTGCTGTGCTTTTCCAGCACCACTCTAATCTGGACTTTGGTTTCCAGCATCTACAGTCATTGTTTTTACCAAGTTGATTTTAACCCTACTGCGAATCCTCCAGCAAGGATGCCTGCCTTGAAGAAGTTTTCCTCCTCTCTCTACAAGAATCTCAGGGAGTCCCTCTCCCACTGCAACTCCCAGGTCATTTCCTCTGCCCTGAAGCTCTTTACTCTCTGCTACTCTCTCCCCACCCCCACCCTCCTCTCATTTATCTCTCCGCCCTTCAGGCTCTCTGCCTGTATTCCTGATGAAGGGCTTTTGCCCGAAACGTCAATTTTCCTGCTCCTCGGATGCTGCCTGAACTGCTGTGCTTTTCCAGCACCACGCTGATCTAGACTCTGGTTTCCAGCATCTGCAGTCATTGTTTTTACCTAGGTACAACCTCAAGTAAGGGGTCATCCATTTAACACCGAGATGAGGAGGAATTTCTTAACTAAGAGTGTAGTGAATCTGTGCAATTCTTTATCACAGAGGGTTGTTGAGGCTGGGTTGTTGAAACCTGTGACACACAGATGTGAATCAGTAATGGTATCAAGAAAAAGCAGGAAACTGAAGTTGAGGATTATCAGATTGACCATGACTGCAGGGCAGAACAAACTCAACGGGCCGAATGGGCTACTTCTGCTCCTGTGTCTTATGTGGAAGAGTATGGCGCTGGAAAAGCACAGCAGGTCTGCCAGCATCCAAGGAGCAGGAGAATCGATGTTTCGGGCACAAGCCCTTCATCCCATTCCTGATGAAGGGCTTCAGTTCGAAACGTCGACTCTCCTGCTCTTCGGATGCTGCTGTGTTTTTCCAGTGCCACACTTCCAACTCTGGCTCTCCAGCATCTGCAGTCCTCACTTTCTCTCCTGTGTCTTATTGCCATCTGATATTAGAGGACTTGCTGTGACCAGCAACTGCAGTAGTGATGGAAAGATCTGCAGATATCTTGAATAGTTTGTCAATTTAGTTTGTCAGATTTCTTTTCTTGAATATTTCTGAGTCAGAGTGTCCCCTTTAATTTTAGAAAAGGATATCTGGAGAGTTGGTTTCCTGTTGATGACACCAGAGAAAAGTTTTTTCTGAAATTATTGACATGATCTCGGTGCTGCTGGCTGGCCTGTTCTTAAAAACCCTGGAGAAAGGGAGTTGGCTTCTTTGCAATTGAGTTACTTGCTACATCATAACAGAAGGTAAGAGTCAAACACATGGTTGTTGTTTTGTACATGGTGTGATGGTAGATTGTATTATTTATAGGACATTAACAAATAAGGATGGGTTTTGATGTCTATCAATGATTGTTTCATTGCCATCATTGCTGATATTAGCTTTCAATGCCAGCTTTATTTATTAATTGAATTCAAAGTCGCCCAGTTAACCCTGCTGGGATTTGAACCCACACCTCTGGATCATTTGCTCAAGTCACAGAATCGCATTCATTGGAATCTAGATTAGATTAGATTACATTACAGTGTGGAAACAGGCCCTTCGGCCCAACAAGTCCACACTGCCCCGCCGAAGTGCAACCCACCCATACCCCTACATTTACCCCTTCACCTAACACTACGGGCAATTTAGCATGGCCAATCCACCTGACCTGCACACCTTTGGACTGTGGGAGGAAACCGAGCACCCGGAGGAAACCCACGCAGACACGGGGAGAATGTGCAAACTCCACACAGTCAGTCGCCTGAGGCGGGAATTGAACCCGGGTCTCTGGCGCTGTGAGGCAGCAGTGCTAACCACTGTGCCACCGTGCCGCCCATCTAGAAGAATGAGGCAGGATTTTATAGAAACATTAAAAATTATGAAGGGAATGCATAAGATAGACGCAGGGAGGTTGTTTCTGGGTGAAACTAGAATTAGGGGCCATAACCTCAAGGGGCAGCAGATTTAGGACAGAGTTGAGGAGGAATTACTTCACCCAGAGGGCTGCGAATCTGTGGAATTCTCCGCCCAGTGAAGCAGTTGAGACTACCTCATTGAATGTTTTAAAGGCAAAGATAGACAGATTTTTGACCAGTAAAGGAATTAAGGATTATAGTGAGAGGGTGGGTAAGTGGAGCTGAGGCCATGAAAAGATCATTGAATGGTGGATCAGGCTCAAGAGACCGGATGGCCTACTCCTGCTCCTATTTCTTATATCCAGTAATATAACTACAACATCACTGCACCTTGTTAAAAGACAGGCCCCTCGTAGTTTTGTTGCTCATAATGTAAACTATTGCTTACATTCTGCCCCAGCATAATATTTAATACTGATCAGCTGCAATGATTAGAACAACAACATGTATTTACAGAGAGCCTTTAACAAAATGAAATGTGTCAAAGTCCTTCAGGGCATTGTGAAATAAATAATTATACCAAACTGCAATCCCTGGGTAGGACCCAATACTTGTCCAAAGGGCTTTAAGGAGAAAAGGGAGCTGAAGATAAATAGGGAGGGATTTCCTCAGCTTGGTGCTGAGGCAACTGAAGGCATGGCCGCCAGCGGTGGAGTGGGTACAATCAGGAAAGCTCAAGCTGACAGAATTAGGGGAGTGTATAGATCTCAGAAGGTTAAGGAGCTGGAGGGAAAGTAGGATGAGAGAGAGGGACGAGGTCATGCAGGGGTTAAAAATTGGCAAACTGCAGCATTGCTTATTCAGCAGCCATTGTGGGCAAATAAGCCTGCAGGTGATTGGTGAACAGATCCTAGCATGAGTGAGGACATGGGAAGCCAGGTTTTGGGATGATCTGAAGGTTTCTCCAGGGTGGAATGTGGGAGACTGGTCTGGAGCGTGTTCGAGAGATAGCAAAGGCATGAGTGGCATAGAAATTCCAAAAAGGCATAAATCTGACACTCATATCACAAACAAATTTTACAAATCCAGAGAGGCAGCGAAGGGATCCATCAGCTGATTCTGAAGCAGATTTTGACCCAGAGAACACATTGCTCAGAAATTGGAGCAACAATCAAGATTAAAGCGATGCAGTGATTGTGAAAGACAACAAACAGAAACATATATGAGGGGAGACTCCAGCTGCTTGAAATCATGATTCCAGTGATGTATTTGTGTGATTCTATTATATACTCAAATAATTATCACAGAAATTCCAATGATATATGCATATCAACAGGTCCAATGCTATACATGTACCAATATCAGGATGTGGAGGTGCTGGTGTTGGACTGGAGTGGACAAAGGCGGAAGTCACATGACGTCAGGTTATAGTCTAACAGGTCTATTTGAAATTGCAAGCTTTCGGAGCCCTGCCCCTTCATCGAAAGCTTGTAATTTCAAATAAACCTGTTGCACTATAACCAGCCGTCATGTAACTTCTGACTTTGTACCAATATCAGCAGAAATTCAAACTGTTCATAAAATGAAACTGGAATTTCAATTTGCAACAAGATATTCAGCTTAAGTCACCAGTTTCTGAATTGGCCAACTTAGGAAGTGATCTTCAAACATAGTTTACAAGTTGTTAATAAGCAGCAGAAATGTTATTACCAGTATTGATAACGTTGAACCCACTGTTTCTCTGCACACTCATCAAATGGAATTGCTGTAACTCAGTTTAAAATTCTCACCTCTGAGCTTGAATCCTTCAAAATCTTCAACTCTGTCTGTCTCTCCAGCTTTGTTCAATCCCACAACTCTTTGAGATCTGCTTTCCTTTCACGTTGGATTCCTGTTCCTCCTGAACTCCTGCTCCTCATCAAATTACTGTTGGCCAGACTGGTTCTATACCTAACTCTGGAATTCAGTCACTAAATGTTTCCACCTCTCCTTCCTTCTCCAGGATACCAAGAATGAAGGAATTTCAATACAAGGAAAGATTAAGGTTTATTCTCATTGGAGCAGAGAAGATCATTGAGGTGTCCAAAATTATAAACAAGGATGAACAAGGGTAAAGAAGGATATTCTGTTTCCATGAATAGGTATGTCAGTAACTAGGGGTCACAATTTCAAGATTGTCAGCAACAGAGCTAGGAGTGAGATGAAGAGAAATTCCTTTACTCAGTTGTTAGGATCTTGAATGCGCTGCCTGGGAGAGTGGGGGAGGTGGATTCCATAGGATGTTTCAAAAAAGAGATGGATATATATATTTGAAAGGGATAAATTTTGAGGACTGTGGATATAGGGCTGGAGAGTGAGACTGGTTGGGTAACTCTTTTGGGAGCAGGTACAAACACAATGGGTGAAATGGCCTCCTCATTGTAAACTTCTATGATTCTAAAAAGAACGTTTTACAAAGTTAAACGCACTGTGTCAATGCCATCTGTTGTTGTGACTCACTAGGAGCTAAGGTTCATGTCTCTCACTGTGTGTGGGCACAACGGCCTTTATTACCAAATTATTCCCAGCAACAACAGTGTCAGGTACCTAACCCACCTCTTGTGTTCAGATAGATTGCATTATAATTTAAATGTCACTTTCTTTCCTTTTGAATTCTGTAAGTTCTGCAACTTGCAGGACACAAGGTAGGAGGTGAGATGTAGCTGGGGAGGGACAATTGGCACACACATGATCCAAGTGGCCACTTCCTGTGCATCCAATTGTCTATAATTCTGAATTCTTGCTCTGGGTGCTGTATGTTGCAAGTTCATGTCATATCTCCCATTACCCAGTTCCTAAATGAAATGGTTTTATACTGGTCCTGTCACACACATTTCAGTGTAACCACAGCATACCGTGGTGGCACTGAGATACAGAGAAACTTCCATTAGTGACATGCTAAAGGGCATCTCACCCTGGAAACACACCCAGACAGGTGTACTAAGATGTCTCTGTCTCTGACAGAGGTGTCAGCTGTGTATGTGTTTATTTGTTCACATGATGTAGGCATCGCTGGCCGGGTCAGCATTTATTGCCCCTCCCTAATTGCCCAGAGGGCAGCTAAGAGTCAACCACATTGTTGTGGGTCTGGAGTCACATGTCAGCCAGACCAGGTAAGGATGGGTTTCTCTGACAATTGATTCAGTGGTCCTCATTAATTATTTTCCTCAATGTGATTCAAACCCGGGTCCCCGGATCATTATCAGGGCCTCTGGTTTAATAGTCTAGCACTGATATCACTAGGACACTGCCTCCCCATTATCTGTGTGGGTTATTTCCTTCTTCGATATTCATACAGGAACAAAACCAACATCATGAGGTGATGTTAGACAATAAAGAGGTACATGCTCACACTGTGGCAACTGCAAAGATACTCAATGAGGATTGGCTGAACAAATATCAGGGTATTGTACCCTGGGCCTCATACTCACCCCTCTGACCCCTTTGATCTTTTGCAGGGAAGATTAAACTATCTTTGACCATTTTGTGTCACAATTGCAAAAGTCAAAGGGATACCTAAGTGTGACACTGAAGCAGATCGACACATACTAACCCACATCTTTAGCAGGAAGGGCCACTCAGCCCCTTAAATCTGCTTTCCCACTCAATAAGATCATGGCCAATCCTATTATTCCACACACTCACTGAGCATTTGAGTGGGAGCAGCGGCCGAGGAAAAAGGAACCCGGGAGACTACAGCTAAGGTAAGGCAGTTTGTTTCAAAATTACTTACCTGTAGCGGGCAGCGGAAGTGAGGTTGGAGCGCATAGCTGGGCGGGAAGGCAAGTGATTAGTATTTGAGTGGGTGTGTTCTAGACCCCAGGTCCTACTTCCGTAGGGCCTCCCTCCCACCCTCCTCCTCTAACCTAACTTTAAAGTCCACAGGTTATTGACTCAGTGTTCTTGTTTTTGGAGACAGTGTACAGTCATGGCAGCGCAGGCGGTGGAATGTTCCTCCTGCAGGATGTTTGAGGTAGGGGTGACCACCGATACTCCTGCCGACTTCGTGTGCAGGAAATGCAGTCAGATCCTGATCCTCACCGAACGAGTTAGGGAACTGGAACTGGAGCTGGATGAGCTGAGGATTATTCGAGAGGCTGAGAGGGTGATCGATAGAAGCTACAGGGACATAGTTACGCCAGAGAACAGAGGCAGCTGGGTAACAGTTAGAGGTGGGAAGGGGAAGAAACAGGCAGTGCAGAGTTCCCCTGTGGTCGTTCCCCTAAAAAATAAGTATGCAGCTTTGGAAACTGTTGGGGGGGACAGCCTTGCAGGTGTAAGCTGCAGTGAAGGGGTCTGTGGCTCTGAGATTCAGAAGGGAAAGGGGGAGAAGAGGAGAGCGCTAGTTATAGGGGACTCTCGAGTTAGAGGGACGGACAGGCGGTTCTGTGGACATGGGCGAGACTCTCGGATGGTTTGTTGCCTCCCGGGTGCTAGGGTCCGAGACGTCTCGGACCGTGTCTTCAGAATCCTTAAGGGGGAGGGTGTGCAGCCAGAAGTCGTGGTACACATTGGCACCAACGACATAGGTAGGAAGAGGGGTGGGGAGGTCATTCAAGAGCTCAAGGAGTTAGGCTGGAAGCTAAAAGCTAGGACAGACAGAGTCGTCATCTCTGGGGTGTTGCCGGTGCCACGTGACAGAGAGGCAAAGAATAGGGAGAGAGTGCAGTTGAACACGTGGCTGCAAGGATGGTGTAGGAGGGAGGGCTTCAGATATTTGGACAATTGGACTGCATTCTGGGGAAGGTGGGACCTGTATAAACAGGACGGGTTGCACCTGAACCAGAAGGGCACCAATATCCTGGGGGGTAGGTTTGCTAGCACTCTTCGGGGGGGTTTAAACTAATTTGGCAGGGGGATGGGATCCGGACTTGTAGTCCAGCAAGTAAG
This sequence comes from Chiloscyllium punctatum, assembly GCF_047496795.1. Taxonomy (NCBI): domain Eukaryota; kingdom Metazoa; phylum Chordata; class Chondrichthyes; order Orectolobiformes; family Hemiscylliidae; genus Chiloscyllium; species Chiloscyllium punctatum. Next base: position 9,428,846 of record NC_092749.1, on the reverse strand, counting down.
CTAGCTGTGTGTCAGGATGTCCAAGACTTTAGGGAGGCTGTGGAGAAGGTAGCACTGACAGGGACTACTTGCTTACACAGTGATGGGCTCAAGTGCGTATACTTCAATGCAAGGAGTATCAGAAATAAGGTGGGTGAACTTAAGGCGTGGATCGGTACCTGGGACTACGATGTTGTGGCCATCACGGAAACATGGATAGATGAGGGACAGGAATGGCTGTTGGAGGTTCCTGGTTACAGATGTTTCAGTAAGATTAGGGAGGGTGGCAAAAAAGGAGGGGGGGTGGCATTGCTGATTAGAAATGGTATAACGGCTGCAGAAAGGAAGTTTGAGCGGGATCTGCCTCTGGAGGTAGTATGGGCTGAAGTCAGAAATAGGAAAGGTGCAGTCACCTTGTTGGGTGTTTATTATAGGCCCCCCAATAGCAGCAGAGATGTGGAGAAACAGATTGGGAAACAGATTTTGGAAAGGTGCAGAAGCCACAGGGTCGTAGTCATGGGCGACTTCAACTTCCCAAATATTGATTGGAAGCTCTTTAGATCAAGTAGATTGGATGGGGCGGTGTTTGTGCAGTGTGTCCAGGAAGCTTTTCTAACGCAGTATGTAGATTGTCCAACCAGAGGGGAGGCCATATTGGATTTGGTACTCGGTAACGAACCGGGACAAGTGGTGGGCTTGTTAGTGGGTGAACATTTTGGTGATGGCGACCACAATTCTGTGACTTTCACCTTGGTTATGGAGAGAGATAGGTGCGCACAACAAGGAAGTTTTTACAATTGGGGGAAGGGAAATTACGATGCTGTAAGACAGGATTTGAGGAGCATACGTTGGGAGCATAGGCTGTCAGGGAAGGATGTGGTGGAAACGTGGGACTTTTTCAAGGAGCAGATACGACGTGTCCTTGATATGTATGTACCGATCAGGCAGGAAAGAAATGGTCGTGTGAGGGAGCCTTGGTTGACGAGGGAGGTTGAATGTCTAGTAAAGAGGAAGAAGGAGGCTTACATAAGGTTGAGGAAACAAGGTTCAGACAGAGCAGTGGAGGGATACAGGATAGCCAGAAGGGACCTGAAGAAAGAGATTAGGAGAGCTAAGAGAGGGCATGAAAAATCCCTGGCGGATAGGATCAAGGATAACCCCAAGGCATTCTATGCGTATGTGAGAAACCTGAGAATGACGAGAACGAGGGTAGGTCCGATCAAGGACAGTGGTGGGAGACTGTGTATTGAGTCGGAAGAGATAGGAGAGGTCTTGAACAAGTACTTCTCTTCAGTATTTACGAACGAGAGGGACCGTATTGTTGAAGAGGAGAGTGTGAAACGGACTGATAAGCTAGAAGAGATACCTGTTAGGAAGGAAGATGTGTTGGACATTTTGAACAACTTGAGGATAGACAAGTCCCCCGGGCCTGACGGGATATATCCTAGGATTATGTGGGAAGCAAGAGAGGAAATTGCAGTACCGTTAGCAATGATCTTCTCGTCTTCACTGGCAACTGGGGTGGTACCAGGGGACTGGAGAGTAGCGAATGTTGTGCCCCTGTTCAAAAAAGGGAATAGGGATAACCCCGGGAATTACAGGCCAGTTAGTCTTACTTCTGTGGTAGGCAAAGTAATGGAAAGGGTACTGAGGGATAGGATTTACGAGTATCTTGAAAAACACTGCTTGATTAGGGACAGCCAGCACGGATTTGTGAAGGGCAGGTCTTGCCTTACAAGTCTTATTGAATTCTTCGAGGAGGTGACCAAGCATGTGGATGAGGGTAGAGCAGTGGATGTAGTGTACATGGATTTTAGTAAGGCATTTGATAAGGTTCCCCATGGTAGGCTTATGCGGAAAGTCAGGAGGCATGGGATAGAGGGAAATTTGGCCAATTGGATAGAAAACTGGCTAACCGGTCGAAGTCAGAGAGTGGTGGTAGATGGTAAATATTCAGCATGGAGTCCAGTTACAAGTGGAGTTCCGCAGGGATCAGTTCTGGGTCCTCTGCTGTTTGTAATTTTTATTAATGACTTAGATGAGGGAGTCGAAGGGTGGGTCAGTAAATTTGCAGATGATACGAAGATAGGTGGAGTTGTGGACAGTGAGGAGGGCTGTTGTCGGCTGTAGAGGGACTTAGATATGATGCAGAGCTGGGCTGAGGAGTGGCAGATGGAGTTCAACCCTGCCAAGTGTGAGGTTGTCCATTTTGGAAGAACAAATAAGAATGCGGAATACAGGGTTAATGGTAGGGTTCTTGGTCAGGTGGAAGAACAGAGGGATCTTGGGGTCTATGTACATAGATCTTTGAAGGTTGCCACTCAGGTGGATAGAGTTTGTAAGAAGGCCTATGGAGTATTATCGTTCATTAGCAGAGGGATTGAATTCAAGAGTCGTGAGGTGATGTTGCAGCTGTACAGGACTTTGGTTAGGCCACATTTGGAGTACTGTGTGCAGTTCTGGTCGCCTCACTTTAGGAAAGATGTGGAAGCTTTGGAGAGGGTGCAGAGAAGATTTACCAGAATGTTGCCTGGAATGGAGAGTAGGTCGTACGAGGATAGGTTGAGAGTTCTCGGCCTTTTCTCGTTGGAACGGCGAAGGATGAGGGGTGACTTGATAGAGGTTTATAAGATGATCAGAGGAATAGATAGAGTAGACAGTCAGAAACTTTTTCCCCGGGTACAACAGAGTGTTACAAGGGGACATAAATTTAAGGTGAAGGGTGGAAGGTATAGGGGAGATGTCAGGGGTGGGTTCTTTACCCAGAGAGTGGTGGGGGCATGGAATGCGCTGCCCGAGGGAGTGGTAGAGTCAGATTCATTGGCGACCTTTAAGCGGCATTTGGATAGGTACATGGATGGGTGCTTAATCTAGGATAGAAGTTCGGCACAACATCGTGGGCCGAAGGGCCTGTTCTGTGCTGTATTGTTCTATGTCTATGTTATAGGACACAGAACAGTACAGGCCCTTCGGCCCTCGATGTTGTGCCAACCTTTTATCCTACTCTAAGATCAAACTAACCCACATATGCTACATTTTACTATCATCAATGTGCCTATCCAAGTGTTGCTTAAATGTCCCTGATGCATCTGACTCTACTATCACCGCTAGCAGTGCATTCCATGCACCCACCACTCTCTGATAAAGAACCTACCTCCGACATCTCCCCAAAACCTTTGTCCAATTATCTTAAAATTATGCCCTTCGTGATAGCCATTTCCGCCCTGGGGAAAGGTCTCTGGTTATCCACTCTATCTATGCCTCTCAACATCTTGTACACCTCGATCAAGTCGCCTCTCATTCTTCTTCACTCTAATGAGAAAAGCCTTAGTTCCCTCAACCCTTCTTCATTCGGCATGTCTTCCAGTCCAGGCAGCATCCTGATAAATCTCCTCTGCACCCTCTCTAAAGCATCCACATCTTTTCCACGATGAGGTAACCAGAACTGAACACAATATTCCAATTGTGGTCCAATGAGGGCTTTATAAAGCTGCACTATAACCTCATGGCTCTTAAACTCAATCCCCCTGCTCACGAAAGCCAACACACCATACACCTTAACAACCCTATCAGCTTGGGTGGTAACTTTGAGGGATCTATGGATTTAGACCCCAAGATCCCTCTGTTCCTCCACACTGCCAAGAATCCAGCCTTTAACCTTGTAATCTGCATTCAAATTCAACCTTCCAAAATGAATCATTTTACACTTTTCCAGGTTGAACTCCATCTGCCACTTCACAGCCCAGCTCTGCATCCTGTCAATGTCCAGTTGCAACCTACAACAGCCCTCCACACTATCCATAACTCCACTAACTTTCAGTTCGTTAACAAACTTACTAGCCCACCCTTCCACTTCCTCATCAAAGTCATTTATAAAAATCACGAAGAGCTGAGGTCCCAGAACAGATCCCTGCAGAACACCACTGATCACTGAGCTCCAGGCTGAATACGTTACATCAACTACCACCCTCTGTCTTCTATGGGCCAGCCAATTCTGTATCCAGTCAGATTTCCCTGGATCCCATGCTTCCTTACTTTCTGAATGAACCTATCATGGGGAACCTTATCAAACACCTTGCTAAAATCCATATTCAGCTCATTCACTGCTCCACATTCATCAATATGTTTTGTCACATCCTCAATAAGACTGGTGACTCCCAATAAACTTTCTCAGTCTTGCTTGGTTTCTTATAAATATGAATCACTTTGTTAATTACTCCAGAAACCAAACACATCTCAAAATACAAACTCACTAAATTATATCAGTCAACCTTTTTAATGGTGACCATGGAAGCTGGGCTTACACAGTTGGCTTGACCGGAGCTGAGAGGGTAGTGGGTCTTCCTCACCCCCCCTTAGCCTCTTTTCCTGGATACTGAGGGAAGATTGTGTGAAGGAGTTGGTAATGGACTAACCTCCCAGAGATTGGGTGATTCATTCCTACCAGATACAGCCAGGGGGACAGCTCTCTCTCAGCTTTGGGCTGTATTAGGTACAGGAAGATCCCACCCACACCCTGTGAAAGCCCAGCTCAAGTCAATTCAAAGTCCCCGGCTGTAGCTGCTGTAACTAGAGAGGCAGCACAATGGGATTGCACCTTACATTCCACCATGTAGCAGCCAGGTCCAATCAGCAGTGAGCTGGTCATTCTGGGGTATTGGGCTGTGATTACACAAACACACACACACACAGGCACGCACAAACACACACAAAGGCACGTGCGCGCACACACAGACACACACGCAAACATCCATAAATACACATACACACACATACTCTCACACATGCGCACACACATTCAAACACCCATAGATACACACACGCATGTACACACACTCCCAGAAAACATATATACACGCACAAACACATATACACACTGACCTGTGCACACATATGCACATACACATGTCCAAACACAGACACACACAGATGTACATCCATTCATATGGACTTCAGTAAGGCATTCAAAAGCTTCCCCATGGGAGACTGATTAGCAAGGTTAGATCCCATGGAATACAGGGAGAACATTTGGATACAGAAATGGCTCAAAGGTAGAAGACAGAGGGTGGTGGTGGAGGGTTGTTTTTCAGACTGGAGGCCTGTGACCAGTGGAGTACCACAAGGTTCAGTGCTGGGTCCTCTACTTTTGTCATTAACATAAATGATTTGGATGTGAACATAAAAGGTACAGTTAGTAAGTTTGCAGATGACAACAAATTGGAGGTGTAGTGGACAGCAAAGAAGATTACCTCAGATTACAACCAGATCTTGATCAGATGAGCAAGTGGGCTGAGGAATGGCAGATGGAGTTTAATTTAGATAAATGCGAGGTGCTGCATTTTGGGAAAATAAATCTTAGCATGACTTATACACTTCCTGATAAGGTCCTTGGGACTGTTGCTGAACAAAGAGATCTTGGAGTGCAGGTTCATAGCTCCTTGAAAGTAGAGTCACAGGTAGATAGGATAGTGAAGATGATGTTTGGTATGCATTCCTTTATTGTTTAGAGTATTGAGTACAGGAGTTGGGAGGTCATGTTGAGGCTGTACAGGACCACTCTATCCACCTGTGCAGCAACCTTCAGGGTACAATGGACCTGCACTCCTAGATCTCTCTGCCCATCAACATTTCCCAAGGATCTTCCATTCATTGTATAATTCGCTCTAGAATTAGTCTTGCCTAAATGCATCACCTCACATTTGTCTGGATTGAAAGCCATCTGCCACTTTTCCAGCCAACTCTCCTGTCCATCTATATCCTCCTGTATTCTCTGACAGTCCCTTATGCTTTCTGCTACTCCATCAATCTTTGTGTCATCTGCAAACTTTCTGATCATACCAACAGTGCCCTCTTCCAGATCATTTATGTATATTACAAACAACAGTGGCCCCAATACTGACCTCAGTGGAACACCTTTCTCCATTTCGAGAAACTCCCTTCAACTACTACTCTCTGTCTCCTGTTGCTCAACCAGTTCTTTATCCACCTAGCTAGAACACCCTGCACACCATGTGACTTCACTTTCTCCATTAGTCTACCACAGGGAACCCTTTCAAATGCCTTACTAAAGTCCATGTATATGACATCAGCAGCCCTTCCTTCATCTATCAACTTGGTCACTTCATCGATGCAGGAGGACTGCATCAACGGAGCGAGGTAGAGAGGATTGACAGCTTTAAATCCCTAGGAGTCACTGGGCTACCTATGTGATGTGACAGTCAGAAAGGCACAACAATGCCTCTTCTTCCTCAGGAGGATAAACAAATTCAGCATGTCTGTAAGGACCCTCACCAACTTTTACAGATGCACCGTTGAAAGCATTGTGTCTGGAAGCATCACAGCTTTGTAAGACAACTGCTCTGCCCAGGACCGTAAAAAACTACACAGATTTGTGAACACAGCCCAATCCATCAAGCTAGCCAACCTTCCATCCATTGACTCCATCTACACTTCTCATTGCCACGGAAAGGCAGCCATCATCATTGTGTGTGTGTGTATATACGTGGTTATGATCTGTTGCAATGCATGCAAAACAAAACTTTTCACTGTACTTAGGTACATGCGACAATAATCAAACAAATCAAATCAGATCTTTGCTCTCTCTATCTATTCACTTCCAGTCAGCCTGAAACATTCCAGGTCAGTATGTTCATCCACACCAGACACATGCACACCCCCAATTTTAACACTCCCCTACTGATGATTGAGCCTTCAGCAGCCAAGTCCATAAGATCTAGAAATCTCTCCCAAAATTCCCCCATTCTTCCTTCAATACTCAAATTCAAGGCCTGCTCTTTGAGCAAGCTCTTAATCATCTCTTCCTTATATCTCCTTGGACTCTTTTTCCCAATATCAAATTAAACCTCCTGCAGAGCCTTGGAAAATCCCTAAATAAAACAAAGAACTATCAATGGTGGGGATCTGAAACAAACTAAAAGCAGAAATTGCAGATGGTCTGAAGAAGTGTCACTGGACTCAAAATATTAACTCTGTCTTTTTCTCACCGCAGATGCTGTCAGACATGCTGTGTTTCTCCAGCAGTTTCTGTTTGCTTCTTAAGAAAATTCACCTTGTTTTAAAAATGTCATGTGCACTTTCAAGTCATTACTGATTGCAAAATCTAGTCTGGGCAGCATCTTTTAAATCGATAGTTTAAACAGAAGTGAGAAGAAACTGAACCAACTGAAAGACTCGTTTAAAAAAGTAAGTCTCCTTATCTTAAGATTCATGTTTCCTCTGTCTTTCTCAGATCTCACAACCCATCTGCAAACTCCCTCACTGAGGGAATGGAACTGTAAGGTAGCAGCAAGTGCTCACAGTTTAAAAACAAACTCCCTGGAACTGACAAAGACCAGAGACTAGTAGCTTCACAAAAAAACAAATCGATTCATAAAACACATTACAGAAGGAGAGAGACAGGAAACCAGAGCCCAGGTTTTTTTGACTATATACAGCAACTTCTGCAAAACCACCTTGCTGCGGTCGGTTAAAAATAATCAGAACAGGTTTTAGTGCATATTTCGAATGAGCTTTGCAGTATCAATCGACAATGCAGTCTTTAAAAATGTTAATCTCTGTGAATGTATAAACGCATTAGGAAAGTCTAGAGAGAATACTCAAATATATAACATTGCTGTGATAATAATTGGACATGAGATGAAATCACTTTCATTCTATTCTTTGCCTCAATCGAATAATTATAAATATGTTGTTACATTTATTAAAACATTTAAATCCAACTCCATGTACTTACATACAGTTAAAATCAGACCATTGTTGTTATTGCATTGCTTCTCTCTCAAAGCCATTTACCTGAGCTCAGGTGATTGTAGGTTCTCCCCTGACCTGGGGCTTCACTGTCACTTTTGGAGCGGCCTCGGCATCGCAGGACAGGGGTCTCACTGGCCATGTGCAGCTGTCGAGGAGCGAGGATCAGGCTGGACAATTGAGTGTAGGCAAACACAAACCAGAGTGCTGCCCCTCTCTGCACTACCTTCTAGTAGCACCGCCCACTCCTTATTCAGACTCAACAACTTTCTTTTCTGCTCTGATTCTTACTTTATGTGTTTTGCCGCTAGAGCGATTTTATAAACACTGGACCTAGAACTGACTGAGTCCAGACTCGGGGGAGCTGAAACAGTCACATCCTATGACAAGGTCAATTTAAGGGAAGCGGCTCTTTAATTCCAAAGGTGGCTGGTCTCTAACCATCAGAAGTTTTCTTAGTGGAATCGCCCCACAAGGGAGATGAGACTGAGATTATCACAGGCTCATTCCATTTCAAACCCAGCCGTAAATGAAACTGAGTGGGTGCTTTTATCCTCACATTCCCTGATCAGCCACATACCTCCCATAAAACCGTTAAGCCAATAGGAATGGAATTGAGACCATTCAGCCCCTTGAGTCTGCTCCACCATTCAATGGAAACATGGCTCAGCTGATGATCCTCAACTCCACTTTTTTTGCATTTTCCCCATAACCTGTGGTTCTCTTCCTGATTAAAAAATTCATTTCAGCCTTGAATATACCTAATGACCCATCTGCTCAGTGCTAAAGAATTATGCAGAATTGCAAACAGAGAGAAGAAATTCCTCCTTGTCTCAGTCTTAAATGGGCAACCTCTAACTCTGAGATTATGCCCTTTGATCCGAGACACACCTACCAAAGGAAATAACATCTCTGTATCCACCCTCTCAAGTCCTTCTAAGAATTTTATATGTTTCAATAAGGTTATTTTTCATTCTTCAAAATTCCACTGAGTACAGGCCCAACCTGCTCAACCTCCCTCATAAGAAAATCCCTCCATACCTACTGCACCTTCTCCCAAACTGTTTCCAAAACCACTACAACTTTCGATAGGTAAGGATCAAAAACTGTTTGCAAGGTTCTGGGTGCCTTTCGTGCCTTTCATATGTTTAGCAAGACTTCGTATCTTTGAACTAAAGGTTATGTGACCATGAGCCTACCCTGTTATCCGCTGAACTTGAGTGCCAGCTTTTGTGATCTGCACACAAGAACTACAAAATCCCTCTGTGCTTTAGCTTTCTGTAATAACTCAGGAAACCCAGCTGGAAAAGGGACACCATTTATTGTTGAACACCAAAATAGAGGTTGGGAACTCATACTCAACCAGATCGAGAGGGGAGAAAGTGAGGACTGCAGATGCTGGGGATCAGAGCTTAAAAGTGTGTTGCTGGAAAAGCACAGGAAGGATTCCTGAAGAAGGGCTTATGCCCGAAATGTCAATTCTCCTTCTCCTTTGATGCTGCCTGACCTGCTGCGCTTTTCCAGCAACACAGATCGAGAGGGGACTAATCAATGATTCCTCATGGGCCTTGTAGGGGCTATCACACTTTCCGAAGACTTTCTCCTTTTGAATAAGATTCACTTCCTCTATTTTTCATATCACAAAGTATATAAGTCACATATCCCGCATTCATCATAGAATCCCCCTCCGAAGAGTATCCCACCCAAATTACATTTTCCTGCCCTATTACTCTATATTTCCCCTGACTAATGCACCTAACCTACACATCCCCAGACACCGTGCGCAACGTAGCATGGCAAATTCACCTAACCTGCACCTCTTTGGATTGTGGGAGGAAACTGGAGCATCCAGAGGAAACCCACGCAGACACAGGGAGAATGTGCAAACTCCACACAGATGCATTATGTTACATCTGTCAAGTTTTGTTTTCCCACGCACTTGTCTATATCCTGTGACTCCCCATCTATTTTTGCACCATCTACAAATTTGATGGTTGTACATTCACTTCCATCTTCCAAGTCATTAACACATATTATAAATAATTGTAGCCCCAGCATTGATCCTAGTACCAATCTACAAATTACAGGTTGCCATCCTGAAAATGCCTTATTTTTAATCCCCAACTCTTTGTAATTTATTAGTAAGCTAGTATCCATCCATGCTAATAAACTGCCCTCAACAACATTATTTATTATCTTATTAAGACACCTAACAGTGGTACCTTGCCAAATGCCTGTTGGAAAACCAAATATATAACATCTACTGGTCCCCATTTATTGATCCTACTTGTTACTTCCTTAAAAGAATTCCAGTAATTTTGCCAGATCCGATTGCCCCGTGATGAAGTCACGCTGCCTGTTTGATTATATTAAGTATTTCTAAAATCCACACAGACCCCAAGACTCAAGGCAAGCTGGAGGAAATTTTGAATTTAGCATCAAAACTACTTGCAAAGTAAATTTTAGCAATGATATGAAGTTTTATATTTGACCAATTACATGTTCAATGTCTCTAAACAACAGTCATACACAGAAATAAACACAATAATCCCTCTTATTTCCTTCTGGTACTGATCATATGATAATAAGACCATAAGATACCAAGAGCAACATTAGGCCATTCAGCCCATTGAGGCCGCTCCACCATTCAATCATGGCTGATATGTCTCTCAACCCCATTCTCCTGCCTTCTCACTGATCCCCTTACGAAACAAGAACCTATCTATCTCTGTCTCAGATACACTGAATTACTTGGCCTTCAGAGACTTCTGTGGCAATGTGTTCCATTGATTCACCACCCACTGGCTGAAAAATTCCTCCTTATCTTCGATCAAAATGGTGGTCCCTTCACTCAGACACTGTGCCCTTGGGTCCTAGTCTCTCCTAATAATGGAAATATCTTCTCTACATCCACTCTATCCAGGCCTCTCGGTATCCTGTAAGTTTTAGTCAGATCCCCCCACATCCTTGTCAACTCCATCGAGTACAGACCCAGAGTCCTCACCCATGCCTCATATGACTAGCCCTTCATTCCCAGGATCATTCTTGTAAACCTTGTCTGGACCCCTTTCAATGCGCATATCCTTCCTTAGATACAGATCCCAAAACTGCTCACAATATTCCAAATGTTAGCTACTTCAGAGCATTGTACAGCCTCAGCAGTACATCCCTGCTCTTGTATTCTAGCCTTCTCAAAATGAATGCTAACATTGTATTTATCTTCCTGACTGCCAATTGACCTTGCATGCTAGCACAAAAGAGGTAGTGTTGTGCAAGCTAATGGAGCTAAGGGGAGACAAGTCTCCTGGCCCTGATGGAATCCAGGATTTTGAAAGAAATGGCAGGAGAAATAGCAACTACATGTGTCATAAATTTCCAAAATTCACTGGACTCTGGGGCAGTTCCAGTGATGCCACGGTTTAAAAAAGGAGGTAGACAAAAGATGGGGAATTATAGACTGGTTAGCCTAACTTCTGTATTGGGGAAAATGCTTGAGTCTATGTTTGAGAAAATGCTTGAGGCATGGTGGATCATGCTGCCTCACAGTTCCAGGAACCCGGGTTCAATTCCAGCCTCAGGCAACTATCTGTGGGAGTTTGCACGTTTTCCCCATGTTTGCGTGGGTTTCCTCTGGGTGCTCTGGTTTCCTCCCACAGTTCAAAGATGTGCAGGTTAGGTGAATTGGCCATGCTAAATTGCCCGTAGCATTCAGGCATGTGTAGGTTAGGTGCATTAGTCAGAGTAAGTGTAGGATAATAGAGTAGGGGAATGGGTCTCGGTGGGTTACTCTTCGAAGGGTCAGTGTGGACTTGTTGAGCCAAAGGCCCTGTTTCCACACTGTAGGGATTCTAAATACAAGATACATGGATCATTGGGATACCTTCTGGGAAAGGTGGGACTTGTACAAGAAGGACAGGTGGCACCTGAACTGGAGGGGCACCAAACTGGGAGGTTTGCTAGAACTCTTTGGAAGGTTTAAACTAGAATGGCACTTTAGTGGGTGGGAACCTGAGCTATGGATCAGATGATGGAGTAGGTTGTGAACAGCCAGCTACAGAGTGCAGAGAGTCTGTGAGGAAGGATAGACACTAGACAGAGCAAATGTGCAATTAGTGTGATGGGTTGAAGTGTGTCTATTTTAATGCAAGAAGTATCAGGAATAAGGGTGACAAGCTCAGAGCACAGATCCGTACTTGGAACCAAGATGTTGTGGCCATTACAGAGACTTGGATATCATAGGGGCAGGAGTTGTTGTTGAATGCTCTAGGGTTTAGATGTTTCAAAAGGAATGGGGGGGGGGGGGGGGTCGCGGGGAGGTAAAAGAGGTGGAGGAGTGGCATTGCTAATCAGGGAAAGTATCACAGCTGCAGAAAGGGAGATCATTGAGGAGGGTTTGTCTACAGTGTCAGTATGGGTGGAAGTCAGAAACAGGAAAGGAGCAGTCACTTTATTGAGAGTTTTCTACAGGCCCCCCAGTAGCAACAGAGACATGGAGGAGCAGGTTGGGAGGCAGATTTTGGAAATGTGTAGAGGTAACAGGATTTTTGTCATGGGTGAGTTTAACTTCCCTAATATTGATTGGAACCTACTCAGTTCGAATAGTTTGGATGGAGCAGTTTTTGTCAGGTGTTCATGATGCAATATGTGGATAGACCGACAACAGGGGAGGCCATATTGGATGTGGTGCTTGGCAACAAACCATGCCTGGTGTCAGATCTCTTGGTGGGAAAGCATTTCAGTAATAGTGATCACAGCCTTTATGGGAGTTATGGAGAGGGATAGCAGCATGGGAAAGTATTTAATTGGGGGAGGGGGAATTACAATGCTATTAGGCAGGAACTTGGGCACCTAAATTGGGGACAGATGTTCTCAGGGAAATGCATGACAGAAATGTGGAGGTTGTTTAGGGAGCACTTGCTGATTGTGCTGGCCAGGTTTGTCCTTGTGCATGGATCACAGAACGTTGGTCTGTAGGTACATCAGGTAATTAAGAAGGCAAATGGAATTTTGTCCACAAGGAATTGAGTTTAAAAGCAGGGAGGTTGTGTTGCACTCTGTAGGGGCTGGTGAGGCCACTCCTGGAGTACTGTATACAGATTTGGTCTCCTTACTTGAGAAAGGATGTGTTGGCAGTAGAGGAAGTTCACTAGAATTGAGGGTTTTGGTCAATGGAGAGAGGCTGAGTAGACTGGGATTACATTCATTGGAAGTTAGAAGAATGGGGGGGGGGGGGAATCTTATAGAAACATATAAAATTATGAAGGAACTAGATAAGTTAGAAGTCAAGGGGATGTTTCCACTGCCAGGTGAAATTAGGGTAAGAGGGCATAGCCTCAAAATTAAGGGAACAGATTTAGGACTGAATTGAGAAGAAACCTCTTCACTCAGAGGGTTGTGAATCCATGGAATTCCCTGCACAGTGAAGTGGTTGAGGTTTCCTTAGTAAATGCTTTTAAAGCTAAGATAGATAAATGTTTTTAACAGGAAAGGAATTAAGGGTTATGGTGAGAGGGAGGGTAAGTGGAGCTGAGGCCAGGAAAAGATCAGCCATGATCTTATTGAATGGGGGAGCAGGCTCGAGGGGCCAGATGGCCTACTCTTGCTCCTGGTTCTTATGTTCTTAATCTTAAGAGAAATCTTGAGCTAGAACTCCCAAATGCCTTTGCGTCTCAGATTTCTGAAGTTATTCCCCATGTAGAAAATAGTCTACATCTCTATTCTCCCTACCAAAGTGCATAACTTCCCATTTTCCCACATTGCATTCCATTTGCCCACTCTCCTAGCCTGTCTAATTCCTTCTGCAGCCTCCCTGCTTCCTCTACATTACGTGTCCCTCCACCTACCTTTTTGTTATCTGCAAACTCAGCAGCACTGTTGTCTGTTCCTTCATCCAGATCGTTCGTATGTAACATGAATATGGTCCCACCATGGACCCCTGTGGAACTCCAATCATCACTGGCTGCCAACGTGAGAAAGATGCCTTTATTGCTGCTCTCTGCCTTCTGCCACTCATTAAATGTATTCCTGGAGGTTTTGTCATGTGACTTTGCTCAAAAAATCTAGGAATTAATTGGCGAAAACGTCCATTCCTATGAGACATTTACGTCTACCAAACACTGAATAGAAAAGGATTCATTATCCAATTGGATGATGCTCCATTGAGCTAACAGCATTTGCAATGGTTACATCATCTTTCAAGGCAAGTTACAAAAAATTATCTTTCTTAATATTCCTTTGATTTTTTTACCCCAGCAGCATTGCACCTGGACTGAGCGTCAACTCCTGGAGATCCCTGACCAATCCTGGAAGGTTTGGAACCCTGGCCCACATTGTGCTGGAGAGATTTGGATCGTTAAAAGCCTCTCATACCCACACTGTCCCAGTTGACTTACTATCGACAGGAGAAATGTTTTATGAACAAGGCCACTCAAAGTATTGTAGCCCCAATAATACACCAGACGCTAACTTGTTTACCAGTGAGTACATCACTAACCATCTTCCATTATTGACCTGCTTTTTTAAAATCCTCATTTGATGCCTAGAAAAGGTTTACAAGGATGTAGGGTTTGAGCCACAGAGAATAGCTGTTTTCCCTGGAGGGTCAACGGCTGAGGGGGTGACCTTGTCGAGGGGCATTATAAAATTACGAGGGGCATGAATAGGGTTAATGGACAAGTTCTTTTCTCTGGGGTGGGGGAGTCCAGAACTAGAGGGCATAGGTTCAGGGTGAGAGGGGCAAGATTTAAAAAGGTCCTAAAGGGGCAACTTTTTATGCACAGGGTGGTACGTGTGTGGAATGAGCTGCCAGAGGAAGTGGTGGAGGCTGGTACAATTACAAGGCATCTGGATGGGTAAATGAATAGGAAGGGTTTAGAGGGATATGGGTCAAGTGCTGGCAAATGGCACTCGATGAATTTAGGATATCTGGTCAGCATGGACGAGTTGAACCGAAGGGTCTGTTTCTGTGGTGTACATCTCTAGGACTCTAATTTATTGACAAAAAAAAATTGACAGGCATCAATGACATAACTTGCACCAATTGTTGGGAGATTCTGTCAGAAATATTAGGAACAGGGAGCACAGTTACAAAATGAAGTGCCTGCCATTTAGGTTGAAGATGAGGAGGAACTTCTTCACTGCTGAATCTTATCCAGCGCTGAATCTTTGACATTCTTTCCTCCAGAGATTGTGCAAGCTGAGTCGTTAAATGGGTTTAACAAAGAGATTGCTCAATGTAATTTCTAATGACACCAGGGCATATGGGTGTAGGGTGCGTATAGGGTATTCATCGATTTTCCTGCTCCTCGGATGCTGCCTGACCTGCTGTGCTTTTCCAGCACCACACAAATCTTGAACGTGTAGAAAAGCAGAGCACACTCGAGGGGCCGAATGGCCTACTCCAGCTCTCGTGCTGCTAAATCTGCGATTGATCCGAGTTTGGTTTGGGCGGGGTTTTGAGGGATATGAAACGGAGGCGGACTAATAGGGGGTAAATCACGGATAAATCACGGTTTAACTGAGTGCTGGGACAGCCCAGAGATTGCCGAATGGCCTCCTGCAAGTGGTGTAAGAACAGTCATTATTCGAGGAGAAAGTGAGGATTGCAGATGCTGGAGATCAGAGCTGAAAAATGTGTTGCTGGAAAAGCACAGCAGGTCAGGCAGCATCCAAGGAGCAGTAGAATCGATGTTTCGGGCATGAGCCCTTGATATTCCTGAAGAAGGGCTCATGCCCGAAACGTTGATTCTCCTGCTCCTCGGATGCTGCCTGACCTGCTGTGCTTTTCCAGCAACACATTTTTCAGTCATTATTCTTACCAGGATCGAGATAACCCCGTATCCAAACAAATCAGTGAACGGCTGTTAAAGTGAATTAACACAAGTTATAGCTGAACTCAGTGTTAATACTGCCACAGGGTGAGGGCTACGACAGTTTGTAAACCTTTCTGCCGTTTCCTGTCTCATTCCCAGGATTGCTGGGGTGACGGAAGTGCTCACTAGGACCCAGCGGGAATGTACAGTGATAGGGAGAGAGCGATCTGCCTTTTCTTCCTGGTTTGTATTTCCTGGTCTGGACAGCCTGCAGCTGCTGGGCGGGGTACAGCGATGTACAGCAGCTGGTGCCTGAATAGCCTCCTCTCGCTCCAGCTCTCACTGCTCTCCAGCTCTCAGTCTGTGCCAGCTCCGAGCTGGGACATCATTGACTCTCGGCCCCTGCCCCCCTGGTATGACCAAGCCAAGTTTGGCATCTTCATTCATTGGGGGGTTTTCTCGGTGCCCAGCTTCGGCAGTGAGTGGTTCTGGTGAGTACTCAGCTCCTTCGGGGGGGTGGGGGGTGGGGGGTGGATGGAATTACTCCCCTCACAAACATCTCTCTCCAATATCCTGTCCCTTCCCCGGGTCATTACAGACATTGTGTGTTCGTCTTTTGATTTGCGGAACTAACCCGCGTGGGTTTGAGCTGTCAATCAACAACATCCCCAACTTGGGATTAGTTAGCATTTCCTTACCCTAGCGCCAGCTGGTTAGCAGTTATTGGTTATTGTCCAGAACTCTCTGCTGCTTACACATTGTCGTCCAGTCTTGCTTAGTGGTCACTAACTATAGCCTGGTCTCGGTTGATGGTCACTAACTACTGCCTGGTCTCGGTTAATAGTCACTAACTATACAAAAGTTTAGATCAGAGTGGTGCTGGAAAAGCACAGCAGGTCAGGCAGCATCTGAGGAGCAGGAAAATCAATGTTTTGGGCAAAAGCCCTTCATCAGGAATAGAGGCAGGAAGCCTCCAGGGTGGAGAGATAAATGGGGGGTGGGATAGGGCTGGGGAGAAGGCAGCAAGGAGTACAATAGGTGAATGGGAGTGTGGATGGAGTTGATAGGTCAGAGAGGAGGGGTGGAGTGGATAGGTGGGAAGGGAGATTGGCAGGTAGGACAGGTCATGAGGGTGGTGCTGAGCTGGAAGGTCGGAACTGGGGTAAAGGGGGAGGGGAAATGAGGAAACTGGTGAAGTCCACATTGATGCCCTGGGGTTGAAGTGTTCCGAAGCGGAAGAACTATAGTTTGGCCTCAGTTGATGGTCAGTAACTAAAGTGTGGTCTTAGTTGATGGTCACTAACTATAGCCTGGTCTCAGTTGATGGTCACTAACTATAACCCAGTCTTGGTTCATGGTCAGTAACTAAAGTGTGGTCTTAGTTGATGGTCACTAATTATAGCCCAATCTGGGTCAATGGTCAATAACTATAGCCTGGTCTCAGTTGATGGTCACTAATTATAGTGTGGTCTTGTTCAATGATCACTAGCTATAGTCTGATCTGGGTTGATGGCCATTAACTACAATTTGGTCTTGGTCAATGGTCACTAAGTATAGTTCAGTCTAGGTCAATGGTCATTAACTATAGCTCAGACTTGGTCAACAGTCACTAACTATAGCCTGGTCTTAGTTAATGGTCACTAACAATAGCTAGGTCTTGATCAATGGTAACTACCTAGACTGTTCTTGGTTAATGGTAGCTAACTATGCCTGCTATAGCCCGATCTTGGTCAATGGTCCCAAGTATAGCCCAGTTTTGGTCAAAGGTCACTCACTACAGCCCTGTTTTGGTTGGAGTTCATTTGCCTTTGAGAGCGTTTGTTAATGGAAACCAGCACATTAATTATAATGCCTGAAGTGATTAAAGGTTTTCATTTGTTTGTATTTTGTTTTAGGTACTATTGGCAGAAAGAGAAACTGAAACCCTATGTTGAGTTTATGGAGAAAAACTATCCTCCTGGATTTACTTATGCAGACTTTGCCCCCATGTTCTCAGCTTCCTTCTTCAATGCAACTGAATGGGCTGAACTACTGAGTGCTTCAGGGGCCAAGTATGTTGTTCTGACTTCTAAACACCATGAAGGTAACACATGGCTCAATACTTTAAAGGTGCAGGTATGAGCTGGGCTTCTGGTCAGTAAGAATAATTCCAGTGTGGGTTTCTTTATTCATTCTCAGTCCTTGTAGAGTCATAGAGATGTACAGCATGGAAACAGACCTTTTGGTCCAACCCGTCCATGCCAACCAGATATCCCAACCCCATCTAGTCCCACCTGCCAGCACCCGGCCCATATCCCTCCAAACCCTTCCTATTCATATACCCATCCAAATGCCTCTTAAATGTTGCAATTGTACCAGCCTCCACCACTTCCTCTGGCAGCTCATTCCATACCCGTACCTCCCTCTGTGTGAAAAGGTTGCCCCTCAGGTCTCTTTTATATCTTTCCCCTCTCATCCTAAAGCGATGCCCTCTAGTTCTGGATGACTTGACCCCAGGGAAAAGACTTTGCCTATTGACCCTATCCATGCCCTTCATGATTTGGAGATGCTGGTGTTGGACTGGGGTGTACAAAGTTAAAAGTCACACAACACCAGGTTATAGTCCAACAGGTTTAATTGGAAGCACTAGCTTGGAGCGCCACTCCTTCATCAGGTGGTTGTGGAGGACACAATTGTCAGACACCGAATTTATAGCAAAAGTTTACAGTGTGATGTAACTGAAATTATACATTGAATAATACCTTAATTGTTTGTCGAGGCTTTCATTTGTTAGAATACTATAATAGCTTCATTTCTTTCATGTGTAAATCACAAAACCTTTTTTTTAAAATGTTGCATTCTCCGGTTAACTGTAACAATGGGTGTTTGCTAGACAATATGTTGAAGGTGATCGCCCCCTGTGTTCGCTATCTTTGCCATAATGTTTAGATTGATTGTAAACTAAAAAGTGAGAAAACAGTTTTACATGAATTCATGCAGTTTTTGAGCAAAGTACAATGTAACTCTACAAGTACAAATTCACCCCACAAACGTTTATGTATTTGTGTGCATGCGGGTCTTTGTGTGTGTGTGTGTGTGTGTGTGTGTGTCTGGGTTGGGGGGTTGTGAGTGAGAGAGTGTATATGTGTGTGTATGTCAGTGTAGAATGTCTTAAGTCTGTGAGGTTGGACTTTCTCCCTGTGTCTGCGTAAGTTTCCTCCAGGTGCATCGGTTTCCTTCCACAGTCCAAAGATGTGCAGGTCAGGGTGAATTAGCCATGCTAAATTGCCTATAGTGTTCTAGGATGTGTGAGTTAGGGGTGAATCTAGAGTAATAGGGAAAGGAAATGGGTTTGGGCGGGATACTGTTCGGAGGGTCAGTGTGGACTTGTTGGGCTGAAGGGCCTCTTCCACACTATAGAGATTCTGTGATTCTAAAGCAAGCTTTTTAAAATCGTTTTCTTTAAACAATCAGGACTGTTATCCCTTTTGCAGTTAAGATAAAAATTTATTTATTGCAAAAAATTATTAGGACTAATCTTTCTTCATGTTCATATTGGATGATTCCTCATGTGCGTGAGTTTGTTTAAGTTTATAGGGAAGTAGAAATCAAAAGAAGGAAGTGTGGCATTTTCTCTATCCCCGGCGAATGACTGTGAACCCAGCACATCCAAATACTGATGATCACATTTGCCCACCATATTCTCAAATCCCTCCAATCTTCATCCTTCATTTGTGTCTCCAATGTCACCATGGATATTGACATTGTTGTCACTTCAATCACTCGGCCTCAGGAACACCACTTCCTCACAAACTCCCAGCTGTCTTTTAAAATCTCATGATTAATCCACACACTCCTTTCCTTGGTTTCTTAACTATTTATTCACTCAGTTTTGCCTTTATTGAAAGATTCAGTGAGAATAACCCCAATTCTCCATCTGAAAATGTTGCAAATTGGTTGGGCGCAGAGATGGAGAATGTGTTAATGTTTCATTCAGGAGATGGTGTTTGTGTGATTTGTTTAGGCTTTACGCTGTGGGGATCAAAGTACTCATGGAATTGGAATGCAGTTGACTCAGGTCCTCACTGTGATCTCGTTGGAGAGCTGGCCCATGCTGTCAGAAACCGGACAAAGCTGAGATTTGGCCTGTACCATTCTCTCTTCGAATGGTTTAACCCAGACTTCCTGGAAGATGCTGCCAATGTGTTCACGACCAACAAGTTCCCCACAACCAAGAGCTTACCGGAGCTGTATGAAATCGTGAACAAATACCAGCCAGAAATTCTCTGGTCTGATGGAGATGGAGGTGCACCCGATACCTACTGGAACAGCACTGGTTTCCTGGATTGGCTCTATAACCACAGGTACTGAGCTGTTTGTGTAGGTGAACCACTAACCATCCTCACCTTAATTTCTATTCATTCATGGGATGTGGGCGTCGTTAGCAAGGGATTATCCATCCCTAATTGCCCAGAGGGTAGTTAAGAGTCAACCATGTTGCTGTGGGTCTGGAGTCCTCTGTAAGCCAGACTGATTTAAGGACAGCAGTTTCCTTCCTTAAAGAACATTAATGAACTAAATAGGTTATTCCAGCTAGAGACAATGGTTTCATGCTGATTGTTCAACTCTAAATTCCAGATTTTTATTGATTTCAAATTCCACCGTCTGCCGTGGTGGAATACAAACACAGGTTCATAGAACATTTCCTGGCTCACGGGGTTAATAGTCAGGTCAGAATACCACTGGGAGATAGCTTCCCCAGAAAGTAGGGAGCAGGCAAGGTTAGGAAGGGAAAACAAGTGGAAACACTCTTCCCCACCTAATTCTAATCCCTTCGCACCTCTGACTCCACTCGTTTTCCACCCTCAATCCCATGGTTTTCCTGTTGTGCCTGACATGAACCTGCTGTATAATTTGGAAACATATCACTGTTCCTTCACTGTTGCTGGGTCAAAATGCTGAGTCTCCCTCCCGAACGCAGCTCTGGGTGTAACTATTGCTGTATACATGCAGCTCCCTTTGCTTTCTGGGTGAGGAATCCTGTCTATAAAATGTCTGAGACGTAAACAAACACAACACAGCCCCCTCGCTGTTAGACACAGTCCTCCTTCACTGTTAGACACAGCCCCCTCGCTGTTAGACACAGTCCTCCCCCCTCATTTAACTCTGCTCCTGTATTGTTGTTGTTCTAGCCCAGTTGGGAAGACAGTTGTAACTAATGACCGCTGGGGATATGACACAATCTGCAAGCATGGTGGTTACTACACCTGTACTGATCGATATAATCCTGGCCACCTGCTGGCTCATAAGTGGGAGAATTGCATGAGCATAGACCGGAAATCCTGGGGATACCGAAGAGACGCAAAACTCAGTGATTATCTTTCAATAGAAGAACTGGTGAAGGTAATATGCATACTGCCTGCCTCTCTCTGTACTTCTGAGCTTGGCGCTGTCTCTGTCTCTGGTTGGAATTCCACACACTGCCTGCGAATGGGCTGAAGCCATGGGAGTGGGCGGTTAAATTGGGGGCGTTGGATGATGCCATGGCCTATGACCTTTGCCCCGCCTCTTCAGCAACCACCACATTGGCAAGAATTGCTGGAGAACACCCCTCACTCTGACCTTGTGATTGGCTTCCCTCTTCCTCATCACTGTAGCCTGCCTGATGAGTCCTGAGGCCAATTTACCTGCAGGGTGGCTGCCCATCAGTGAAGGTGCTTCTGGGACTGAGGTGCAGTGAGAGAGTGCTGCGCTGTCACAAGTGCTGTCTTCCAACCCAGTGGTGCCTGCAGTGAGGATCCCACACCATGACTTTGCAGGGAATCCTCTTGGTGCCTTTCCCGATGTATTTTCCTCCATGGAAATGTTATCTGATCATTGTTACCTTGCTGGCTGTGGGGATTTCTGTGCACCAACTGGCTTTAGCTTTTCCTACATTGAAAAAAAGATTACGTTTCAAAAAGATCATATTTACCTAGGATGCATCTTGCCAGGTCTGGTGGTCGTGAAAGGTGCTATATAAATGCAAGTCTTTTTTTTCTGGCTGTCTGTCATTCTCTCTCTCTGTTGTAAAGATCACATATTTATTTTTCTCTTTTCTTTTAGATTGTGGATTCTAAAGGGTGGATTCTAAAGGGTGCACTCTCCTTCAAGCTAAGCAAAGCATGTTTACGGAGCACTTTATGAGTTACATAGAAACAGGAATAGGCCATTCAGCCCCTTGAGCCTGTAAAAGTTGCAAAACCTGCCGGTACATCACCCCCCTCCCCTCTATCCGGGGCACCAAACAGCCCTTCCAGATGGGACAGACGTTCACCTGCCTCTCCTCCAACCTAGTTTACTGCATCAGGTGCTCCCGATGTGGCCTCCTCTACATCGGGGAGACCGAACGTAACTTAGGAAACGGCTCACTGAGCATCGCAGCTGAGTCCACAGAGGCTCCCAGTCACCGCCCATTTCCCACACCCTTTCCTACAAAACCATAAGAGAAAATGCTGGAAAGTCCCATCAGGTCTGGCAGCATCTGTAAGGAGACAAAATACCTGACGATTCGAGTCTAACTGACCCTTTGTCAAAGCGGTCTAACCACCTTCTATTCATCATTTTTCCAACCGGTCTACAGAACCATCCTTGGCCGCCTCCATTGCCAAAACAAACCACAACTCCTACTGGAGGAACAACACCATATCTTCCTCTTGGGCACCCTACAACATTGAGTCCTCCATTTCAAATAGCTTTCCTCCCCATTCCCTGACTCCCTTCCCAGCCCCTCCCCCTCCCTTCCACTGCTCCATGCCACTAACTGGACTCATTCCTCCCATTGACCAACCAGGTCGTACCCTCTACCTGTCTTCACCTATCCCCACCTCACCACCCTGCCCCCACCACCCCCTTTATACACAGCTCCACTCACATCCAGTCCTAATGAAGGGTTACACCTGAAACGGCGATTTCTGCAGCTCCTGATGCTGCTTGGCTTGCTGTGTTCTTCCAGCCTCATGCCTGTCTAATTCAATGAGATGATGGCTGATTGGCCTAACCCCATATAACTGCCTTTGACCCATATCCCTTAATTGTGTGCAATAATGTCTTTTCCTGAACAGTGAAAGTGAACAAAGTTAAAAATCACACAACAACAGGTTATAGTCTAACAGGTTTATTTGGAAGCACTAGCTTTCGGAGCGCTGCTCCTTTGTGAGGTAGCTAATGAAGGAGCAGCGCTCCAAAAGCTAGTGCTTCCAAATAAACCTGTTAGACTATAACCTGGTGTGTGATTTTTAACTTTGCCCACCCCAGTCTCACACCCGCTCCTGCACATCAGTGTGAGTGAAAGCCGACAGGGTGAAGATGATGACCTAGAGGGGAATCTGCCTGACTGCAATGTTTTGTCAGCTCCTCTCCAGGTTTTGGTATGAGCAATGGAGCAGAGGAGCTGGTAAAGCAGAAATACCTCTGTGTATCTTTGTGGAAAACTAACCGAAAGCTTCCTGGTCGCTGTTCTCCCTTACCATTATTTTTGTAAAGTGCTGTGAGAAAGTGAGGACCGCAGATGCTGGAGATCAGAGTCAAAGAGTGTAGTTCTGGAAAAACACAGTAGATCAAGCAGCTTCCAAGGAGCAGGAGCAGCAGAGATGGCACGGTGGCTCAGTGGTTAGCACTGCAGCCTCACAGCACCAGGGTCCCAGGTTCAATTCTAGCCTCAGGCAACTGTCAGTGTGGAGTTTGTACATTCTCCCTGTGTCTGCGTGGGTTTCCTCCAGGTGCTCTGGTTTCCTCCCACAGTCCAAAGATGTGCAGGTCAGGGTGAATTGGCTGTGCCCAATTGCCCATAGTGTTAGGTGCATTAGTCAGAGGGAAATGAGTCTGGGTGGGTTACTCTTTGGAGGATCGGTGTGGACTTGTTGGGCCGAAGAGCCTGTTTCCACACTGTAAGGAATCTAATCTAATAACTATCTGTCCTTCCATCTTGCTATCTCTCTTTCGCTATATACAGGTATCTGTCTCTCCCTCCCTTGATATGTCTCCCTATCTTTTCTTCCATTCCTTCTTTTCCTCTATGTCTGCATCTTTATTTGGGTCATTCGTCTGTAATAGGATTACTTATTGGTGGGACACTTTCATTGATGGGGCTGCTAACCAATGAGATCAAAGATTGCATTGTAGCCTAACCAATATCTGATCATTCGGATTGGTCCAACATGTTTCTTTGGCGAATCTGTAAACCAATGGGAGATCACGAAGAAGCCAACCAATAGGGTTCAAAATGAGAATTGATACAATCATATGCTGCCCAGTAAGGAAGGTATTTCTGTAAATAAAATGGTTACATTTCAGGTCAGTTACAGGTTTACAACCATGAGAGATTACACTGGGACCATTGACATCTTTACTTTGCTTACAACAAAACAATAAAAATACAAATGATGAAATATGCTCTTAGGAAAAAATTAAAATGAAACAATTTGCCATGAGTCCATTTTGCAATATTAGCAAAGAACAAGCACCAGCCTGCATTTATGTAGCACCTTTTAATGTGGACAAACATCCCAAAGTGCGTGACAGTATCCTCACACTGGGAGGCAAAACCTCACACTGGGAGAAAGTGAGGACTGCAGATGCTGGAGGTCAGAGTCAGGGTGTGGTGCTGGAAAAGCGCAGCAGGTCAGGCAGCGTCCGAAGAGCAGGAGAGTCGACATTTTATGCATAAACCCTTCATCAGGAATGAGGCTTGTTGGCCGGGCTTGAGAGATAAATGGGAGGGGGGTGGGGGGTGGAGGAGGGCATGGGGGAAAGGGAGCTGAGAATGTGAGAGGTAGATGAAGGTGATCAGTCGGAGAGGAGGGTGGAGCGGATAGGTGGGAAAGATGATGGACAGGTCAAGAGGGCGGTGCCGAGTTGGAGGCTTGGGACTGGGATAAGGTGGGGGGAGGGGAAATGGGTAACTGCTGAAATCCACATCGATCCCGTGTGGTTGCAGGGTCTCAAGGTGGAAGATGAGGCATTCTTCCTCCAGGTGGTTAAGGAGTGGTGATGGAGGAGGCCCAGGAGGTCCTTGGTGGAGTGGGAGGGGGAGTTAAAGTGTTCAGCCTCAGGGTGATGGGGTTGGTTGGTGCGGGTGTCCCAGAGATGTTCTCTGAAACCTTCTGCAAGTTTTCGTCCTGTCCCCCCGATGTAGAGGAGACCGCATTGGGTGCAACAGATACAGTAGATGACATTGGTGGAAGTACAGGTGAATTTCTGTCGAATGTGGAAGGATGTTTTGGGGCCTTGGACGGAGGTGAGGGGGGGAGGTGTGGGTTCAGGTTTTGCACTTCTTGCGATGGCAGGGGAAGGTACCGGGAGAAAACCTTACATTGAGCTGATATACACTGATTGGGTCGAATGGCCTGTTTGTGTGCTGTTTAACCCCACTCACCCCACCTTTTTCTGATGTTCCCCTTCCACCCACCCCCAGTCCTGAAGAGGAGTTAATCTCAAAACTTCGACCTCTCCACCTTCTGATGCTGCCTGGCTTGCTGCATTCTTCCAGGTCCCTTCTCGACTACCGTGTATTTTAAAAGCTGGATTAAAGCTTAAATTACTCTGACTGGGAAACTGTAAACTTTGTTTGCATGATATCACACATTAACGAGGAATTCTAACCAGACAAATATCACTTTGACTGAAAAATATTTATGGAAGATTTGTCTGTGAGAAGCATTGATTCTTTCGTTCACTCATTCCAGACCCTGGTTGAGACCATCTCCTGCGGAGGAAATCTCTTGATGAATATTGGCCCCACTCATGATGGACGGATACTCCCTATCTTTGAGGAGAGGCTGAGGCAGATGGGGCAGTGGCTGAAAGTAAATGGCGAGGCAATATACAGTACAAAGACCTGGAGAGTGCAGAATGATACCATCACTCCTGGAGTCTGGTAGGTTTATAAAAAAACAAGGCCTCTAGGGGGCAGAGGTGGGAAGTTTTATTCTTGGGGTGGCCAATATCCATCATGATTAGGTCAGAAGTCACATGACACCATGTCATAGAAGTCACATGAAGCTGCAGTGCTAACCACTGAGCCACCGTGCCACCCCTGCTGCTCCTGCTCCTTGGACGCTGCTTGACCTACTGTGCTTTTCCAGGATGTAAATGGGATTGGGGAGCTATGTAGAGTGAGATAATGTATGAGGTATGGTCTCAATGAACGGTGGAACAGGTTTGTGTGGCTAAGCTCTCTCCTCCTGTTCCAATGGGGTGGTAGTGGCTTAGTGGTTAGCACTGCTGCCTCACAGCGCCAGGGACACGGGTTCGATTCCAGCCTCAGGTGACTGTCAGGCAAGCTTTTGGAGCGCTACTCTGTCAGTGGGTCAGATGAACTTCACCTGATGAAGGGACAGCGCTCTGAAAGCTTGTGATTTCAAATAAACCTGTTGGACTATAACCTGGTGTCATGTGACTTCTGACCTTGTACACCCCAGGCCAACACCGGCACCTCCACATCAGGACTAGGCCTCAGGGTTCATGCTGAAATAAGATGAAGTAAAGTTCTAATTGTCCATTGAAGAATTTATTATTTTTTTAAATTTCCAATTGATTGAACAAAATCAATTCATGCAGTTACTTTTTGCTAATCTCTTAAAAACACACACATTGGAATTTATAGTCCCACTTCAAAGCATTAATCATGACTTGGAGCAAACTTGTGAGTTACGGGCAGCCAACTGTGATAATGCAAGGTTGTGAAATCAGACCTACAATATGAATCTTATGATGGTACTCCCTGTGCTTCTGTGAACAGACAGAGAGAAATAGCAGCTTTTGCTTTTAATGTTCAAGAGAGTTTATTTTTCAATATTTAAAGGGTGGGAGCTTCTAATGCCTACCAACTCTGACGAAGAATCTTTGAGACTTGAAACGTTAGCTTGTCCCACATCCTGTCCATGGATGCTGTGATTTCCAACATTTTTTGTATTTGTAGCAGCTTCTCAGTTGCTTTTGACAGTGATAATGTGATTGACAGTTTTAATTGAGTTTGTGCACTTGCGTGTCCACTCCCCTTGAGACAATCTCAAAGTACACCTTACCCCTCCCAAAGGGCACTGGAGCCCCGTGAAAGGTATCCCAGGACCATATCCAAGAGGATACAGGGCACCTCTGCAAAAAAAGGGCTTCCTGTCTGAGACTCTCTGAAAAGGTTAAACCTGTTCCGTCAGGTGTAACATGCACATGTTCTGTTTCCCACTGTTGGCTAAGAAGAATTGGAGATGAGTGGAGACAGTTTCTGTATTAGACAGACTGCCTGTGACACACAGGTGTAAAATTTAGCCCCCCACACCCCAACCCTAGTTCCCACAAGAAATGTAGCTGTTGTGTTTATGCAAGAGACCGTCAGATTTTCCCTCTGTTGACGTTTTGTTAATGATGGAGAGACTGTAAAGCCATAAAATATAGAAGCAGAAATTAGGCCATTCAGTCCATCAAATCTGCTCCACCATTCAATCATGGCCCCTAATGTATTTCTCAACCCTATTCTCCTTCCTTCTCCCTCTAACCCTTGATCCCCTTACGAATCAAGAACCTATCTATCTCTCTCTTAAATACACTCAATAACCTGGCCTCCACAGCCCTCTGCAACAACGAGTTCCACAGAGTTACCACCCTCTTCATTTCAGTTCGTCCCTTCACCTGAGGCTCTTCTCCTTGTGTCCTAGCCTCTCCTACGAGGGAATCATCTTCTCCACAGTCCACTCCGTCTAGGTGACTCAGTACTCTGTAAGTTTCAATCAGATTCCGCCCTTCATCTTTCTAAACTCCATCGAGAACAGACGCAGAGTCTTCAACCGTTCCTCATATGACAAGCCCATCGTCCCTGAAATTATTCTTGTAAACCTCCTCTGGACTGTCTCCAATGCCAACCCATCCTTCCTTAGATACGGGGCCCAAAGCTGCTCACAATATTCCAGAAGGGGTCTGAACAGAGCCTTGTACAGCCTCAGCAATACATGCCCTTTACCTTCTATTCGAGAAGCTCTCCATTGTTCTGAAATTTGAGACCAAATGTGATAGACAGGAGTGTATCAGAGGTCAGCCATGATCTTATTGAATGGCTGAGCAGGCTCAAGGAGCCAGATAGCCTACTCCTGCTCCTGGTTCCTCTGTTCTGATGTTCACACATTGCTATCAGCCATGGCTCAATAGGTAACAGGTAAAAACAATGACTGCAGATGCTGGAAACCAGAGTCTAGATCAGAGTGGTGCTGGAAAAGCACAGCAGGTCAGGCAGCATCCAAGGAGCAGGAAAATTGAAGTTTCGGGCAAAAGCCCTTCATCAGGAATAGAGGCAGGGTGCCTGCAGAGTGGAGAGATAAATGAAGATAAATTTATCTCTCCACTCTGCAAACACCCTGCCTCTATTCCTCAATAGGTAACAGTCCACCCCTCCGCTGTCACAAGGTCTCTTTATCAAGGTCCCCTCCGGAGACTGGAGCACAGTGACTCTCCAGTGCAATCCTGAGGGAGTGCTGCACTATTGGAACTGCTGTCTTCTCAGAGTTGTTAAACCAGGGGCCCCATTCTGACCTCTTGAATGTCAAACATTCCTCTTTGCCAGCATTTTGATCTGCTTATTTCTCATCGTAGAATCCCCATAGTGTGGAAACAGGCCATTTGGCCCAACATGTCCACATCAACCCTCCAAAAGAGTATCCCACCCAGACCCATTCCCCTATCATATTACTCTACATTTCCTCTGACTAATGCACCCAGCCTATGCGTTCCTGTATACTGTAGGCAATTTCCACCGAGCCTGCACATCTTTGGATTGTGGGAGGAAACTGGAGCACCCAGAGGAAACCCACGCAGACACGGAGAGAATGTGCAAACTCCACATAGACAGTTGCCTGAGGCTGGAATCGAACCCAGGTCCCTGGCGCTGTGAGGCAGCAGTGCTAACCACTGAGCCACTACCACCCCATTGGAACAGGAGGAGAGAGCTTAGCCACACAAACCTGTTCCACCGTTCATTGAGACCATACCTCATACATTATCTCACTCTACATAGCTCCCCAATCCCATTTACACTAATGCCTTTGGCCGCCTCATTCACTCACTAACCAGGCCCTCATTTCCATTCTGAAAGTGTGACGGTGCCAATGCTGTTTGTCAATTATTGAAAACATTTTATCTTCTGAGAATTTATTATGTTTTTCCAGGTACACAGCTGGAGTGGAGAAAGGGGTGGTTTATGCAATATTCCTCACCTGGCCAAAACTAGGAATGCTGGTCCTTGGAGCTCCCCATGTTACAGCTGGAGAAACAAAGGTTTGAATCATTGAATAACAGACAAGGGTGTGTTAGAAGCCTTTGTGGTACAGTGGGTAGTGTCCCTGCCTCTGAGCCAGAGGTTGCGGGTTTGAGCCTCAGTCCAGGTCGGTGCGTCCATAACGTGGTCACACAGGTGCACTGTCAACTGGTCAATCCTCCCACCATTGACCGGCAGTGAGGGGTGGGAATTCATGCGTGGCCATGTGATGGGAATAAGTGACAGCTGCTACAGGCTGTAATATACATGCACAATGTATATTTCCATCGCAATTCATATTCCTTGGCGATTTAGTTGGTTCATCCGGCTGGAGGATCAGTGTGGGTCAAGTTAGAATGAGCAGAGTGGGTCTTGGTCACCTTTCTGGTCTGAGTGAATGCAGGACCCAGTTCTTGCCTCGCCTCCTGCTGATGGTCATGGTACAGCAAACATTGTTTTAACCAGCACCTGCTGCACCTTCCATAAACCGGCAAAATTATGTACCTCAAATACCACAAGGTTTACTGCAGTATTCTGACCATATGACATAGGCACAGAAGCAGGCCATTCAGCCCATTGAGTCTGCTCATCCATTCAATGAGACCTGATAACCCTCAGCTCCTTTCCTGCTTTGTCACCATTTGTCTTGGTTCCTTCAACGAGTTAAAAATCTACCTCAGCCTTGAATATACCGTCCAATTAGGATAGCTTTTAGAGTCATAGAGTCCTACAACACAGAGACAGGCCCTATGGCCCAAGCTGATTAAAGTTTATTCACCTCAGTGTAAGGTTAGATTAGATTCCCTACAGTGTGGAAACAGGCCCTTTGGCACAACCAGTCCACACCGACCCTCTGAAGAGTAACCTACCCAGACCCATTTCCCTCTGACTAATGCACCTAACACTATGGGCAATTTAGCGTGGCCAATTCATCTGACCTGCACATCTTTGGACCATGGGAGGAAACCCACACAGACACAGGCAGAATGTGCAAACTCCACACAGACAGTCGCCCGAGGCTGGAACCGAACCCGGGTCCCTAACGCTATGAGGCAGCAGTGCTAACCACTGAGCCACTGTGCTGCCCAAATATACTTGTTGTTCAATTAAATGGCCTCATGAAATATCAAGAGTTGATTCAATTTTGAGTTAATATCTCCTCAAATACAGCAATCTGCAGTAATGCCTGAATGGTCAGGGTAGGAATGAAACGGCTCTCTGCTGGTAAGTTTTATTTAAGACAAAGTTTCATTATTATTTAAGTAATTTATGCTGTAAATTAAGTTTACCTGTGATGTGTATTGCCCCTGCGTTACATTTTTATTATTTAGTGTGTGTGCTTACAAACGTAATGTGCACCTCTTGATTACCCAGAATATTCGATCATCCGGCACATTCCTGGTCCCCTCGATTTAATTTGCTTTGATTTATTATTGTCACATGTACCTAAGTACAGTGAAAAGTTTTGTATTGCATGCAGTACAGGTAGATCATACCATACAAAGTGCATTAGGATAATAGAACAGAGCAAGGGATACAATGCAACGGCTGCAGAGAAGGTGCACAGAAAACGAGAGCAGCATAAAATTTAATTTGAGAGGTTCATTCAGAAGTCTAATAACAGTGGGGAAGAAGCTGTTCTTGAATCTGTTCTTGTGTGTCTAAGCTTTTGTATCTCTGCCCAATGGAAGAGGGTGGAAGAGATTATGACTGGGATGGGAGGGGTCTTTATAATGTTGGCTGCTTTCCCGAGGCAGTGGGAAGTGTAGATGGAGTCAATGGATGGACGGCTAGTTTGTGTGATGGACTGGGCTGTGTTCACAACCCTCTTCAGTTTCTTGGGATGAGCAGTTACCATAGGTATAGATTTAATTATTGGTATCATTTCCCCAGGCTGGGGGACTTTCAAATTTTGGGGGCAGACTTTTAAAGTGAGAGGAGAAAGATTTACAAACGACATGAGGTGGCAATTTTTTTTATATACAGTGGGTGGTTTGCGTGTGGAATGAACTTCCAGTGGATGTGGGTACAATTACACTATTTTAAAGACATTTGGATAAGTACATGAAAAGGAAAGGTTTGGAGGGATATGGACCAGGAGCAGGCAGGTGGGACTTGTTTAATTTGGGATTATGGGTCGGCATGGACTGGTTGGACTGAAGGGCTGTATGACTCTATGAGCCCACAGTGTTATATTCAGAGAGAATGCTTTCTGTTGTGCATCCGTAAAAATGTGCTGGTTAATAAAAGGTTTGCTGTACTGTGGGTTAGATCTGGCTATGGAGAGAGAGCAGAAGAAAGGTCGAGTGATAACAGACAAAAGCTCAATCCTTACCATCGGGACGGTTTATACATGTGCATTATTTTAAATTGTTGTTTAATATTGAATTTATTTTATGAATAAGGTAACCCTCATTGGATACCCCGAGCGTCTGCAATGGGAGAAGTTTGGAGAGCAGGGTCTGCTGGTGCTACTACCCAGAGTCAACATCAACCAACTGCCGTGTCAATGGGCCTGGAGTCTGAAACTCAGTGAGGCCACATGATGAGCTGAGCGACCGTATTCAAGAGTTTCTGCACTGTCGGGCTGTGTCTCAGCAAGCGACACACAGCACTTTCTCGCTTGTTTTGTTTAACTTTGTACTTTGGAAATGAGAAATTTCAGTTCCTGAGAAATGTTTTGGATTCAACTGATGCGGCAAGTGATTTTGTTGGTGTGTTGTCAAGGCTGATGTACAGTTAATTTTTTTTAATCTCTCTGTCCTTGTACTTATTTGTGAGTCTGTGAAAGACAACACTTCTCTCAGGAACTGTGGATGCGGTTTGAACTTGGTGTTAGTTTCCTTTTCATTCATGGATACGGGTGTCACTCTCCAGGTCAGCACTTGTTGCCCCATCCCTAAGGGTCCACAGGGCAGTTAAGAGTCAACTCCATTACTATAGATGTGGAGTCACATATAGACCAGACCAGGAAGAGTCTGATGAAGGGCTTATACCCGAAACATCAATTTTCCTGCTCCTCGGATGCTGCCTGACTTGCTGTGCTTTTCCAGCACCACCTTCTTGACTCTGATCTCCAGTCCCCACTCTCTCCTAGACCAGGTAAGGGTATCAGTTTCCTTCCCTAAAGGACATTAGTGAACCTGATGGGTTTTACCAACAATCAGAAATGGTCTCATGGTCAACTTTAGACCCTTAATTCCAGATTCTTTATTGAATTCAAATTCTAACATCTACCATGGTGGGATTTGAACCCAGGTCCCCAAACATTGCCTGAGCTTTTGGATTAATAGTCCAGCATCATTTCCACTCGACCATTGCCTCCCCACATTGAAGATGCTGAAAGCCATCTGCCTGGTGGTCACATTGCTGTCTAGCTTGATGGGAGATCTCCTGCCTTAGATCATAGACAGTCAACCTGGGTCTGATACAAGCCAGTGAAAGACTCATTGGATTGCCTGTGTGCTTAACCATGGGTGAGTGCGGAGGTAAGAGGGAATGGGATTTCATCTTGGGCAGTGGTTTGAGATGCGTGGGAGTACATTGGCAGGCTATGATAGGCCTATTGCAATGTCCAATCCCATTCCCAGTTTGATATATGTCAAATTGTTTTATGCTAAAGCATCCAAGTTTAATTTTCACCCCAATAGTTGCTGTTTCAACAACTGTTTACATAAATATCGTAGAATCATTACAATGCAGGAGGAGGCCATTCAGCCCATCGAGTGTGCAGCAACCTTCTGAAGAGCATCACACTGTCCATCCAATCCCTACATTTTCCCTGGCTAACCCATGTAGCCTGCACATCCCTGGACTGTGGGAGGAAATGGGAGTTACTGGAGGAAACCCATGAAGACACGGGGAGAATCTGCAAACTCCCCACAGACGGTCACCCAAGGCCAGTCCCTGGAGCCATGAGGCAGTAGTGCTAATCACTGAGCCCCTCATATAGCACTTGTAGTCAATGTCCCAAGCACAATCAGTCAAGGGTTGACACCGAGCTATAAAATGAGATATGAGCATCATCGACCAAAAGGTGAAGTGAAGAGTTGGGAGGGGGTTTTCCTGACGTCTCTTGCTCAGACAGGAGTGATGGAAGTCAGATCTACACAGGAGGCCAAAGTAAAGAGGGGTGCAGAGATCTCGGGGAGTCGTGGACTGAAGGAGATTACGGAGATCAGGCAGGAAAAGGTCATGAAGGAATTTGGAAACAAGGATAGGGATCTAACAAGGATTGGGATCTAACAGTGAGCTGAGCCAGACTGGGGAGTGATTGGAGGCGATGGTGAATGTGACTTGGAGCAGGTTCGGATACTCACAGCAGTGAATAAAAAACTGAAAACTCTGCAGTTCTGAGGAAGGGTCGCCAGACCCAAAACGTTAATTCTGATTTCTCTCCACAGTCACTGCCAGACCTGGTGAGCTTTTCCTGCAATTTCTGATTTTGTTACTGATAGTGGTGTTCCAGATGAAAGATGGGCATCCATCCAGGTGAACATTGGAATAATAATCGCTGGAAAAGATTAAATGTAGGTTTCAGCAGGAGATGTGATGAGGCAGGGAGGAGTTGGGTGTTGTAAGTTATACAAATACTCACGGAGATTTGGCTTGGGTCAAATTAAATTAACATATTTAACCAGGTAAATACAAATATTTTATTATTTTGGTGTAGTTATTTGGTAGCTTTCTTGGATGTTTAATGGTTTGGTTAGAAGTGATTGAGATTGGCATTATTCTAGAAGATTGCAAATATGAGATACTGCATTGCACAGTAATCTCCCAATTTGTAGTCCTGAACTTCACATCTGCAAACTAGGTATATCCTTGTTCTGATAATGGTCAGCGTTTGCCCTTTTAATTACTGTTCTCAACAGTAATTCGTATTTATATAGCTCCTTTAACACAATAGAAAAAGTGCTTCACCAGAGAATTGTAAAATGTGTGAGGGAATATTAACCCAGATGAACAAATGAGGATTAAGGATGGTTTTAAAGGAGTGAGGTGGGGTGGGGAGAGTGACAGGGATGGAATTCCAAGGTTTGGTGTCGGGATAAGTGATGAAAGCATGGTCACTAATGGTTGAGGAGTTAAAACCAGAGAACGAAGGAGGCTGCAATTGGACGAGGCTAAGGGGGGACGGTGGACTATTCCACTCCAGGAGCCATCGTAGCGGAAACGGATTCTGTTCCTGGCTCTGAGCGCAACTGTTGTGAGAGCAGACATATTCAAGGTTTATAAAATCATAAGGGGTATGGATAGGATGAATAGCCAAAGTCTTTATCCCAGGGTAGGAAGGTGAATTAGACGACATAGGTTTAAGGGGAGAGGGGAGATCTTCAATAGGGAACTAAAGGGCAACATTTTCACACAGAGGATGGTACATGTGTGGAATGAGCTGCCAGAGGAAGTGGTAGAGGCTGGTACAATTACAACATTTAAAAGGATGAGTATATGAATGGGAAGGAATTAGAGGGATGTGGGCCAAATGCTGGCAAATGGGACTAGATTAATTTAGGATATCTGGCCAGTATGGATGAGTTAGACTGAAGGGTCTGATTCTTTGTTGTACAGCTCTATGGTCCCTATGGTCTGGCAGTATTTGTGGAGAGAAAACTGAATTAATGTTTTGAAACCAGATCTGAAGAAGGGTCACTGAATCTGAAACGTTAACTCTGCTTCCTTCCCACAGATGCTGTCAGACCTCGTGAGATCCTCCAGTAGTTTCTGTTTTGGGATCAGATTTCCAACATTCACAGCTCTTTGTCTTATTTTAGAATTGGAGGAGTTTAGTTATCTTTGGTGGTTGTGCATCTGAAGGAGGTTGTGAAGGTAGTGGGGAAGCTGTGGAGGGATTTGAGCACTTTGAAAACAGACGTGTTGCTTGTGTAGATCAATCCACTTGACTTGGCGAGAGTGAAGGCACAGACAACTGGGTTTGAGATAATCAGAACTTTCAGAGAGTGAATTATTAGCCAAGAGGTGGGACTGTTGAGAGGTAACAAGATCAGGGTTTCAGTAGTGTATGGACTAAACTCTACAAATCAGTAGACGAACACTTTTGAAAGGCAGGTTGTGTACCCCCACCCCCTGCCAACCCCCACCCCCTGCCAACCCCCACCCCCTGCCAACCCCCACCCCCGCCAACCCCCACCCCAACCCGTCCTACTGTTGAACTGAGAGACGCAGGCCTGAGTGCCAGAGTCTGGCATGTTAAGGGTATCTAGTTTGGGATACAGCCAGGACAGGGTAGAATCCAGCTCAGGACCGAATGACCCCTATCAGTTGAGCTGAAAGCCAAGGACAGAATCTGCTTCAGCTACGATGGCTCCTGGTGTTGAATAGCCCACTTTCTCGACCCACACGTGAAAATGGTCACTTGGGAGCTTTGGGGGAGGCTGCTGCCATCAAGATCATTGCCAACTAGATCAGCGCTTTCTGGAGATATGATTGGCCCCATTTTCTCCAGCAATTCAATCACAATTCACTTCAGCAAATTGCACTTTTTTTGAAAGCTCTGAACATTAATTATTTTTTATTCATTCACAGCATGAGAGAGTCGCTGGCTAGGCCAGCATTTATTGCCCATCCTTAATTACCAAGAAGGCAGATAAGAGGCAACTACATTGCTATGGGTCTGGAGTCACTTGTAGGTCCAGCCCAGGTAAGGATGGCAGATTCCTTCCCTGAAGCACATCAGTGAACCAGATAGCTCCTGA
The DNA here is from genome assembly GCF_047496795.1 of Chiloscyllium punctatum. Lineage (NCBI taxonomy): Eukaryota > Metazoa > Chordata > Chondrichthyes > Orectolobiformes > Hemiscylliidae > Chiloscyllium > Chiloscyllium punctatum. The sequence goes on along the minus strand of NC_092749.1, from coordinate 9,393,312 downwards.
TTTCATAGTCATCTTTAGATTCAAACTTCCAGATATTTATAGAATTCGAATTCCACTGCCAGCGTGGGATTCAAACCCACGTTCCCGCCCATTCCCTGGGTTTGTGGATTAACCATACAGTGATAATCCCACTAGGGTATCACCTCCCTAGGGTCACACACAAACTGGTGAGGCAGAGGCTGGAATCAAAGCACAAAGGGAAGGAGTCAGTCACCATCATTTCATACACAACAATCCTGCAGCAACCAAACAGGGTCCAGGGTCAGGGACTTGATCAATAACCAGAAGCCTAGCTCCGTGCTCCGCTGAGTGACATTGTTATACAGACTGGGATATGGCAGGGTGGGTCTCAGTGGAGTCTGAGATCACTGGGGCTGGGGTGTCCATGAGCCTGGTATTAGTCTGGGTCTGACTGCTAGGTAACGGAAGGATCCGTCCAGTGAAAGGGCACTGTTGAGCTGGCGCAGTGGCTATACTGTGGGCAGAATGATCAGTGGTGCTGGGTTTGGCTGAGTTGGCAGCACTGTTACTCTGGGCAGCCTGGCAAAATCTTGCCAGCCATGCCCGAGGGTGGGGAACGTTTGCAGAAAGGCCAGGCCCCACCGACGCAGTGCTGCCTCAGAGTCAACTCGCCAGGGGATGGGTGAAACTGGCATCAGCTAGCCTGCCAGGCCTGAAGGCTGGTTAATTATCCACCACTCGGTGCACACTTGGGTGCACTGCTGGGATCTTACTGTGCAGCCGGCAAGCTGGAGGACGCCTCCTGGTAGCAGGCAGAGAATCGATTTGGTATCTTCTCTAAACCAACAGGGGATGGGGGTGGAGGGGGAGCATGGTGAGAGCACGGGCAGGTGGAACCATAGTCATAAATGAACAGAGCTTGAGGGGCCGAATAGCCTACTCCTTACAGTGTGGTTCATTAACCATTGGGGTTGAGATCTGGAGATATTCCGGAGGGCCAGTGAATGACTAGGACAGTAAGATTCCACCTGCCAGGTCTGAAGATTGTGTTTCTGAGTCCCATTCCTGAGATTCTGGGTCCACAATCCAGATGACAATCCTGACACAGTACTGAGGGCATGCTGCACTATCAGAGAAGTGTCTTTCAGAGGAACTATGAAACCAAATCCCCCATCTGCCCTGGGAGGGGGTTTGTAAAAGCTCCTGTGATACATTCAGAAAGGAGCAGAGACTTCTGTCCAGGTCTCCTGGTCAATATTTACTCCTCAACCGGTCTTGGGTGCTGTTTGTGGGATCTTGCTGTGTGTAAATTGGCTGTTGCGTTTCCAAAGTCATAACGATAGCCTACACTTCACCCCGGACATTTGTCACCCTCAGGATGTCGAAGGTGCTTTCCCAGCCCAAGTCTGAATGTTTAAGAAAAGCTAATGTATTGTTAATGAGCAGCTGGAGGAGTATCTGCTGTTCCTGATAGAGTCTGCCACACAGGATCCTCCAATCAATCATTTGTGGAGCACCAGCCCCTTTCGAGGTTCACTAGATTGGTTCCAGAGATGAAAGGCTTGTCTTTTGAGGAGAGTTTGAACAGTTTAGGCCTGTACCCGCTGTAATACTCGCTAAAGATTAGCAGAATGAGAGGAGATCTAATTGAGGTATAGAAAATGCTAACGGGGATTGACAAAATGGAGAGGATGTTTCTCCTTGTGGGGCTATCCAGCGGAGTTTTAGGAAAAGCTGGAGCGGATTAAAAACAGAGATGAGGAAAAATGTCCTTTTCTCAAAGCACTGTGTATCTGTGGAATTCACTACCTCAGAGTGAGGTGGGTGTGGGGACGTTGAGTAAACTTAAAAAGGAAACAGATAGATTTTTAATTAGTAATAGGTTGAAGAGTTATGGAGAGTGAGCAGGAAAGGGGTTGAGGCCAAGATGAGATCATACGTGATCATATTGAATTATAGATGCCCCACCATGCCTAAAGAGGCCATTCGGCCCATTGAATCCACACCAACTCTTTGAAGAGCATCCCTCCAGCCCCAGCCCCCCACCCTATCTCTGTAACCCTACATTTTCCCATGGCCAATCCACCTAAGCGGTACACCTTTGAATAATGGAGCAGGCTCTGAACTCCTCTAGTCAGGAGAGTGGGGCTGGGAAAGCACAGCAGGTCAGGCAGCATCTGAGGAGCAGATTTCAGACATAAGCCCTTCATCTTGGGTCTGATCTCCAGCATCTGCAGTCCCCATGTTCGCCCTCAGCTCCTGTATCCTGGTCCTTATCCCCTTCACATTAAAGATCCTGTCAGCTGCAGTCCTGCCTGACACAGATGATGATGTGATCCTGAAAGCAATGTTCTGAAAGCAATACATCGACTTCCAATTCGAGTGAGTGGTGAGTATTGACTCAGCCAATCTTCATGGAGATTTCTTCAGGGTCATTTTTGACCTTTGTGGTTTGTCCCTGTTCTTCTGATCAAGTTCCAGTCTGGCAGCCATTCTGTGGCTGGGTCTATATTTCAGGTGTTTGATCCACTCTGGTAGATTGGGGATTAGAGTTTTACAAAGCTGGAAATGTGACCATGACCTTATGGCTTTGTTGTATTAGAATCCCTACAGTATGGAAGCAGACCATTTGGCCCATCAAGTCCATCCCACCCCATCCCTGTAACCCCACATTTCCCCATGGCAGATACCTAGCCTGCACATCCCTGGACAATACAGGGTAATTTCCCATTGGAAAGCCACGCTAACATGCACACCTTTGGACTGTGGGAGGAAACCAGAGCACCTGGAGGAAAGCTGAGCACACATGGGGAGGATGTGTTAACTCCACACAGACAGTTGCCTGAGGCTGGTATCGAACCCGGGTCCCTGGTGCTGTGAGGCACCAGTGCTAACCACCGAGCCGTCGTGCTGCCTCACTAAAGTTAGTTCCTTCACAAGTGTCCTTTAGGGAATAAAACCCAGCCTCCTTCCCCAGCCTGGGTCTGTATGTAACTCCAGGCCCACAGCAATGTCGAGTTTGCAGTGACCAATGGAAGAGCAGTGAGTGTCCAGCTGGTTGATGATGTCACCTCCCTGGATGTGAGGTGTGTTTGAGGGAGCAGGGAGGAGAGGTTAGGACAGCATCCTGTGAAAGTCCGAACGGAATGCTGGAGGTGTGATGATGCGTTATATAATTCACATGGCCTGAGGTCAGCAATCCTCAGCCATTTGGAAAAAAGACAATGCTCATCCCTCTGTGAGGAGGAGGTTAGAAAAGCAGCAGAGGGTTGAGAACAGGGATGAGTGATGTATCAATCACACCGTGCCAACTCTGTCCTGGGTATGGAATAAGGCCAAGATGACTTTGAGGTTCTATTTCTCTCTCAGAGCACTGTTGACTTCACAAGTCTGACTCATCAATGATACACACTTCCTGGCATAGAGTCCTCTTACATGCTGTGTCAACGTTTGTGAAGCAGAATATTCCGGAATACTACCCTGGGCATTCAGGGTTCAGGGAAACGCCGGGTAAATACCATCATACAGCCAGAGACAAGAGAATTTATCATTGGGAATAAGGAAATGACAGAGAAACTCAGTCAATATCTCATCTCTGTCTTCAAGGAGGAAGGTACAAGACAAAACCTCCCCAAAATGGATGGTGTGAAACTTGAAAGGGTTCAGAAAAGATTTACAAGGATGTTGCCAGGGTTGGAGGGTTTGAGCTTTAGGGAGATGCTGAATAGGCTGGGGCTGTTTTCCCTGGAGCGTTGGAGGCTGAGGGGTGACCTTATTAGATTAGATTCAATTCCCTACAGTGTGGAAACAGCCTTTCAGCCCAACCAGTCCACACTGACCCTCCAAAGAATAACCCACCCAGACCCATTTCCCTCTGACTAATGCACCTAACACTATGGGCAATTTAGCATGGCCAATTCATCTGACTAAAATCATGAGGGACATGGATAGGATAAATAACCAAAGTGTTTTTTCGCATGGCAGAGGAGTTTAAAATTAGAGGATCATAGGTTTAGGGTGAGAGGGGAAAGCTAAGGGGCAACCTTTTCACACAGAGGGTGGTACGTGTATGGAATGAGCTGCCAGAGGATGTCGTGGCGGCTGGTACAATTGCAACATTTAAGAGGCATCTGGATGGGTATATGAATAGGAAGGGTTTGGAGGGATATGGGGTAAATGCTGCAAATGAGATTAGGTTAGATTGGAATGTCTGGTGGGCACAGACAAAAGGTCTGCTCCTGTGCTGTGTAACTCTGTGAGTCTATAAAATAGCAGAAAAAGCAAAGGTTAGGCAGAATGGGGGCATTGAGGGAAATTAATGTTTGTCTTGGTGAGATTGTGGATACATTGGTAATTGTCTTGTAAAATTCCATGGATTCTGGAATGGGTCTTGTAGATTGGGGGCTTACAAACGTAACACCTACATTTTAGAAAGAAGGGAGAGAGAAAATGAGGAAACTACAGGGGTTAACCTGATGTCCATCACAGAGAAATAACTGGAATCTGTCATTTAGAATGTGATAATTGCTTTCTTCCTGATCTGATTGGGCAGAATCAACAGGGACTTACTGAAGCACCATCTCATGTGACAAACATCTGCTGTGGTCATTAGTGGATATAATTGGCAGCAGAAGTCATCAGTGGATGTCATTTATTTGAATTTTGAGAAGCCATTTGATAAGGTTCCATACAGGAGGTTGGAGCAGGGTGAGATTGGTGGAGCGCACTGAGATGGAGTGCGAATTGGTCAATAAACAATAAAAAGACAGTCGGAGTGAATGGGACACTCTGGTGTTGACAGGCTGTGACTCATAGGGCGCCATAAGGAGAGGAGTTTGGGCCCCACCTGTGAGACCTGGCTGGTAACAGGTGGCTGATTGGTTCGTGCATTGTCATCAGCCAGACAACAATGATCTGATTGGCTTCTGGGTAGCTGAATAGCTTGTGGGTGTGAATGGCTTGAACAGAAGCCAAGGGACTGCTTAAAGGGCAAAGCGTGTGTCTTTCTATCCATTTAATACCCAATGTCTGAACTAAACCTGCGCATCTCTCTCACCAGTTGCTAGAAGCTGCAGCCTTTAATTCAGAGACTTTGCAGTTGGTAATACAATCTCTTCCCATTCTGTAAAGAAGTGAAGGACAGGTAATTGGAGGTCTTGTGTACTTTAACACCACTTTTAACTTTCAAATTGAATCCAGGAATAGCAGGCTTGGTTTCCACTCTGCCACCTTAGTGAAGGATTTCACATCAAGATAGAATTTAACTGAATATCAAAGAGCCCAAGCAAAACTGGAACCAATGGGTATCAGGGGGCAGACTCTCCACTGGTTAGAGTCATTTGTAGCACAACAGAAAATGGTCATGGTTGTTGGAGGTCAGTAATCTCAGCTCCAGGACATCTCTGCAGGAGTTCCTCAGGATAGTGTCCAAGGCCCAACTGTCTTTAGCTGCTTCAACAATGACATTCTGTCCATCCTAAGGTCAGAAGTGGGGATGTTCTCTGATGATTGCACAATGTTCAGCACCATTCCCCACTCCTCAGATACTGAAGCAGTCCATGTTCAAATGCAACAAGGTCTGGACAAATACCCAAGCTTGGGCCAAGAGGTGGCCAATAACATTCACGCCACACAAATGCCAGGCAATGACCATCTCATACCAAAAGCGAATGTCACAATGTCTCCTTAATATTTAGTGGCATCGCCATCACTGAATCCCCCACTTATCAACATCCTTGCGTTTACTATTTACCAGAAACTGAACTGGACTCACCATACATGCAGTGGCTACAGAGCAGGTCAGAGGCTAATGATCTTACAGCAAATAACCCACCTCCTGACTCCCCAAAGCCTGTCTGTCATCTAAACAGAATACCTCAGGACTGTGATGGATTATTCCCATTTGCTTGGGTGAGTGTACTTCCAGCAAGAAGCTACAAACTATCAAGGACAAATCAACTCACCTTTTTGACACTAAATCCACCACCTTCACTCCCTCCAACACCGACACTCTGTAACAGCTGTGTACAACATCTGCATTGTACTGTATCAATCCACCAGTACCTTGGACAGCAACTCCATCATCATTACCATCGAGAAGGACAAGGGGAGCAGATGCATGGGAACAAGTTCCCCTCCGAGTCACTCACCAAGCCTTCAGTGTTATTGGGTCAAAATCCTGGAATTCTCTCCCTAAGGACATTGTGGATGAATCCACAGCACATGGACTGCAGCAGTTCAAGAAGGCAGCTCACCCCCACCTTCTCAAGGGGCAACTGGGACAGGCAATAAACTGTTCCTAGTTGCCATACACACCGATTGCAAGGATCACAAATTTGACTGGGACAACACAATGATAATAGGACAAGCCAAACAGAGGACAGCCAGAGAATTTCTAGATGCATGGCACTCATCCACAGACTCTGTCAACAGCATTGACCTAGACCCAATATATCACTCACTACAATGAACACCAAGAACCAGCAAACCCTGGAAGCAGCAGGAATGGAACCAAATAAATACCAGAAGACACAATTCATCACAATACAGGAGACTCCAAAGCCCTGAAAGTGTCACCGAGACAGGGGACAAAACATCTGCAAATCAACTTCCCAGCTCAGCAAACATACCCACAACCATGGCAGCTCGTGACTGCTATATCCCATGTATGAATATTCCATTCACTTTTCACAATATTGAAACCTGCCACATACTCAACAATGATATTTCTTCAAAAAAGTTTCAGATCTTTAAAGTCTTAAAAATCTACAATTTTCTTTCCAAACATTGATCTTCAGATCACTAAAATAAAACAAAGATGCTGGAAATCTGAAACAAACACAAAAATTGCTGGAGAAACTCAGCTGGTCTGGCAGTATCTCTAGAGAGAAAGCAGAGTATTCCCCTCCACAGATGTTGTCAGACCTGCTGGGTTTCTCCACCAATTTCTGTTTTTCTTCAAATCACTGCCCTGTTTCTAATCATTGATAAGCTCTCTCCAGCCACCTACTAATCTTCAGTTCTCCAATTTAACACCAGAGGGCAGAGTTGCAGCCTGTTCTTCCTGAATTCACCACCAGAGGGCAATGCAAGTCCATTCTGTCAAAGGCCTTTGAACAAAAGTCTGCTTATATTCTGCTGAAATTAGATTTAGCCTTCTGTAGAACTTAAGCGCTAGATTCAGAGGAAGTGGGGGATTGAAAGCAATTCTCTTTGGATGAGGGACATGACACCTTGATAGAGTTATCAAGTAATACTTGCGTCACTCATATACCAGGCAATAACCATCTTCAATCAGAGACTATCTAACCATTGTCCCTTGACATTCAATGGCATTACCACCACTAAACCCCAACTATCAGCATTCTAGGGATTCCTGTTGACCAGAAACTCAAATGGACTCACCACCTGAACACAGTGGCTACAAGAGCAGGTCAGACACTGGGAATACTACGGTGACTAACTCACTTCCTGACTCCCCAAATCTTATCGACAAGGTACAAGTCAAGTGTGTGATGGAATACTCCCCACTTGCCTGGAATGGGGGCAGCTCCAACAACATCAAGAAGCTTGGCACCACCCAGGACAAAGCAGTTACTTGATTGGCACCACATCCACATCCATCCACTCCAATCATCACCGGTGCTCAGTAACACCAGTGTGTACTATCTACAAGATGCACTGCAGTAATTTACCAAAGTTCTCCAGGCAGCACCTTCCAAACCCATCTCAACGGATATTGCAGCAGATACATGGGAACACCACCCCCCTGCAAGATCCCCTTTGAGTCACTCACCATCCTGACTTGGAAATATATCAGCGTTCATTCATTGGGTCATGATCCTGGAATTGCCTCCTTATGGGTTCCCCTACAGCACATGGACTGCAGTGTTGCAAGAAGGCAGCTCACCCCCACCTTCTCAAGGGGCAACTAGAGATGGGAAATAAATGCTGGCCAGTCTGAGATGCCCACATCACAGGCAAAAAAAAAGCTATCTGCTGTTAAGCTTGTGAGGCCAGAGAGAACCTCATGGAGACCCCCTTTTGGGAAGAAGACACTGGACTTGTCCTTTCCTTCACTGAGTTTCTTTCTGTTCAGTGATTTGGAAAGGAGACCACTGGTCAGTTCCCCGTGCACCTGTACATGGTTAGTTTGGCACTCATCTATATCTGTTGATGAGTATCTGTTTTAATTGTGAGCTCTTCAGCTGGTCCCACCATGTAAAGGCCACACTTTATAGTTCCATGGAGACAGCAGCACTCAGTGAGACAGGGCAGCAACATGGAAGGAGGATGGCATTAAGAGGCTTTTAAGATCGCAGCCAGCATATTGAATCCAAGATTTGTACAGTAGATTCCCACAGGATAGGTGGCCAATTGGGAACCATTGTGAGGCATCTCCATTCATCCTGCCAGAATCAATTGGCCTTCAATGTTTCAGAGTTGGCATAATTGGGAAACTGTACTGAAATGTTTGAGCATCCTGTCGAACTGGATTCAGTAGATCACTGAGCTCTCAGGGAGAGAGGTATAAACTTGCACAAGGAAAGAATTGGCTAAATTGGCCAAATAAGCAAAAAATATCTGATGGCAAACAAACAGTTAAAGAAACAATTTCCCCAAATTTTAACAAAAACATATTGAAAGGATTGTAGAGAGGTGCACCTTGATTTAAGAGGCAAGTGAGGGATAGTATTCATTGTGAGGAAAAGGGTCACAGTATTGCAATGAACATTAGTAAACCTGGAGATTGGGAGTGTTTTATAGAGACCAGCAAAAGGTTGATGCAATGAAAAATGGTATGAGCGAAAGCTAGCCAAGAATATTAAAACAGCTTTGAGGAGCCCTCTTATACATTTATCAAAAGTAAGGGAGTAGCTAAAATAAACAATTTGCCTCCACAGAGCAATGACAACAACAGCTTTGGGGAAATAGTGAATTGGTGTCTTGTCTGTTTTCACAGTGGAACGTACAAATTCCATAAACCAATCAAAGGGTAACTAAGGGTGTAATTTATGACAATTAGAATCAGTAGAGAGAAAAAAAAACCCAAAGAAACCTAATGGACAAAGCTGACAAATCCCCAGGAGCTGATGGCCACTGGCTCTTGGGTTCTGAAAGAGGTAGCTGCTTAGGGAATGGGTTGGTGAGTGTGTTCTTCCAACATTCCTTAGGTTTCAGGAGACTGCAGCTGATTGGAAATTAGCAAACTTATTAACACTATTCTCAAACAACAGGAAAACTGAAGACTATAGGCAGGTTTGATCAACCCAAGTCACTGAGGAACTGTTGGAATCCATTGCAAAGAAAATCTTAACAATACACTTGGACGGCCCTCTTGTGGTTCAGTGGTAGAGTCCTTACCTCAGGAGCAAATCCCACCTGCTCCAGAGATTGCGTAGTAGCATCTCGGAACAGTTAATTAGAACAATGCTGTCTGCCCTTCTTCCAATTCACCAGCAGAGGACAGTGTAGAGGCTGCTCTTCCTTCACTATCACAAACCAGAATTCAGAGGAGAGGAGGCCATTCAGCCCCTTCAGCCTGCTCTATCAGTTGATAGAATTGAGGCTGATTTGATTATGACTTAAACTTGACTTTTCCCTCCTCCCATGCCTCCTTTCTCAAGGAAGAACCAAGCTAACACCACCTGCAAGAGAATTCCACAGACCAGCAGCTCTCCCAAAGAGAGGAAAGCGTCCCCTCTTCAGCCTTAACTGGGAGACTGCTGGCATCCCACAGCAACAGGACATCTATGGTGTAGGTGTCACTGATGGCCATTGGCACAAACCTGCTGTCACTGAGCTTCACAAGTAAGAAATTTCACACTGCTCTTCCATTCCGTATCACCATCAGATGAGACACAGGAGCACAAATTAGACCATTCAGTCCATCGAGTCTGCTCCACCATTCAATCATGGTTGATAAGTTTCTCAACCCCATTCTCCTGCTTCCTTGTAGCCCTTGATCCACTTTACAATCAAGAACCTGTCAACCTCTGTCTTAAATACACTCAATGACCTGGCCCCCAAAGCTTTCTGTTACAATCAATTCCACAGATTCCCCACTCTCTGGCTGAAGAAGTTTCTCCTTATCTCTGTTCCAGAAGGTCTTCCCTTTACTCTAAGGCTGTGCCCTCAGGTCCTAGTCTGTCCGACCAATGAAAACAATTTCCCAACATCCCCTCTGTCCAGGCCATTCAGTATTCTGTATGTTTCAATTAGATCCCCCCACCTCATCCTTCTAAACTCCATTGAGTATAGACCCAGAGTTGTCAAATGTTCCTTAAGCGTTTCATTCCGGGGACCATTATTGTGAACCTCCTCTGAACCCACTCCAGGGCCAATACATCCTTCCTGAGATATGGGGCCTAAAACTGTGCACAATACTCCAAATGTGGTCTGACCAGAGCCTAATAGAAATGTTATCTCAGAAGTACATCCCTGCTTTTATATTTAAGTCCTTTCAAAATAAATGCCATCATTGCGTTTGTCTTCCTAACTACTGCCTCAACCTGCAAGTTTACTTGGAGAGAATCCTGGATTAGAGCTACCAAATCTCTTTGCACTTCAGTCTTCTGAATTTCCTCCCCATGTAGAAAATAGTCCATGCCTCTATTCTTCCGACCAAAGTACATGAGCTCATACTTTCCCATGTTGTACTCCATCTGCCACGTCTTTGTCCACTCTCCTCTCCTGTCCAAAACCTCCTGCAGCCTCCCCACCTCCTCATTATTACCCGTCCCTCTACCTATCTTTGCGTTGTCTGCAAATGTAGCCAGAATGCCCTCCGTTCCTTCACCTAGATCGTTAATGTATAAAGTGGGAAATTGTAGTCACCACAGTGAGCCTTGTAGAACACCACTTGGCACCAGCTGCCATCCTGGGAAGGACCCTTTTATCCCCACTGTCTGCTTTCTACCAGAGAGCCAAGCTTCTATCCATGCCAGCACCCCTTGCCTCTGACACCACGGGCCCTTATCCTACTCAGCAGCCTCCTGTACAGCTTCTTGAAGTCCAGGTCATTAACATCCATTGGCTCTTCTTGCTGTAAGAGTTTTGTTAATTCCTCACTGCACTGGCTGTTCTACATTGGCCTCCAGTGTCAGTGCACATGGCAAATACAGTCACAATGACATAGTGGGGCAGTGAGCAGAAAGGAGACAGCGAATGCTTGGGGATGGATCCATTTAGAATTAGGGGCTGTGTGAATAGAACAATTCCAGAACCTAAATGGAATTATAGTGTTGATGACACAGGCCCTGATGGGCCCTGATGACACAGGCCCAGATCCTGTGACTGATGGATGATGAGTACACCCTCTGAAGTGAATGCAGTGTTGTTCAAGTGTGTCCCTGAGATCCAGACTCTCACACAAGGGGAAACATCTTCTCAACATCTACTTCAAAGGTCCTATATGTTTCAATACGATTACCTCTCATTTGCCTAAACTCTAATGGTGCAAGTCCAACCTGATCAAACTTCTCCACCATAAGATAATCCTTCATCACGGGAATCAGTCCCAAACTGTGCTTCCTGCCATTGGAGAATTCACTAGCTGATGTGGATGCTGTAGCCAGCACTTACTCCAATTCACCACCAGGGGGAAATGTTGGGTAGGCTGCCCTTCCTCCAATCCACCAGCAGAGGGCATGTTTCCCCAAGGTGAAAATGAGGTGCTGTTCTCCCAGCTTCACTGGGACCTAGCAGCCAGGTTGAGACTGAGATGTAGGCCGGGGAACATGGTGCGCTAAAACTGGACAATAAAGGGATGTAACCCTAAGAAAAACCTTAATGTATACCTCTTTTTCTCTTTTTCCACTATTAACAGAACCTCTGCCTTTTACACTGGGCTCTGCCTTTTACACCTGCCATTTTTCTCCCCCTCTACCTCTGACAAACTATAAAAAGTAACCTAATTCCTAACACAGTCTGAAGAGGAGTCATACCAGTCTGGAAATGTTAACTCTGTGCCTCTTTCCACAGATTCAGCCAGACCTGCTGTGTTCAAGATGACAGTGTAGTATCAAGGCTACCTTTGGGCTCTTGCCTGGGGCTCATCTACTTCTCTTTCTATTCTTTTTTTCTTTTCTCCTTTTTTCTTTCCTTCCCTGTGGCAGGTTGGACAGGCCACTTGCGGAGTGTTGGATGTGGGTTCTCCCCTCAGTGGCAGGGGTTGACAGCGAGGATGTTCTCCTGGCAATCGGAGCTATAGGCAGCAAAGTCGCCCTCCAGCGATCGGGGATGGGGGGAAGTGGGGCTGGCGGTACGGGGTATTTCAAGATGGCGGGGTGAGCAAGGTGACATCTACGGCTGAAGCGGGACTCATGGCCAGGCGGTAGGCTGGCCTGGCAGCAGAGCCAGGGACTCCTCGTGGCAGTGGGCACAGAGTGTGGACTCTTGGGGCTTGGTGTGCCAGTGGCAGCGGTGTGTTGTGCCTGGAGTGGGTTCTCATGGTTACGGGGCAAGTGTGGGCCTAGTGATGAAGGGATGGCACATAAAGTGTGCCAACCCCTACGTTGGTGTGTTCTGGTACAGGTGGTAGCAAGTCAATAAGGGTCTCCCTTCCAGTTACTGGAGCCTCGGTGCGGGTGTGGACTGGGTAGGAAAGGTTGTCATTCTGAACTTTTTATTTCTTTATTTTTCTAACTTGTTTTCCCTAAGAACTTGTTCCTCAGAATCTGTACCTTTGTCCCTAAGATGATGCCGTCATGTGGCAACTTGTAAATCTTTCACTGCACTCAGTTGAGTACACCTGACAATAAAGCCCATTCAAATTCATTGAGTTTCTTCAGTATTCTCTGTGCTTGCTCTGGATAAAATATTTACTTCATGTTCAGATCCAAGAAGAAAGTGAGGGTTGCGCCCGCACCTCTTCCCACACCTCCATCCAAGACCCCAAAGGGTCCTTCCACATCCAGCAGAGGTTTTCCTGTACCTCCAAACACCTCATTTACTGTGTCTGTTGGTCTCAGGGCAGTTTCCTCTACACTGGGGAGACAGGACACCAACTCGCAGAACGTTTCAGGGAACATCTCAGGGATACGTGCACTAAACAACCCCACTGCCCAGTGGCCGAACAGTTTAACTCCACCAAGGACATGCAGCTCCTGGACCTCCTCCACTGTCAAACTCGAGCCACCGGACGCCTGGAGGAAGGACACTTCATCTTCCACCTTGGGACCCTCCAACCACACAACATCAACATCCACTTCACCAGTTTCCCCTCCCCCCACCTCATCCCAGATCCAACCTTCTAACTCAGCACCGCTTCCTTTGTACTGTCCTACCTGTCCATCTTCCTTCCCACCTATCCACTCCACCCTCCCCTCCGACCTATCAACATTACCCCCACCTTCATCTACTTATCGCCTTCCTAGCTACCTCTAACCCACAGTCCCACCCTTACCCTCCTATTTATCTCTTAGCCCCCTTCCAGAACCCCCCATTCTTGATGAAGGGCTTATGCCCAACACATTGACTCCCCTGCTCCTTGGATGCTGCCTGACCTGCTGTGCTTTTCCTGCATCAAAATGTTCAACTCTTCATGGTCAGGTCCACCCACTGTGACCCTCCCTGGTGATCTTCACTCAGTAAGCCGAGTTCCATGGAGCAGAAATCAGACAAACCCCTCTTCCTGGATCTATTTGCAGGTCAGCTATCTTCTTTCTGATGGTTTAAAGCTGGCAGGTCTTAGACACATCTTTGTCGTCAGATTAGTTTCCAGAAGATAAGGTTTGGAGTGATCTGATCAGATGTTCAGTTCCACGTTGATTGTGGCTCTGATTTACAACGGTGTGTTACTGCAGTATCTGCCCTCACCTTCACATTTAAATAGAGCTGACTCCTTACTGTTCTGGGAAAAACGGTACAAATATTGATCAAAAAGAGCTGCAGATGTTGAAAATCTGAAACAAAAACAGACCTGAGTTGTGAAGATAGTCAAAACATTAACTCTGATTTCTCCCTGCAGATCCTGCCAGACCTGTTGAGTTCTTCCAGAAATCTCTGTACAAATATTGATGATTGATTATGTTCCTGTCTTTCTCCATGATGGTCACACTCTGCAGTTCCAGCTGAAGTGTCCCCAGGTTTACACATAGATCAGATAATGTTCTCCTCCAGTTAACTGCCCCTTTCCTCCTGTATCCACCCAGCTCAGTGACCAGCTGATCTACCCAAACAACACTCTGATTGGCTCCATCTCACATGGTACCTCATGCTGTTTTGTAAAGCATTTTGGGACATTACATTTAGTTAAAGTTGTCAAATAGATTTGAAAAATAGTTTTTGTTGTTGTGTTGCTGGATATTTTTACATTACACAGAGACTACATTTTAAATCCATTTCATTGTCTGTTAAACACCCCCAGGTCAGGAAAAGCAACTGTAAAATAACACAGTCCGCCTTTTGTATCGTTTCCTTCTGTCTGACAGGGGGCTGGAACACCTTAAACATGTTTTTAATGGGGGGGGGAAGGGGAGTTTGGCATAAGGCAGTTGGGGTGGGGGGGGTATAATCTCCCCTCCTGGTACAGTCTGCTCCTATACCTGATGTGGGGGTTGGAGGGTTTTAGCTATAGGGAGAGGCCGAATCGGCTGGAGCTGTTTTCCACAGAGCGTCGCTCTTTTCCCTGGGGTGGCGGAGTCCAGAACTAAAGGGCATAGATTTAGGGTGAGAAGAAAAAGATATATAAGAGACCTACGGGGCAACTTTTTCACACAGAGGGTGGTGCATTTATGGAATGAGCTGCCAGAGGAAGTGGTGGAGGCTGGTACAATTACAGCATTTAAAAGAGATCTGGATGGGTCTATGAATAGGAAGGGTTTGGAGGGATATGGACCAAGTGCTGGCAAATGGGACTAGATAAGTTTAGGATATCTGGTCAGCATGGAAAAGTTGGACCGAAGGGTCTGTTTCCCTCCTGTATATCTCTATGAGTCTGTGACTCTATAAAGCTCACCGAGAGAACCTCATTGTCCTGTCATTCCTCATTCTGCCTCTGTGAGGAGCTGTAAGTACACAATTGAAGTGTACTTCATCCGATGCCATTTATTATCGGAGTCTGTACAAAGGTCACAGCCTGAATTAAAACCCATTCCAACAGGATACTTATCACCCAACATTGCCTCCTCAAAGTGTATAAACAAGTTTATAATCTGACTACCAGGAAAAGAAATACCTGCACTTCTATAGTGCCTTTCACAAGCTTAGGGCCTCCCTCAGAGGTCCATGGCCAATGAAGCGTATTTTTGAAATTGATTAACTGGTATAAGAAAGTCAGCGGCTGATGTATGCACAGCAAGATCCCACAAGCAGGAATGTGATAGTATGCAGATAGTCAGCCTCACTGACAATATTTAAGGCTAAATATTAGCAAGGAACTCTTCTGTTCTTAAACAATCGCTGGTAAAACTTAGTGGCACGGTGGCTCAGTTGTTAGCACTGCTACCTCACAGCACCAGGGAGCCAGGTTCAATTCCAGCCTCAGGCAAATGACTGTGTGGAGTTTGCACATTCTCCCCGTGTCTGTGTGGATTTCCTCTGGGTGCTCCAGTTTCCTCCCACAGTCCAAAGATGTGCAGGTTAGGTGAATTGTCCAAGGTGTTCAAGGATGTGTAGGCTGGGGGCATTAGTCAGGGGCAAATACAGGGTAGGGAAACAGGTCTAGGTGGGTTACTCTTTGGAGGGTCAGTGTGGGCTTGTTGAGCCAAATGGCCTGTTTCCACACAGTAGAGATTCTTTGAGAATCAACAGCATCTTAGTGTGGAGAAATCAGGGTTAATATTTTGCTTCCAGTGACCCTTCCTCAGAACTGATGGTAGCTGGGAAAAAATGTTTTTCTACCCAAAGATGGGGGGGAGCTGGGGGTAGAGTAAGCTCTAGGTAGGGATAGAGCCCAAAGAGGGAGAATAACAGTTGGACAGACAGAGGAGTGGGTAAAGATCAGTCTGGGGGAAGGAGCAGCTGCTGACAGGGACAGTTAGTGGCTGAGAATGGGGAGTGAGCGGTAGCTGCCTGAGTAATGATAAGGCCTGGTGTATGGGGGAGGGGGAAAGCATGGGGAAAGGTGCTTAAGCCCTGAAGTTGTTGAACTTGATATTGTGTCCAGAAAGATGCAGGGTCCCCAAGTGGAAAATGAGGTGCTGCCCTTCCAGCTTGCACTGAGCTTCACTGGAGCACTGCAGCAAGTCTGGGACAGAGATATTGGCCAGGGAACAGGGTGGGGTGTTACAGTGACAGGGAACAGGGTGGGGGGGTTACAGTGACAGGGAATAGGGTGGGGGGGTTACAGTGACAGGGAACAGGGTGGGGGTGTTACAGTGACAGGGAACAGGGTGGGGGTGTTACAGTGACAGGGAACAGGGTGGGGTGTTACAGTGACAGGGAACAGGGTGGGGGGGTTACAGTGACAGGGAACAGGGTGGGGTGTTACAGTGACAGGGAACAGGGTGGGGGGTTACAGTGACAGGGAACTGGGTGGGGTGTTACAGTGACAGGGAACAGGGTGGGGGGGTTACAGTGACAGGGAACAGGGTGGGGGGGTTACAGTGACAGGGAACAGGGTGGGGTGTTACAGTGACAGGGAACAGGGTGGGGGGGTTACAGTGACAGGGAACAGGGTGGGGTGTTACAGTGACAGGGAACAGGGTGGGGGGGTTACAGTGACAGGGAACAGGGTGGGGTGTTACAGTGACAGGGAACAGGGTGGGGTGTTTCAGTGACAGGGAACAGGGTGGGGGGGTTACAGTGACAGGGAACAGGGTGGGGTGTTACAGTGACAGGGAACAGGGTGGGGGGGTTACAGTGACAGGGAACGGGGTGGGGTGTTACAGTGACAGGGAACAGGGTGGGGGGGTTACAGTGACAGGGAACAGGGTGGGGTGTTACAGTGACAGGGAACAGGGTGGGGAGGTTACAGTGACAGGGAACAGGGTGGGGGGGTTACAGTGACAGGGAACAGGGTGGGGTGTTACAGTGACAGGGAACTGGAAGCTCAGGGTCTTTTTACAGTCAGAGTGTGGGTGTTCTGTGAAGTGGTCAGCCCAGTCTGTAGTTTGTGTCCCCAATGTAAAGGGAACAACTATTCTTGTCTGAATAGAGCATTTTTCATTGAAGGAAGAGTTATAGAATCTGACAATCCTGGTTACATTCCCTCTCAGCCCTAACCAGACTCTCACTCTCTGGTTGGAGCAGATCAGCTGACTCAGGTTGACCAGGACTATTCCTGCTGGATGTCAATGCCAACCATGGTCCAACCAATCAGCCTTCTCTTCTCGTGCTGTAGAAATTGGTGCTCTGTAGAAATTGGTGCTCTCCATCTAAATTTGGATTTCTCGTGTCTCAGTCCTGAAGCTTTGACTTTATCTGTCTTTCCAATATTATCTTTCACAAGCATTTTCCAGACAATGTGCCACCGCTGTTGTCATGTTCAGTGCCGGAGACCCTGAGGGTTATCATTGACTGGACTGAGCTTAGATGGTCCTTGCTCCATTCATGGTGTTTCCTGTAGCAGTTTGATACGACAGGACGACGCATTCAGCCATATTACAGAGAGGGTAAAGGTCAGCTGCTTTGCTGTGGGCCAGGGGTCACGAGTATCTGAGACTGTGTAAGTGCAGCAGAATCTCTCCCTGACTGATTTCCCCTACAGGGATGGAGTAAGGACATCCTGTCAGGGACAAGTTCAGACTTTGCAGCATGAAACTACGTTTTTACTGAGAGTGTGGTGTATTGTGTAAGTGTGGTGTAGGCCTTTCAGTTATATTCAGAAGTGAATTGCGAGTGTCTTGACTATCGATGAGTTGGCTGGAGGTAATGTTTAGTCAATGTTCCAGTAAGAGCTTTAAAATGTGGAATCTTGTTGCTGATTCTTCCCACCAGTCATTAGGAAATCCAGATCATGTTTTAAAAGTGATAGGTCTGTACAGTAACAACAGAGGGATTTGAGCACGTGTCTCATATTGAATAGCTTGTTGCTTATTTTTGATTCAATGGGCTGAAGGGCCTTTGTCTGTGTTGTAGGTCTCAGTGAATCTGTGACTCTGAAATCTACATCTCGGACTCTGGAATGTTAATCCACTGACTGAAACATTTGCTGTGCACAGTGGGCAGGTACAAGACTAAACTATCTTTAGCCCACTTCATCCCTTCATCACAACTCCTCCTGATTTGGCTGTTTTGTAAACCCAACACGAAGAAAAGTCTTCCTGAACTCTCCAGCCTGCAACATGAGCACTCCACACTTCAGTTTCCAACTACTACGCACCCCAGGCGTTTGTAATTGTTTGGCATCAAATGGGGTTTGTATAATTTTACAAAGTGTACATTAAGCCATTGAGGGAGAAAGGTGACAGTGATAACAAAGTGGAACAGAAAGGTGCATTGACATAGCACCTCTCATGACCTTTAGGGCATCCGAGTCACTGTACTATCAATGTTGTAAGGCAGAAAACATAGCTGTCAGACAGTACACAGCAAGCTCCCACAACGCATGCGAAAATAACATCCAGGATAGCAGGGAGCTCTCTGGCTATGCTCAATGATAGTTCCATGGAAGTTTCTGCACACATCCAAGAGAGCCAATAGATCCTTATTTTCCTGTCTTGAATAAAAGACAGTACCACCAACCGTGCAGCATTCCCTCTGTTCTGCACTGGGGAGTTATGGTGTTATATGGTTCAGAGATAAGCAGAGATGGGGAACCAGTCTCCATGTGTCTCACACACGGCTTCCCAATGCTTTAAAATCTCTACTCTCACTTGCTTACAGCAGCTTACTAGTTTAATTCCTTTATCTCAGCCCAGGTTCAATGGATTAAATATAGTGTGTGCTCAACACAGACGCATAACCAAACACTGAACAATCTAACAGTGTTATGGGAATTCTGCCCTTGAGCTTAGGTCTTGAATCAGTATTATTCTGACACTGGGAGGAATGTCAAAACCAAGTTGAGATTAGTAGAACCTTGTCCAGAAATGTAAGTCAAAGATAAGAAACAGCCTCATAATACATTAAACATAAGGACAGGTCAATGAAGGGTAAGGAGGCACCATTATTTAGCCTGCTCCCCTATTCAATAAGATCACGGCTGGTCTGTCTGTGTTGAGATTTCCCCTGAAAATCTTTGATTCCATTTGGGCTGAATAGGAATCTATCTGTCTCTATCTTAAATGTAAAAAGTAATGTCCCCTGACTGGGATTTCAACCCAGGTACCAGTAAACTGACTCTGGAAAGAAGACCAACAAAGCTTTCAAGGAGATAAGAAATGTTCCTTAATTCTTGCCTACTGTGATTTTGAGAGTAATAGAGAGCCTTAATATGCTAATGTTTGTCTAGCAAATGTTTCTGAACACTTTACTGTTTCCACAGATGTTAGTCAGTGAGGAAGAAACCCCAGGAACTGCAAGTCTCTCTCTGTATCGCGCTCTCTGAGTGGGAATCCTGATAAAGTTTTGAAATGCCAGTGTTTCTGATTACCTTGGGATACCTGAGAAGCTGAACTGTGGCCATTTTCCCAAAATTCAGATCCCTCTTGCCTTTAATTTGAACTGAAATGTTTCCATCAGTCAACAGTTGTCTGGAATTTGATTTTGTCATCATGAAATTCAGTGGGTTATAGGGTCATAGAGTCATAGAGTTGTGAGAATTCATCCAGTTCTATACCTTGGTTTAGACCCTCAGTAAATCAGGGGATTAAATCATAGAATCCCAACAGTGGAAGCAGGCCATTCGGCCCATCAAGTCCACACCAACCGCCTGAAGAGCATGCCACCCAGATCCAGTGTGTTTGGAATGAAAGAGGGATATAGATGTAATTCTGACTGTGTCCCTTAGATATTAAAACCAATGTTTCCCACTTGTTTAATGGGTAGCTTTTGTTCAAACTAAGCAGATTATTTTGGAGTTTAGTAAAGAGACCAGGTGGAAGCTTCTTATTGCATAGACGGGCAACAAAAAAAAAGCAATTGGCCATTTTTGTGATTCGGTGGTAACATTTACCCAGACAGGGTGGCTGATGGAGGGATGGGGTTTGCATATAGCATCTGAACAACTCACACAAGCCTCCTGGAATTCTGGAATTGTGACTTGGCAATATGGTCAGCGAGAGCTGGCACCACCAGACCACACCCTCAGGCACATCAAAACATGGGCAGGACTTATACAGGTAATGGAAGGGCCATGGGTAGTATTGTTAAACAGAGGGGCAGAGGGAATCAGGTACATAATTCTTTGAAGTTTGCATCATGTATAGACAGGGTGGATAAAAAGCATTTAGCACGCTTGCCCTCATTACTCAGTCCTTTGAGTATAGGAGTTGGGACGTCATGTTGAGTTTGTACAGGACATTGGTGAGGCCTCTTCTGGAATACTGTCTCCAGTTCTGGCCGCCCTGTTATAGGAAGAATATAGTTAAGCTGGAGAGGATTTAGAAGAAACTTACCAGGATGAGGGGTATAGACAGGGTTAATGGTAGTCATCTTTTCCCTAGAATAGGGGATTCAAAATCAGGGGGCACATTTTTAAGGTGAGAGGAGAAAGATTTTAACTAGACATGAGAGACCATTTTTTTACACAGAGGGTTGTTTACGTGTGGAATGAACTTCCTGAGGAAGTGGTGGGTGTAAGTACAGTTACAACGTTTAAAAGACACTTGGATAAATACATGAATAGGAAAGGTTTGGAGGGATATGGGCCGGGAGCAGGCAGTTGGGACGAGTTTAGTTTGGGATTGTGTTCGGCCCAGACTGGTTGGACCGAAGGGTCTGTTTCCATGTTGTATGACTCTATAACTCAGCATCATAATACCATAACTGGTGAGGATCCCTGGGAATTCTGTGATTATACATCATCCAAACCTCTACTGGCACCATGGAGCAAAACTCTCTGCAGGAAAATCCCTCAGCAAATAAACTCCTGTCACAGAAGTTTTCCTCCTCTCTCTACAAGAAGCTCCACGCTTCAGGCTCACTGCCTTTATTCCTGATGAAGGGCTTTTGCCCGAAACGTCGATTTCGAAGCTACTTGGATGCTGCCTGAACTGCTGTGCTCTTCCAGCACCACTAATCCAGAATCTGATTTCCAGCATCTGCAGTCATTGTTTTTACCTTTTTATCCTGTCACACAACCCATTGTAATGATCTGGCAAAGTATTTACAACCTGGTAATGAAGGGACTCTGTTCAATCCGTCCATGCCGGAGATTATTCTCTGTATAAAACAGCATCTCAACACTTTGTTCCTTCCCTGCTTTCATATCTGTCACCCTCTTTCCTTCAACCTATCTTTCTAACTTGATCTCAAAACATTCTTGTGACTTGTCTGAATTCCAATAACTCGTTTTATTTTCAGTAAGTCTGTGTTGTCATAAGAATGTAAAAGATGGCGCTGTTGGAGTTCACATACAGAAAAATTCCCCGTCACTTGATCATCAGAGAGTGGGTGAAACATACTGCATTTGACTCTGAGCCAGTCAGTCCCATTTACTGGAGGCTAAAGCTGGGGAGTTTTGGCTGACAGACG